>NT_176510.1:165745-167143 GCF_000188095.3 Bombus impatiens
CGAGGTCTTTATAGGAGGATCGTCCGACGGAGGGCGGGATGTTTTTTAATTAAAGCGTCAACGATGCTGGCGTCGAAGACGCAACTAACGAGTAACCGTTTCGACGTCTCTGTTTTCGCGATACGTCGCGGAATCGATCCTTCCTTTTTCTCTTGTTCCGATTTTTCAATAGTAAGACGTTTCGATCGTGGATAGTATGAAAGCAAAGTTTTTACGGTATCGATAAGTTCCCGGAACGCGGCCGATCCCATCCCCGGCCACCAGTTAACGACAGGTATCCGCGCCAGTTTACCCCGAACGTTAACCCCCGAAGCGGCGAAAAAGAGAGGCCCCGGGGGCAGCCTCGTTGGGGACCACCGTCGCCGTGCGGGAAGACAAGTCGGAGCCGTGAAAGAGAGCGACGCGCCGCAAGAGAAAGGAAGACAGCGTGATCCAGAACGCGGTGATTTCCGAGCGGGTAAAGAAATGCGGCCGAATTAAAGCTCCGTTTGCTTCGGGGGGCCCGGAGAACTGGCCTGCGAGAACGTTTTCGGTGGCAACAGTGGAAAGGGAAGGGAGAGAGAGAAAGAGAGAAAAGACAGAGAGGAGAACGAGGCGGCACAGGGCCCTACCGTAATTGGTTCTGCATATTTATGAAGGCGCTCCTACCAGAACCGCGCTTCGTCGCACCTCACCTTACCTCCAGCCTCGCTCGCAATTCACCGTCGTTGGGTTGTCGCGGTCGTTCTAAGCATGTGCGTTCCCATTTTATCTCCTTCCGATCGGTTTTCCCGCATTACGCCCTACTTATGTAATGTCGTCTCGCGAGGCTAGTAAAGTCGTCTAGCTGCACTTTTTACTAGTTCGAGAAAGGTTCTCCGATATCTGCTAGTCTGCGTCGAATAATCGTCGGAGATGGACTTCCGCCGTAATTAAGGAAACGATCGTTTTTCTTCGGCGCATCACGACGGTTGGCGGATATTTTAATTGGGCAATTAGCCGGCAGAGAGAATGGAACCATCGCCGAGCGATCCCCGGTATCTCGTTAAACTTCCGAAATATGACTGATCGTAGATCCGTTTTCGCGAAACGACTTTCATTCCACGGCAGTCTAGTCCTGGTTCGAAGCGGCGTCACGACTCGATCCTCGTTCCATTCGTCGATCACGCGGCGTCGCTATCTTCGGAGGAGGATCCTCGAGCGGGTCGTCCGTGTAAACGCTCGGCCCACGCCCCCGGGGAAACGGGCTGTTTTGTTTTTCCTCGGTCGGTGCCAGTCGATCCCCCTATTTGTATCGTCGAGTGGAAACATTTTTCAGATCGAGCCGAAACTTGTTTGCCGTTCCTAGAAAACACGGGATTCCAGCAGACGCGTTTCGCAAATCGTTCACGACGTCCGCTCCGCTCGATCCGTCGAAGA
>NT_176510.1:167163-167441 GCF_000188095.3 Bombus impatiens
GAAGACGCGTTTCTATCGTTAGGCCGTGATCCACGAGCTCTGAATTTCGGCCGATCGCTATTTATTGCCCTTTAAACTTGGCACAGGACTCCATTCGTTTCGGATCGAACGTGCGATGTGTGGTGGATACTCCGCTTCAGTGGTAGAAATTCCTCCAAATAAATCGGCAGTCCGGGGGAAAGAAAAAAACAAAATACGACGGTCGAAGAGGAATTTCAGGACGTGACCTCCGATTAAAAGAGCGAAATGAAAATTCTGTACAGCGGGGCGTCGCGTCG
>NT_176510.1:167473-168459 GCF_000188095.3 Bombus impatiens
CGAGACAGGGTTCGATCCGACCGCCACCACCCGCGGCTATTCCTGTGAAACGAAGCTGTACGTCAGCGAATCCGTCCTTTTATCCAGCCGCGAAGTGTTGGCATGCCTCCCGTCGAATCAGCGCGTCAGAAAGATCGAGAAATATTGGCCAGGTTTGTTTAGTTTTCTTGCGAGATGAAACGCTATTGCGCCGGCAAGGTTACGTTTTTCCTGTTCGCCAACCGATCCGATCCGGTCTTCCGATCGAACTATTATACATCGATGCTCTAAGTAACGAGCAAAACACGAAACTAAAAAGCCCGGACGATTTTTTCACCGGATATCAATCCAATCGGGCCGAGAGTTTCATCGGTGGCTGCTGTTTGCGATCGCACGGATGACCAGAGAGACTCGCGAAACGAACGAACGCCATCGTGTCAGTTTTTATTTTTTTTTTTTATCGAGAAAAGTCAGCGTATATCGAAGTTCGATTCGCGTTACATGATTTTCGGCGAAAGTCGGATTAAACACGGAAACTATGCGATGAACGGTAACGACAAAGGTTGGTCGAGAGGTCGATTCGATGACGGGATTTCGTTGTACAAAATCAAAGCGATAGATGGAGGGAACGGGTGCCCCGGCCGATCCTCTTCTTTGTCCATTATCGGGCGCGAGCTGTGGACGCGCGTCCCGTACCGCAGCGACGTTCAAAAGAATAATGCAGAAGCAATAATGCCGGTCGAGCCGAAAATTCTATCGCGCCTTTGACGTTCTGGAATCGGTACGCGTTCGAACACTCGCAACCATACAGATTATTATGTTTTTTCGGAAAGCTGGGAACGGTTCGGCGCGCGGCTACACTGTGTCGTTTTGCATGTGACATGACCGTGATTTACATGCGTGGCTCCGGTCGAACTTTGATATTTCTTTGCAACCTCTGGCTCGAACACAGGGCGAGAACGTTGACGCGAAAATCGATCGGCAGATTTAATCTCCCTTTGTGGCAG
>NT_176510.1:168704-173713 GCF_000188095.3 Bombus impatiens
GGCGGGCGAGGGGAACTTTTCCAAACGTTTGTCTCCGAGTCGTACGATTTCGAAAAATGCAGCGCGCGTATCCGTCGAACGTTTCACGAGGAATAGAATACCTAAAATAAATTCACGTTCCCGTTCTATTTTCCTGGTATCGAGAACGGTTTCGCAGCGCGACGATGGTTTGCCAGTTCCAACTCGCTTGCCGTTCGTTTCCCGGCAAACAAGTCTCCCCGATACAAATCCCCGAGAGCGATCCCTGGCTCCCCTATCGACTCCTCTAATCGCTGAGATTTCGAGCGCTCGACCCCCCGATGATCGCTGCGGGCTCGGAAGAGTTTCCACACCGGGACCAAGTTCAAACAAACAGCATACCGCGCAACGGATATACAAACGAGCCGAGAAGAGACACGCGCCAGCACCGAGCCAACTGTATCTATTTTTACGGTCCCGTGAATTTCGATTCTCTCGAGCTCGTCAGTCGACTGGCTAGAAGATCTCGTATCTATATTGTAGAAGCCACCACGAGAGACGTCTGACTAGGAGCGACCGTGATCCCCTAATCTACTAGCGCGTCGACTTCGTTGCTGCTTCGATCAGTGCCGGGATATGTAGAGTGATACTACCGCAAATATTCTCGTAATTACAAGATGCAAAGAAGCGCGATTGAATTCGCAAATACAAAATTCTAGTTGCTGTTTAAACGGTGTGTTTGAAGCGCTATGTTCTTTCTGGCCTGTGGCCGTCATCCACGTTCCAACGGCATAACGCAGCGCAAATAGAGTCGCGTTTTTTCCCCTTCGATTCGTTAAAAATGTTCCATCGAGTGATGCACGTTTACTTGGTTGGGTGCCGGGAAAATTAAATCGCTGGCACGGAGGAGGCACGCAGGGGAAGGGGATGGATCGAATTAATTACCAACGCGGAATATTTTTCCGGCTGCGTTCGGTCGGTTTTGACGTGGTGCGCCGCTCGGCAATGGCCTCGATAAATTCCGCGAAAACGGCCGCGTCCCGGAGAACACACGGTTTAGCATTATGTAAATTTATTCACACCCACCTCCCTCCCCCTCCATACGGATTCACCCGACGCAACTGAAAATATTCGGCCGACGCGATAAAAATGCTAGAGTCTTTATCGCGCTGGTGCTTCGGGAATAGAGCGAGAATCGTTCCGATAAATCACGCACTCCGTCGTCTAGCGACCATCGTCTTTCTCCTCGAGGATCGCTTTATGCTTTCCCTTATTTCCCCGGCGCGACTGTGACTTTCCTCGAGCAGTTTGTCGCTACGACTACGCGTTCACGGCACACGGGTACTACCTTCCCTCTGTTTCCTCGACTAGCTAGCGACAAGGGCCGTTTCTCGTCACACGACAACCCTCCTCTGTACGCTACAGGTACATATATAGTTCGTCGTCCTCTACGGTCGTTTCCTTCATACGCGTTACCAGCAACACTTACGCTAGACAGTGGTCACGTGATCGTAAAACGTCTCTCTTCGCGACGTTCCTTCCATCGTGCAACCTCGTTCTGGACACCGTCGATCGTTCTGTTCGCTCATCGAATCGACGTTTACGAGTTTCACGAAGAAATCGTAACGGCGGCGAGCTCGCTGACAAATGTCCCTGTCACCGGCAGCCATCGTTGCACCTGAGACCCGTCCAGGGATACCTTCGTCGAGCATTCAGATTTGTAGAGGGAATTTTTTTCCCTTCGTCACGCTCCCTCGGGAATTGGACGATGAGGGTCGACAAAAGACGGGACGGTTCGGCGAATTTATACCGACCTCTATCTCGCGACGACCGCTGTCGAGACATTCATAGGGGAAATGGAACTTTATATCGACGTTTATACGCGCTCCCTGCTTCTAGTTTCTCCTTCGAACGCGTCTGCTAAGGGAGTCGCCTACTGATGATACTATCGAGGACGTTCGTGTCGGAATAAAGCGGAATTTATCCAGGAGACGATCGCAAAGATTCGCGGAAGGAACGGTAATCGGTACATCGTACGGAGCAGACACGAGACCAATTTAGCGGTGGCGGTAACGAGTCTCAGCTCGTTCCCCTGGTCGCCACTTGTAACTTGTATTACGTTAAATTATCGAGAAACATGTAAAGTACGGATCGCGTTGACGAAGATACGTATAATTCGGGACCGTTTCACGGCGGGAACATGCTGCGGCAATGTCTTACTCGATAAGCGATACCGGTGGTTGCGTTCGCTGGAAATCATCCGGATTAAACGATGCGAAGATCGACCACGGTCTCTCAATCGATCCGTGAATATTAAAGACCGTTCCAAGCGATGGACCGGGGGTAAATAAGTATAAAGACGTCCGACGAACGAAGGAAGGGGAAAAGCAGGGAGATAGGAAAGAGAGGAATCTCGAACGAATTAGATTCGATTCCAGCCATCGGTTTTTCCGATATTCAGCGTTCTATCGGAGAGGGAACGATCGGGTAACGATCATTTGGAAAAAGGGAACGCGCCGATACGAACGTAATGCAATCTGCGAACGCGTAGTCACGCTTGAATTCGACGAGGTGCGAAAGACAACCGGGTTAGGGTTGGAGAAAAATTTTAAGTAACCTCGAAGAAGTAAATACAGGGGAGGGAAAGGGAGATGGCACAGGGAAATAGGGGGATGCAGGTACGGACCGAGGACGGCTTTCTGTCAGTTAGAATGCCCGGTCGTCGTAATCGGGTCCCCGCCGGAAGTAAAACCCAGCCCGTTTCCATTCTTCGTCTTTTCAATTTCCGATATCCCCGCGGAGAAAGCGTCTAATGGTAATTTTAAAAGGAAAACGCAATGGCGCATGCATAATACACTCCGCGGGCTCGTTGATTTTCCCGTTGATCATTCCGAGTGGGAAAGAGAGGCCACGAAGGAAAAAGAAAAATGCGCGAGAACGATGTAATTCCGAGGGTGCGGCGTCGTCGAACAAAACTTCGACACGGTAGAATGGTTCGAGTCCGCAACAGAGAGAGAGAAAGAGAGAGAGAGAGAAAGGAACCTCCTCGCCTTTCTCTCCTTTCCACCTTTCTTGCTTGTCCCCTCTACCGCCTCTCTTCCGCGACAACTTAAATAAATAAATCAGCGTAACTCGCGAAGTAATAAGAGGAACGAAGGGCTGAAAGCTCCGGAGAATTTTCTTACGGCAGCGCGACAAAGAAGCATCGTCGTCGTTCCTCGCGTTCCGGCTTTTTAATTCGCGAACCGCTTAATTCGCGATGTGAATCGTTGATGAGGACGCGAGCCACTTCTCTGGCTGCACGACAGAAGGAAACTTCCCTTCGTAGCTATATTTCCTCTTTAAGAAAGAAGGAAAGAGCTCGGGACCGAGTCCAGAGAAAAGGAATCGAAGCGGATAGAATTACCGCACAGAGACGTCGGATTAAACGCAACGAAAGTGCAGCGGTCGATCGATAGAACGCATAATCCTTTAATAAATTCACCGAATCGTCGATCGTCGAACGAACCTGGCCGCAAGCTTCAATTTTAGGTTAAATAGCTGAAAAGCGGCGAGAGCACCGAAACGACGTGGATCTCGATGCGAAAGAAACGAAAGAGGGTAGAGAGCAATTATTAGCCAAAGGAAGGGGAATAAGAGAGAAAGAGAGATGAGCGGAGGTGAGGAGAGGCTTAACGCGGGGCCCTTAATATGGCGAGGGCGGCCTTAATAAGGGAGGGAGTTTCGGCGTATACGTAGCGGGGACACAAAAGCCGCGGACTCTGGGCCGGCCCGATACAGGAGGTCAAAAATGCGCTCAAAAAATTGCCGCCAATTTGAATTGCTAATAAGGACGATGCGCGAGTCCTCGAGTTCGGCCTAACCGGTGCAAAACAATGGTCCCGCGTATAGCGGTATACCCTGAGCGGCAAAACGAACGCCGGTGACGAAGTCCATATAAGTGTCCCGTTTGGCTCCGCAGAAATGCCGTCCGAGGGGAAAAATAAACGAGTCACGGGGAGCAAGAGGGAAGGAGAGAGGAACGGGATGCCACGAGAGGATGCCGCGAGGGGATACACGCGGTGGATAGAGGAGAGATCGACGCTACCGACCACGAGGGAGAAATCGTCGATGCAACCCTAAATAATTAGTCACTGCCACGTCCGAGGTTCTCTGTTCTCCACCCGTTGAAGGAAACCATGGAAAGGGGACGCCGGTTAGTGGAATACTGTCCGGAACGTTCCACCGCTCGTGGGAAACGTTCGCGACCGAGTCCAACTCGGAGAATTCGCGGCAGAACGGACCGCGAGCTTGCACAGAGGAAGAGCATCGGTAAGAAAACGTCAACCCCGATTTACCGGCGACTCAACTGACGAAACCACCGCGGTATCCACCGATCAAAGTCCCTCGCCGACTTTCTCTACTTTACTCATATTTTCATCATCTCGAACAAAGTTGACAGTCGACTCTAAAGAGTGCGCTCTTACGAGGAAGGATCAAGTCAGAGAATTATGGCGAGAATAAGTAACTTCGGCGCGGCGCTGTCTGCCAAAGTACTGCACATTTTTCTTGATCACGAGGTTCCTCGCGTGTAACGAGTTTAATAGCCAGAGCACCGGGTCCGCGCTTGTATTAATTGCTTCATTAACGTAACGATGCGTCGGTTATCGAGAGATTCGGTATTAAAAGACGAAGCTTATCCAGCCGATCGCGCAAACGAGGGCCTGATGTATACGGGATATTAATGCTTGAAACGCGGCCACCGCTACTTATTGCTCATCGAGATAATCGGTACTTCCACTATCGGAATGCTTAATTCCTGCAATTTATCCGTAGTTGGCCGCGCTCGTACTTCTTCCTCGCGGCGCGCACGCTCGCACTCGAGAAAAAGCGAGTTGCGGACGGATCGGTGGCGTGGAAGCGTGTCCGAGCATTCGTCCTTGATAAGATAGTCGCGAACCTACCGCCGCGGTGTCTACGCAGATAGCCGTGTAACCGGGAACCGGTAACCGCGAGCCGCATTCCCGAGCCAAACGCCGAGACCGGCCTCCGTCTCACCGCGACGCCTCGCC
>NT_176510.1:174003-202492 GCF_000188095.3 Bombus impatiens
CCGGCCTCCGTCTCACCGCGACGCCTCGCCTCGTCGAGGACGCCTCCTAGGCTATCTAGCTTCCGGTTAACGTCACCTCGACCTCGCCTCCCTTCCCCTTCACGGAGTTACTCGGCTATCGCGTGCCTGACGATTCCTCGCGACAAATTCCTCTCGCTGCATTTCCGAAATTTTACCATTCTGAAATTACTGGCCGATCGTTAATCGAGAAGAACGTAGAACGTCACGAGCGTGTTTGCATCCGGATGTAGCCTTGCACGTGTGGAACAGAATTTAACCGAGTTTACAGAGGCGCCGACCGAGTGGACTTAATCACGCATTCACGGAATACAATCGGCCGTTCGCGTTATGCATGCCGAGGATCTCCGAGTGGTAGGAGACGAGCTCAAAGGGAGATAACTGGTCATCGAAGCAATATCCCAACGTATCGATCGATACCAGACCTCCCTCGTTGTCGCGATAACCTCAAAGCGCTATAATTGTCCGATGAGATCTTCAGACGGTGGGAAGGGAAGCGGCGAGGCCAGCTCTGTCGAGTGACGCAAACCGGAAACTGGATAAGGAGCCGCTCAAAAAAAATCCCTCGACCGAATCTACCGCAAATACGCTACCGGCATTTCGTATCCACAGAGATCGTGCTGTTGATTGCTGGCTCGAGTAAAAATCAAATTAATTAATACATCGACGATTCCGAACGTTCTTCCAATTGTTAACTACGACCGTACCTTTTTATTTCATCGTAGATCGAATTAGATAACGAATTTGCGTTCAATTTTAAAACAAATTTTAAAACAAATAAAAACAAAAGAATTTTATTTATGACAGTCTGACGATGATCCGTGCAAATTTAGTTAAATTAATTTCGTCGGAAGCTTTCGATTCGCCGGAGATACTTCGATGATATACGAGAAAACCACGGGACCGTGTTAAACGCGGCATATCCGAAAACAATTCGAGCAAATCTAGCGAAAATCCTACGCGAACGCCTCGTGAAAGATGCTGCACGGACGAATGCGAGGCGCGATTGGCCGCCGCGTGAAGGATCAATTTTACCGGAGATAATTTTTTCCCGACGAGGTTAATCGATCTCCATTCTCCGACGGATCCGTCATTGTTCCGAGAAGCGGGACCGTGAGATCGGTATGGTTTATCGATATCACCGTAGATAGACCTATCAGCCGTAGCAGGTACGGTTAAATCGTCGTGCACGCGTCGCAACTGGCAGCTGCATCGAAGTAACGTTACCGTGGCTCGAGCTGAACGATCCGGAGAAAGAGAGTGGAGAAGGTTGAACGAGGAAGGTCTCGGCACGCGGAAAGAGACAGTCAGATCGATCGTCTGTGCAGCACGGTCTGCCTCCTTTGTGAGATCTCTTCTCGTTCGTCGTTGCGTTTGCCACAGAGTCGGGATCATGAATTTTCGAATTAATTTTCGATCAACATTCGCCATCCGGCGGTCATTTATAAAAATTCTGCGTGCCTTCTATTAATTGCCAGGAAACAAAGCTATCGGTTTGAGCTGTCGCGTATCTACCGTCCGAACATCGGCTTGGTTTAATGGTCCAGAGTGTCTATGCGAAAGGAAGCCTGAGAATACCGGGCAGTGGCGAATAAGAATTATAGCTCGTATCGTTAAGGAACCGTGGAACGCAGTGAGCATTAATAATTGGAACGTTCCTGTTCCGTGCAGGCGCGAAGCCAGCCCGATGAAAGGAGACAACGAGCTGCCAATGAATACGACTCCGCAAAACGGCGCGAAACCCTCGGTCCTTCCGGTTGATGGCGTGAGAGAAACGCCGCCAGCCAGCCAGTCGCTAACTTACGTACTTAATTCCACGGTGTTTTGCCTGGCTGCCGTTGGCGGCTGCCACCGCGGAAATATTAACGATCGGGAGGAACAAGTTTGTCGCAGCGTTTAACGATTGTCTCTCCAGCGAGACGAGCTGCATTACGCGGAAACGCCTCTTCGCCACGAGAAGAAATTAATGGCGAGCCTTCCACCGAGATGAGGGGAGTACGAAGAGGAGTTTTTGTTTTTCTCTCTCGAGATGCCCCTTTTCGTAAAGCTCCGATTTTAGTGGAGCTCCATTATTTACGATCTATCGGCAGATGGGTTAAAAGGTTAGAATGCAGTTTGCCCGGAAGCACCGGGACACAGGATTAAGGAGGGTCCCATTTGTTCAAAGTGCCATTTCGTAGGAGCATCGAGCACTCGATTTCCATCGGCTTCTTCATTTATTTTTCTCTTTGATCGTTTAACGAGAGTCCACTGCGACGATAGAGATTCACGTGAAAATAGAAAACGCAGTGGCGAAGAAGTGAGAAGAACGAGTCGTGACTTGGATCGTTTCTTCGGTCTCCATTACGGATTAAGGACGATACGTATATCGCGATATCGACCTCGCAAACGTAATTGCGTTAATAAAGCAATGAAAGCAGAGAAAAATCGGGAAAAAACTTGATTGTTATGTATTGCTAGGTTTAAAAATGTCGCCGTCACGTTTACATTAAAGTGCAAGCTATTTCGCGAATATTGCGGGTATTTCTAATCCGGCCATCCAATAAACTATTCCAATAATTAAAACGACCTAGACTTTGCGACACGGTCCTGTACTTTTTCTGGTTCGGACGACCTGACCGAGAAAGGAAATGTTTGCACGTCGCACGAATTTCATTTACGTAGATCTTGAAATCGCCACTCCTCTTAATTTCTACCCTTCATCGTTTAACAACCGTGCACCTTCGCGCACCTTCCTACGAACGTACAGCACGATTGCACGTAGAATATCGTACAAAGCTCGACCTTACTTACCATCGGATCAGTGCGCGGAACTCGAGGTCGTATCGTCGAGAGACAAAAAAGCCTTTTGGCGAAACGTTTCCAAAAGAGGAGCGACACGCGGACTGAAAAGAATATCGAAGCCGATCAAACTCGCTCGTAAACCAATTATTGCCGATCCTTTAATAATCTGCGCCCGAGAAAATTCCATTTGCTGAGGTGGCGAACAAAGGACGCGAGTAAACAGCGCGTTGCGATCGATCGGCGAACTATTCCATCGGAAACTTGGGATAAAAGGATTGTATGGAGAAGTGGGACGAGATGGGTAAAGAAGATCGTGCAGGAAGGGGGAAGATCGCGAAGTTCCGTCGCGGCGACGATCCATTAAGGATTTTAATCAAACGCCCGTGGCCAGGGAACGACGTCTGGCTACTAGGAAAGTTCTGGCATAAGATCCCAACTGGACTCTCCCGGCACGCGGTCCCAGGATGGCGAGGCGGACCGTAAAAGGACATTTGTCGCTTTATATGGACGAATCGGCTACCAAATACATCGCGAGCCGTCCGTAGAAAAACAAAAGGAGCCCGAGCCAACAGCGGGCTCTCTCACGAGAGTCGCACTGACACATCGGCTCAAAATAATGTCGTACGTCGTACGACATCGTTTCACTCCAACGAAAACTGCGTGCTGCCTTCGACTATTGTTCCCTTTTACTCTCTTCGATACGGCAAATCCGAATAACAAATCCTTCGATTATTTGGTCGGTTGTTAATTTAAACGATCCTCGATCAACGATAAAAATAACTTTACGATCGATCAGAGTGTTCATTAATCGAACGCGAAGATAAAGGAAGAATAGAAGGAAAATCGGTAGAGAATCGATGTTGGACAAAACGAAATCTCTTCGATGGCCGTCAGTTTAGTAGAAGCAGCTGCTAGTCGGGACTCGAGACACCTCGATAGGAATGGGATCGTCCTCGCACGTTCCTGATCTCTCGAGCGGTCGCGCTCCCACGGAATGTCGATGAAATCCACGGATTCCCGGGCAGAATGTGCGTTTATCTATTCGACCCGCGTCTGTTTTCAATCCCTTAAAACTTAGTCGAGCGGCCCATACGGCACGAAGCAGAAAACCGACGGTTCCCTTTCTCCGCTCGTTCGATCGACTGCCAGCCACCGGATTTCCGCGCTTCCCGGCTTCCCTGCCCTCTCCCCCTCTTCCTTTTTCCCTTTCGTTTCGTTCGAGTTCCCCGGATTTTCCTTAAATCCGGCAGACCGTCTATGTAAATTCAATTTCTCGCCGTCGTTACATCGCTCCAGTTCTCTCTATCGTCCTTTCCGCCGTTTATTTATAGGCCCTTCAAATTCTACCTCCTCAAGGACGTTCGTCTCCTCTCCCACGTCTCGTAAAGAGAAAAGACAGAGAGGTCCCGTGGTTTACTCGACTCCGATAATAAAATATAACAGCTATCTATAGAAATCGAACTCGTTCGAAGCACTCGCGCCGAGGTCGATTATTAAGAATCGGACGACGTCTCGCGACCGTCCGCCCGCAATTTGTCGACGATTTCTTTGTGCCTCGCTTCGTCAGAGGCGAAGGTAAAACTCGCGAAGGGTATGAGATCGGAGGCCGTGGAAAATCGCGACGCGTACGAAACGACTGGCCCCCAGCTTCTGCTCCGTTCAGCTACGTAGAAGTTTGCAAATTCAATTTCTCGGTTCCGCGAAGCTTCGCATATTTCGCCGTACCTCGAACTCCGCGGAGCGTGTAAAGCTGCTAAAGCGCTAAGGAGTTCCCCGTCTAGTCCGGACCTTTCATCGTCCTCGACGTACATCGAATTTAAACCTGAAAAATGCTCGATAGAGACCCGGCCTTGCTGTCTCTCAGTGTCTTGGTGGGAGGCACCGACCGGTATGGAGAGCTACCTTGCTTTTTCAGCTCCTTCCACGGTTACTTCGGTTCTCCTCCGATCGGCGTGTTTCGCCAGACGTTCTAAGGTGATTAGGTCGAGGCGATGAGGCGCGCACAGGCGGAACGGTGTTCTTCGCGGTAATTTCCCTCGAACGTGGCTATCAGGTTACCGGTGAAATCCTATGGAACTAGATGGCGCGACGAAAATCGTCGAACGGTTGAAAAGTCGACTGAGTCCAGATGGATGATACTGGAAAATCAGATATCATTTCGCGGTGCAATCATCGACGTAATATCGTCGGTAAATAAATAAATTTCCCGGATAAAGGAACGAGTAAATGGATGAGTGTACATGCGCGTGGTCAACTTAATTTATAATTACATTAATCAGTCTTGACCACGGTGGCAAAGCTGCAAGTTACAGCCGAAGCCGGCGTGTATGTATGTAAATAGAATATTACGGAACAATCGATAGCGTTGTCGTAGAACGGATGTTGCCTGGTCAAATGTAATTTATCCAAGCGATATTTAATAGTAGGAAATATCAAATAGAGTGGCGCGCGTGGCAGCGCGACGAGGCGTTCTCAAACGAGGCCGCCCCATTAGTTAAATATTCATTATCCGATATTTGGATGCTCGTCTCGCGTTTCGTACGGTCAAACGACATAATTCGATACGCTGGTTAACAATGCGTTCCGCAGGACGCGTTCACGCAGTCGATTGTAATTTTTCGTTCGGAGCAATTATCCGTTTGTGTTCGTAGCGTCACCCTTCTGGTCACCCTTTGTAAAACGGCCAAATGCCCCGTCATTATGTGGCAATCGGTAAATTGAGTTGATCAGAGAAGAATAGGATTGCTGGCAAAATTGAGGCCAACTACAAAAGCAACGCCGCACGGCATGTCGCTATTTTACCTCTTACGGTCCTCGTTAAAACGTTTTTCGTTTCGAGAAATCGACCGGTATTAGCCGTGAAACTTTCCGACGTATAGTTTGAAAACGACTTTTCAATACGTTCGAGCATCGTCCTTCGAGGGAATTACCTCTAGCTAACAGGTATCAGACCTTCGTGGATCTCGTCGCGTACATCGACCCGAATCTTCGAAGATTCCATTCACGCGTACCTTAGAGCGTTATCGTCGGATCCAGGTGCTGGAGGGTCGTCGCGCGATAACATAAAACGCAATTCAGAAGCGAATTTCGACAAGGACCGCTCGTTATCCGGCCAAAGTTACGTCGGCCAGATTCGTGGGCTAAAGTTTTCCGACCACTCGGTTCGTACACCTCATCGTCTCGTTTCCCGCCGGGCTTTCTCCTCGCGTTTCTCCAGTTTCCTCCCGACTTAAAAAGCTTACAGGGTGGTCGTCGCTGTGGCGAGGCGGCACGGTTCGAAAGGCCGATTCGGTTCGATATCAACCAACTTCCAAATAATTTCCTTCCCGACTTTCGTTCGAGACGCCGGCAAATAGCGAAACAAACTTCCGCCCTCGCGATCCGGGAAAGTTCGCGGCAAATTGCCCGATAAGCCACCGCTCCAACCACCGAACAGGAACAAACGGCTATCTTTTTACCCTATAAGAACTATGGATCAACCTAGCCAGCCTCTTATCGTTACCTTTCGCTGTTTTCCGTCGATGACGGTGTTCCTCTTTTCTGTAATACGAAACCGAATACATCTTACGTCATCGTTAAATCTACGTAAGCACGGCTAGAAACGAAAGTTTGAGATCGTGAGCCTTTTGGAGCGCGATTTTTCGTACAGAATGTCAATGCTTTTGATGAGAATTCCGAAATCCTTTGTTCGTTCCTTATCCATTAAGTAACCGGTATTACGTCGGAGCTCCTTGGAACGCGACGATATCGATTCCTCCGAGTTTTCTCGCCCCGTGGAGCTCTCAAGAAAACGTATTCAAATCGTTGTACGCTGCAGAGAATAAAGCGTCGAAGCGTCCTGTAAAGGTTCCGCAGTGTTTGAGTCCTCCGCGTTGAAAATACATAGCAGCGCTGAGATTTGCTAGTTTCTTTTTTACAAATGTACATTTGCAGACGTAAAATTGCTTGCGGTACACGCGAAAAAGTTCGATAAGCTCTAAACCGCTTTAGAATGTCTTTTTACAACCGCGGAACAGCCATGACCCAGTTATTTTCTCCCTTTCGATTATGGTAATTACCCGAGATGGTTCTTCATTTTTGGCTTTACGTGTGAAATTGATCGAAAAGAATACAGAGCGAAAATTGGCCGTAGCGCAAACTGGAACTGCAACTGCAACCAACAAACTATGAACGCGTATGTAAATTCCAGGATATTCTAACAGCCGGAGGATTGAACGCTTCTGCATCTTTTTCTCTATTTTTTTTTTTTTTTTTTTTTTTAACAACGAAGTATTGTTTTCGCGGAAGATGGATCGTCCTGTTAATAATATCGTCCCGGTATTGTTTCTGTCTGTGTCGACAGTGTGCCAGTTTCGCTTTTCGAAATCGCGCTTTGCATGTTCCCGTCAAACGATGTTTTCAAAGGAAACGCTCGAAACAAGCAGCCTAGCCGGTATCTTAAAAGCGGCCACCGCGGTTTGCGAACAAACTTGACAGTTTGAACGAACTCGGGTGCCACCGCTACGCGTTAACAGTCTTATTCGGCGGCAATCTTATTCCCGTTGGAACACGGAAAAAGCTGTATCTGCGGAAAACAGCATCGGATCAAACGACAATATATACGTGACAACTTTCCTGCTCGTATCCTCCACTTTAGCAACTTTCACGCGTATCGAGAAACACCGTATAGTTTTCATCGGTCGTATCGATGACACTTCCGCGGACCACGATTTTCACGCGAGAATACGTCACGAAGAAAATACGATCGAGGAGGCGTAACGTCGACAACGATAATAAGGTGCAAAGTTCTCCGTCTCCTCTTTCGGGCTTGATAATTTTAGGAGAGTTTACCTTAAAGGCGGTTCGAGCGTCCGGGAAGCAATAGCCTCCACGAACCGCGTGTTCGTACACCGGCTGTCGCTATTCGCGAGGCCGACGCGGCTTATCGCGGCGAGTAAGCGACGACTGTTCAAACTCCGGCGTTATATCGTCATCGCGATACCTTTAATTTTATCCTACCTCGTTTATGTCGACGGTAGTTAGAGAAAAAAAGAGGAAAATCGATTAAAACAGCCCCATAATTTCGCGGTAAAATCACAGTATAATGTGGACGACCGTCGATCTCTGTCCCATTCGGCGGACACTTCCGTCGCGCGAAGAAAATATTTAACCGGGTAGACCGCGCGCTAGCGATTTCCGAAGAATTTTATCGGATTAATTGCAGGTCGGGTTAGAAATTTCCGTGACCGTCTAAAGCGATGGTTGACCAACCGTGCGACCGGCCACCGCCGTATTTTACAGTAATTTTTATCGTAACTGCCGACGCTTAAATTATTTGGACGTTTTTTTTTGCATAGTGCGAAAATATTCATCTCTGACTCATGGCGTGATACGCGCATTCATCATTTTGATACTGGTCGTGTTACGAGCCGCGAACGTAAATTTTCAAACTTCCACGGGAATATTCACGTTCCCCCGGTAGCCGCGCGCGTAACTTTCGCGGAATGCCGTAACCCAGGTTCCACACTGTTCCTACAGGCCGGTGTTTACTTTGCATCTCGGCCGATTATGCGAACGCTTGACCTGCCGAGTGCTCTCGCCTTGCCTGGCCGTTCGTGTTCATTGATAATAATTCCCTGCCACTAGGACTAACCTGACCCTGCGTTCCGAGGCAGCGTTGCCTCGACCTAGTTCGCCACCGGCTCCGGCGACTTGATTTCCATCGACCGAACTGTCAATACGCGAGCGATAGAAATTAGTATACCGCCGCTTCGCGTTGCCACGAGTCACCGGTTATAATAGGAAAATAACGAACGCTCGAGCTTGAAAAGTTGATATTCGTTTCGCGATCTCATTCGTGTCACCGGCCCCTGTCAGAAAGGAAACCTTTCGAAAGACCTCGATCGTAGTTGGTGGTTCGATGTCGCGCGATAACGAGTAATTCAAATTTGATTAATAACAGTGCGAGGCATTTTCGTGGTTAGCCGTGTTCGGTGGTAAAGTCAAAATGGTAGGAACTCGGCGAAATAGCGTCGGTTGGTACGATAACATCGTACCGATATACACGAAGAATGTAACGAAACGAATCGATGAGGGCTCGTGAGCTTTCAGTCGTCAGGATCGGAATTACAAGGCGGAGACGTTGATAAAGTAAAGTACACATTTATTTGATTATCCTGTGGGGCCACATTCCACCGAAGCCTCGAACGTGTCCCGAATATCATTGACCAGCCACGCCGCTATCATCCGAAACCGTATTTCCCTAATACGATTCTATTTGCGTAGGAAAATCGGAGGACGACGCGGTCCGATCTTCTCTCTCTTCCTCTCTCTCGTTCGCAGTGGCTATCACCGTGGAGACCGTGGCAGACTGCGAATTAACGCTACACTCGGTCCCATCGGAACGAGAAAATGATGTTCCAAGTTTCGTCAGCGGCGAGACAAAAGTAATTAAACCCAGAGGACTACTCGATAATTTAGCATACGTTCCGCGGTACGTTCCAGGACTAACGAAAGTCCGTGCAGCCAACGCTACTGAAACGAACACACCCTTAGCGAGCCGCAGAACGTCCGAGGGAAAGTTTATAGAATTTACAGGCGGGTAGGATCGATGAAAGCTTCGCCACCAAGACACTGCCTGCGACACACCGTCGACGAGCGTCTTCTATGCTGCGATCTTTTACTTTATAGAACGTCTCGTAATAAAAGGGCGGGATTCTTGCGCCAGAAATATAATAGTTCAAACAGTCCGATCAAGGTAATTGAAATTGAAAAGCAAGCAAAACGCTATGTACACGGGACCGGAGGAACGTGCAGACGCAGAGGCGATGGAAATGCATTGTCCACGAGGAAAATGCAAATTAAACGCAACGGTGTAGACGCCTGTTCGAATGCATTAAGGTAGAGCCAGGAAGACGGGGTGAGCTGGTCGTTAATTTTTTACACAGTTTCCCTGAATGGGGATCGCCGAATGATAGGACGAGCTTCCTAGCCGGCCATTCCGCTCGTCATTATTGCCAGATTGTAATTATCATCGGTGACTGAGAAAGGTGAATGCGCGTCTGGCTTGTCGATTTCATTAAAAACCATATAAACTCGACGATTCGTCGGCACAATAGGATCGGTAATTACGGATGCATCGTCACTCGTCGGATTTTATCTTCGGTATTCGTATCGATTCGCGAAACGGAAGGAAGACAGGAAGACAATAGGCCCTCTCTTCGTGTTTTCTATCTATATTTCATAACATGCTGCAAATTTCAATTTGTTTGCCCGCTTCTATACGCGTAACTATAGAAGGCTGAAAAGCCGCTTTCATTCTCACTTCCTTTGTTCGTCGTCATCTTTTCTGACCGTGGCCATTGTGTCGTTCGTTATTGCCGAAACATAATTATTTTCGTTGTATCTCGTCGTCATCGTCGCGAGGCCGTTGTGTTAACCTTCGTCGACGTCGCATTTTCGTGGTGCTCGACGCTTGGCGTGGGGTCCTCCTATAAGGGATAGGCTTTCGACGACGCTATCGAATGTCACCTACTATCGTCGACTCGGCTCTTGAACCCTCGAGATATCCTTTGTAAGGTCGACGACGTCCTTGGAACGTCCTCGGAATATCGATGATGGAACGAATCGACGTCTATTTTTACTGTCGCGTCGTTGCGTATCGACGTCACGAACCACCTGCCATTCGAAATAGAGCTGCTTCGACGAATCCGTTCAACGACGAAGCATCGACGACCCACGCCTACATCGGAATGCCGTTCGATCTGCTCTTAAGGCTAATTAATACCGCGAGTACCGGCTCGAGTACGACGCGTTCTAGTATGATTCGAGAGCTGCTTAACAGGATCTATACATATATTTACAAGTAGTAGTACGCCAGGTAGATACAATAGCCTGTATTTTCACTAGTTGCCGGTTCGATATAAGCTCCGTAAACGTTTTTGTTCTCTTTATCCATCAAAAATTCTACCGAGATTTATCTTCTTTCGCGATGCAATTTATCTTAATCACAAGGCACGCGAGCTCCATTTCACATGGGAAGAAGCAATATATCCACATAGACGCCCCAACGGTTACAAACTTGCTTAGAAACCGGGTGTCGTCTCGAAGGCCAAAGTACAACGGCATTACGATCGCGCGAAGCACAAGGGACCCCTGTTCGGCGCACGGAAATCCGGCTCTATTTGCACCATACTTACATACATAATTTACGAAGTAAACAGATGGGCCGGACTTTGCGTTCTCCCGGGATGTTCGTCGTGGTAGATCAGGTTGAGGCACTTTGCTGAACTAATCAGTCCTCGAGTAGACGACTCCGGGGGACGCGTTCTACCTAGTATCTCCGGAATGTGGTAAAAAAGTCTGCAGTTTGCCTCCGAACCGGAGAAAAACGAATGGAACAATGGACATCTTCCATAAATCATCAGATCTAATGGAGATTGCCCATTATTTCCCTGTTTATGTCCAGGATTTTCTCTGTAGAAAATTTATTCGTGTTTCAAATATACGTAGTTGAAAAAATGTTAATACAAAATATCTGGAACTAGGAAGATTAAATGAAAATACATCCTCTAGAATCATTCGTTCATCCGAACAAGTGTTACAAATCGTTGAGATTGTTTTTCACTCGATTTATGCTAGTAAACAGCTGCGATTCGCCAACAATGTCCAGGAACATTGCTCAGCCGTCGTGTCATTTACGCCGACTGTTGCATAGAGCGGAACGCTTGCCAGGCAACAGGCGAATTATTAACTTGTATCAAACCGAGGAGACACGTTACGCGAAATACGTCAACCAGCGCGCAGTCGTCTTATTTTCACAAGCCGGATAGATTAGACCGGCGACTGTTGACGGGAGTTGGCGCCGTGCCGCCGCACTGGTTTCTCCTTCGAACTAATCAGCCTCGAATTCTCCGCGGCGGCGGACCACCTCGCTCGAACACCGTCAAAGATTTCTACCTAAAATCCGTGGCACGCGGCAAAGAAATTCGTCCGTCGACCTGGCAGTACCGCAACCGACAAAAACACCCCAGGATTCGATGTTCAATTTAACAGTGAATCGCAGTGTCTACGCTCGACTTGGAGTCCCGAAAAATCCTCGCCAACGGATCGCTCGGATTACGATCGCGTTTCACTAGAAAATTAACGCGCAAATTCTGAAACTTCCAATATCACCGTTCGCCAATTGGAAATTGAATCGAATGAGAAACTGAAGGACGGAGGATGAAATTGAAGCGGATGACAGAGAAAGCCAACGACGTATCAATTCCGAAATGCTTCAGGGCTCTAGCAGAGGGACCCACGGATGATCGACATTTTCGACATCGTTTGCAACACGTTCCGGGCGATCTCGGATCGACGAACGACGCCTCGAATAATAACCGTGCCATAATGTCGTCGATGGCATTCTGAGACTCCGTTTGGACGCCACCGGCTCTTTCGAGCTGGACGTCTGCCACCCTCCAAGAACTTTAAACGCGCCACCTGTTCGAGACGTTGACACTGTCGCGCTTTCTGATCTCAAGGCAGTCGCATAGCTCGAATCTATTCGCGGAATGTCCACGGGTTCGATTCCAAACGCCCGCGTCTTCACGGCGAATGGAATTTTTGATAGTAACAGGAGAGCGATTGGTCGAACATCTTGCGAATTAAAATTCTTTATCGTCTGCGGAAATTTCTATCGACTCGAATTACCCTAGTTTGACAAAAAGACCAGACAAGCGCTTAACGATAAAATACAACGCTCTTTGTTCGGCAACTCGTGAAATAATTATGGCCCGATTCCCTTTGACTTTCGCGTTTTCGATCGACTCTTTTGTTAATTAAAGCTTCGCCCAACTTTCGCCCAATTACCGCCGTCGATGTCCCAATTACATTTTCCACGTTAGAAATCTTATCAACGTTCTCGTTACGTCAACCGTATCGCTGCAACATTCTCACCGCATTTTCATTCGTAGTTTATATCAGTGTCGCAACGTTCTGATCAACATTCTTCGCTATGTCGTAATTCACATTTTCGATCTACCGCGATGTGGAATTTTCATTCTCACCAGACATAGGGCAGGCAGAAAAGAAATCATTCTATATTTTGAGAGATCGCAAAACCCGGACAGGACCGCAAGGAAGGAAACTCTACGAGCATAATAACGGCGGCAGTACGCGCGTCGTTAACTTGCAGAGGGATGGTCGAAGGGGAAGATGGGCCAGCGTGGCGGACGATAAACTAGAACGCGGCAGGAAGACGAGCCGGCTTTCGCGGGCCTGACGTACGACCTTCCTGACTTCCTACTTACGGCTACAAAGCCGTTAGCCCGACCATACCCGCCGGATAACTTAAGCAGTCGGCCGCAACCCCTTCGCCAGCTCTGTTTAACCAAGCACCGCGTACATCGCCGGGGAAACTGGATGGCTGTTACTACCTCTAAGTAGTTGCGCATTCGTTGGCCCCCTTATTAAAACGCTATTCGAAGAGATGCATCCTCTTCTGCTTCCACCATACCCTGACTCTCGCTTCCTGTTCACCCGGCCCCTACTCAGCCTTTTCTTCTCCCATGTCTTTACGCTCTTCGTTCGTGGTATTCGCCAGCAGGTACGAAACACTGTGGTTAAAGCGATGTCGAGGTGCACTGTATTTACGTGTCGGGTTGAATGCATGGAGGCAAAAGAGTCGTAGACTGAAGTTATGGGTCGTAAGAAGGTGTGCGGAATTGTTTAAACAAAAGTGAGATTAGATGCGTACATTTGAAACAAATCGAACAGCTCGTTTGCATCTGCTCCGAATCCGAGCGAAACGATCTCGGAATTCGGAACAGTGGCGCAATTAAGCTCGTAATCGTTTATTCAAACGGGCGTGTTCACGTCCGCTAGAAATGTAACGGGAGATTCTTACGACAGAGAGAAGGCGATCCGTGCTCGCGCGAGGCAATGTGAGAAAGTGAAAAATTCGAAGGAGGAAAGAAATAAAGTACAACGGGGGTGTGTGCTCGAGAAAGGAACGGCGAGGGTGAGAGAGAGAGAGAGAGAGAGGAGAGATGCTGTTCCTAGGAGAGAATTAAAACGCGAAGGGAGCGAGGCAAGAGAAAAACTCTCGAACGTGGCGAGAGTCTGGAACGACAGCCGAAGCGTTCCAGCATTCTCGAAATTTTCAAAGAGTCTGCCGGCGTGCGCGTTCGAGCGTCTCTCCAGCCATTACTTCTCTCTTGCTCGCCCTTCTGCGTCCGCCTGGCCTTGTAGTTCCGCGTGGTATTTCGTTTAAAGCTACGAAAGCACGAGCTACGAGGAGCCCGCCGTGGATACTTTTCCTAGAACCCTTTTTTCCAGAATTCATCGATCTTCTCCCCATGGCGAGAAATGGGCGGAATTGCCGCCCGATCGAGGACTTTCCTTTGGAATTCGAGAAACGTACCAGGAATTAGGGGAATACGTTGGCGAAGACCATAACAGAAAGCACGTGTTATAGAAAAATCGTGGCCCACGTCGTACTAATCTTTTGCGGTTTTTTCTCACATTTATAGGGAATTTTGCTTCGTTCAAGTTTCGCTTTATCTACACGACAGCACATTTAGTCCCTGTAAATAGCGGAAAAATTTGCATTAACGTAGAACCAATTCTCCATTTCCCGGAATATTCCAAGGAAAACCTGCTACGCCTCCCTAGAGAGTGTCCAACGTTATTATTTGTCGATCGAAAGATCGTTGCGGTTTATTAGCGATCGACCACCCTACCAAGTAGGGGATCTCCTCGCCGCCATAGAACTTTTCCTCCTTTTAATCGAATCACTTTATTTAATCGAGCAACGAAGAAGTCGGAGTTCCGGAGGGAAGTCCGGGATACTCTAATGGCGGCACAGTAATAAAATAGTAGTAATTACACGGTGTAAGATAGACGGCGGTAAAGTTGGAGGACCGCGTGCGAAGATCCAGGCCCGGGGAAATTGTAACCGCAGATAGCGAGACAGTCGTAATACTAATATCGTTTCGCAAACATACGCTGCCAGAATGGGACACGTGGAGCCGCCTAATGCGGCACGGCGATTCCGGGTCACGGATTACATTGTAGCACGACGTTAATTTCATTTTGCAAACGCTGTAAATGGACTTGGAACGCCGATACGTGGATCATCCTAATAATTTCGCTCTGTAAACGGTGACACTGCCGATTACACTGTTCTGTCTGTCTGCTGTGATAAAACGGAGACACTTGGCTGTCCGTGGTTGGTCGCGATTTCGTTTTCACTCTGCCTCCTCCGGCGTGATTGCTTGCTTCCTATCTACGATCGTGCTGGTTCTAACAGCTTCGTACCCCCCTCCGTGAAAACGCGAGCAAGGCACCGCTAAATCATCCAGAAAGCAGTTCCTCTAAGTAGCAAAGCGATAAATAAAGGGGTCCAAAGTTGCGTGCCTCACGCCATCGTCAAGCTTCCCGATCGGGGCGATCGTATAGTCAAAAATGGCCATCGATGAAAGAAGAGACAGGATGGGCGTGTTCTTAAACTAGACGCTAATTTCACCCGCGGAACGAACATGCTGGCAGGCAAAGCACACAAGGTGATTCCGTGTAATGGATTACAATGTAATGCGATGTAATCCCGAATCCTTTTATCTTTCGGTCGCGAGCACGCCATGTTACGCCACGCGGTGCAGTTAATTTGCATTACTTTCGGAATCAGCAAATCAGCGCTGGCTATTTCACCGTGTATCTCAGACTTTCATCTTAATACGCGTCACTTTGTCCTTAATCAGCCAGGCGATATGTCATTCCCTAACGAGGAGTAAGCGCGACGTGACTAACCACCCAAGCGAGCGTAACTTAAACCGGATAATTGTATAATTTTCGTGCTGTCGACGCGTACAAACGACCGGACAGCCCGATCTTTTCCTTTTTTCTCGAAGCCACAGAAGTAATAAAAAGCGGATTCGATGGTACGAAGGCAAACGCTGCGCGGCTCTTCCGCCGACGATAACGAGATGCAAACTGATTATTCGTTCAATTACCGGTGGTCCCGCGCGAGATGTCCACCGTTTGTCCGGTAGATCGTTGCAAGTGGAAACAAATCGTTCGTCGCACTCGTCTGATCTCTTCTCTCGTTAGAAATGTCAACCATCTGCAAAATTGCAACCTCGACTAATGAGTAGCTAAAGGCCAGATATAAGATATCGCGAGCAATGCAAGGCAGCTGTACGAAACGATTTCGTTCACGCGACTCTCTCCACGAGGGTTATTAACAAAATCGATGCTTGGAATAGAAAGGCCGTAAGGGGAACAATAAAACGCCTTGTAACAGAAAGAAAAAACGAGCGGCAGCCGCTCGAACGTATCTCTGAAACGACGTTGGATAGAAATCTTCGGAAGCCCTTTCTTTAAACGGTCAATTCTTTAAACGGTCTTCTCATCCCTATTTCTGTCCCTATCGCGTAGTAGGAGGAACTAGGAACGACAAGCGAAAATTTAGGGCAGAAGGTTAGGGGCGTTAACTAGCACGAATTTATAGGCGATTAAAACAAAGTGGTCAACGTTACGCAACGTGATTTGCCTTAAACAGTGGATCGTTGCGGATTCGAAAGAGACAAGGGACGGTTCTTTCATTTCCATAAACTTGCGCTTCTTTCACACTAAGATTCCGGGTCACGGATTACGCGGTAGCAGACCGGCGATTTTGTCAGCGACCGAATTACCTCCGTTGATCCTGGCCGCTTCGAGCGTGTAACGCGACGATTCGACCGCGCAAACGATGGCATTGTCACGATCGCCGCGCTTCTTTTATCGCACCACACCGCTTGACGCCAGTTAATTTTCCTTATTTCCACGAACAAAGAATAGAGAGACCGAGAATTAGTGAGCACGGTGGGGACTGGTTTCGTCGTTTGTCTGCGACTAACAGCCGGCGAATCGTGCAAAGCGAAACGCCGCAGGGATTTAACGATCCGCAATTAGACAGCTTACCACAGAGATAGAAAAATACCGGGCACAACGCGTGCCGAGCTTGTGCATTCTTCGACTATCTTTTGCTGTTCGTTCCACTTTAAATTTCCCGCGTATAAAGTTTACCTGAAATCTCCGAAGTACTCGCGATGGAAATCAACGTGTCGAGATCAAGGATTTATCGATGTTTTCTTTCTTCGAGCAAGATTGAAACGGTGGACAGAACGGATGCAAGGTCATTCAGAGAAGTTACGTGGTACACAGCGAGAGTATCAGAGGCATCGAACGATACATCGAAGCATAGCAAAGTGCAGTTTGCAGTCATTCGACGAACAGACCGAGTTACAGTGGAATCGATTACACCGGTGACACGGCACAGTACTGATTATAACATGGGGGTGTTCAAATTTGACCCGCATCTCGAACTTTGGTGGAAACACGACCCATCGCCGTATCCTGTTATACAAAATGGCCGTGTGCCAGTAATTATAGTCAAGTGACGCAACTAAATCGCCGTGCAACTGTATTTATTCGGTGCAAAATAGAGTGGCATATACCGCGTGTGGCGACGATCGAACAGTTTATTTCCGAGACGTGTTCGAGTCGTTTCCAAATCGAAATCCTTGCGAATTCTTAAGAGCAAATCGAAGAAATTCTAAAGGCAAATCTCTCGGTCGCGACAAAAGATTCGAGCAATCACGACGAACAAACGTCGTTCGAGAGCGTGACGAAAAAGGAGACCAAGAGATTTCCGATGGAGAGAAACTACGAGAACTCTGAAAATTTCCGTGTTAGCCGACACGATGCATTACCCGAAGAAATATTCATTCATACGATGTACCCGTGGCCGAATGTTCGTCCGTCATTGTGATTGTTTGGCCGAACCACGTGAAGTATGCAGTGTGAATGATAAATAAGTAACAAACACGAATCTCGCATGTTGTTAGAGAGCGATAATTGCGAGTGAAGTCGGTCGGTATAGTTAGCGGAAGCGGAAGGATCCTCCATCTCGAATCACCGATCGTTCCTTGAAATCGCTATCGTACATCCTTTCTAATTTTCCCTCCACACGTTTTCTTTCAGTGTCGTAAACCTTGAGAAACACATTGCCCTATCCTTCGGATTCTCGTTCTTTCCGTCCCCGATAATCTTTATCCTCCTTTCGAAGCAGAGATTGTAACCTTTCTCGATCTACCATCGACATCGTTCTTGGTAATTGTACCTTAAGCTTGGGAACGAGAACTTCTGAGTACTCCAAATAGAAACTCTGAAATCTTCGCGATTCAGAATCGATGATCAAGGGATTCTATCTGCGCGAATCTATAGCTGGAAAGATTCTCAATTTCCGGATCTCACGTGTATCGTCGCTCGTAAACAGAAGACCATGAAAAAGGCGATGAACGAGGTCCGAGTTCCCCTTTAATTGGCACTCTAATTGCTCTCTAATTGTGTATCGATCTACGTTTAAGTGAACCAATTACCGGGGATCGCGTTTGAAGCCCTCACCTTCTCCCTCCACCAAAGGCACTCGAACAACGCGAGAGCCGCTTTCCACCGGAAATAATATAGAGTTGATCACGGAGAAAGATCTCCCGGTTCCACATCGGGCTGCACGCGTACTCGACATTGTCTCTGTGCTCGTGCAGGCACACACCGAGTGCTTTTATGGTTAATCGAAATCGCTTCTCGAAGCCGCCTTCGCTGACAGCGCTATACAATCCGCGAGTTCATTGTGTCCGAAAGTCTTCCAAAGCAGGCAATTTCTGCGCGGTATTCGACGCGCGTCGACGAATCGCAAGAAAGGATATTCGAGTGCCGCGAATCGCGAAACCAGCTTTTCAAGCCGCGACTAGTATCGACTATGGCACAACGCAAACGAAATGTTTCATTGGAGGTGTTGGCAATTTCTGAGTCACGGTATTGAAACTATATCCGAGCCATTTGGTATTTAAACTATATTTAGTAGGAGTTATGTTATACGAGTCGTCAAGGTGACCAATGCGTGATTTTTGATAGAATTTTTGTGGACTTGCATTTTGTCCACGATATATTTTCATTATATATTTTCACATTTTGATTTCTTTGCCACTGTTCCGTACCGGATAACCGTTCCACTCGTGGTTCCTCTAAATCGAACAGCGAACCTACGGTGTGCAGCATTGGATTTTTAAACAGGAGCTCAAGTTTTAAGACTGACGAACGCGCTAAATTCCTGCGAGGTGGCCGTTGTGTAGAATTAGAGTGGGCTGAGGTCGGGAACTTTTGTACGCGTATAAAGCTCGAATAGTGGCGCGTTACCGTTGCAAACGATCTCTGCAGCAAGCCTTTTACCGAAATTGTAATTCCAAGGAACTAGGAAGCCGTAGGGATAAAGTTTACCTTAACACGGTGGGTTTTCTCATAAATGCGTACGTGGAACGACCCATTAGCAAATGCCGTACAGAGCGGCTAACTCGAAATACCGTGGTGTATCGGTTTAAAAAAGCTAAGTATATCTAAAAAATTGTATACCCTTACGTTCAATTTTCTCCATCTCCGCAAAAGACGTTATCAAAAGAACGGCCACGAGACTGAAATGCACGCGTTACGTACGAATAATACGATCTCGTTAAAGAACGTCAGATCGCTTTGCAGAGTCCTCTCCGTAAAACCTATAAAACGATAGGCAGTGCAGCCGTAAAAAGTCGCTACGGTTTATCGCCGATAAATATTGCTTCGAACGGAAGCTTTCGTAACGTTGATGCGAGCAAGTAACGTATTAATTTATCGTTAGATAAATTTAACACATAGGGTGCAACGAATCCCCGTATGAAACGCCGATGTTAAGTTCGTTGCTCGCCCATCTTCTACCCGCACTTTCCCATCGATGCTTCTATTTGCGAAGAGTCACGTTCCACCTTAAAACACGTCTTACCTAGTAAGGTAAGGTGGCAGCTAGAAATAGCCGGCCTAATTTCTAGGCGCCAGTAAATTCGATTCGCATCGGTGCAATCGGCAGTCGTAGAACAAGCCCTAATTAAGTTAACCGTGTGCGCGCGTACAGTATCGAGAAACTATCCCTGATTGCCTTGTTAACGGGATAGGTTACCAGGTAGCGACGATATCGATCTGCCGACACAGAGGAGAAAGCCTGATAAGGGCTGCAACCCCCGTCCGTTCACCACCTCACGCGCTCTGCCCCTGGCAGATTTATACCTGGCGTTCGTGAATATAAGCGTCGCGGTGATTTCACACCAGGCAAATTAATAAGAACCGGCGAGCCGAGTTCTGGATAGCAAGACCTGGATAGCGAATCCGGGGACCGGTGTCTTATCGTCGATTCGCCGCCTCTTTGTAGCCGGCGATCGTTATTAGAATGATAACGAGAACTTTTTCCCCCGGCTCTTGCCTGTCGACTGTGCTCGACCGGCTCGGCCAGACGATTAATTAAATTATACACCCAGTTTCACCCGACGTCGCTTAACCACCCCTTAACGAGCCGCTTTTCGTTCCTTTTCACGGGGACGTTCGTTCGACTATGAAAATGTCCGAGAAAGATGTATAAATTGATGGGACAGTTTGTGTCTTATAGGGATCACTGTATCTCCTTTTCGCGCATCGTTAATAACCAAAGGCGACGGTTCGCAACGACACTAAAACCTCTCTCCCTCTCTCTCTCTTTCTCTTTCTCTCTTTTGCGGATCTACGCTCTATAAACGTTCACTCATGATTTTTCCTGTGTAGTTGTTTTGCGCGGTATGTTAAAAAAGAAGAAAATCCAACGTATGGAAATTGGGAAGATCCGCGTGACGCTCACGACACGGGAAGTAACGTGATTGATAGTTTTTGGGATGGAGGAAAAAAATAAATGATCTCGGCTGTGGAAAGCAGGGAGATCGTCGTTTCTTTCAACGGGAGAGAATCGGTTAGGATGCGTGATGTATCGTCGTGTCGGTTGGAATCATTCACGGCTCGATAACAGTCATACAGCGTGACACGGCGCGTCGCCTAACGGATAACTATCGCTGTCCGTGTATCACAAGGGGCTTTCCGTCGCCATTCATAAAACGCCCGATTAATGTTGAATTCGATAATGCGATTAATCTCAAATTGGATTATATAACATCTCTATCCGGCTCGCGTTATACGAAACGAAAACGTAACCATCGTCACGAACAAGCCAGTAATGACCTTTTAAGTTATTTTCCAATTGGAACGAGCTGACGCTTCCGCGACGTGTTCGTAGTCCCATAAAGTAACCGAAAGGAAAACGGCGTGCATTGCAAACGCGTAACGATTGCGCTAGAAGCGTGCGCGTCTTGGAAAGCGACATTTCGTTGTAACACCAGGGCAAGCATAATTATGGCAGCATCGATCGGCAAAACTCTGTGGCAGGAATGCCTAATTTAAACAGGGTACACACACGCCGCTAGTGTTACGTAACGAGAAGGGAAGTTGAAATTCATTGGCTCGCTGCTGACTTAAACTCTTTCCCTCGTCGCGGAATACTTAGTGGTCGTGGCGAGACCGTAGTCGCGGAATATGAGATCAGTTTCGCGGGTAGTTTGCATAAATAGCCGGTCGAGTTTCACCCCAGCGCCATCTAACCGGAAGATCCATTCATCGTTTCGGTTAAACCTCTGTTACGGTTCGTCCTCGTTCCTCCGATTCATTCTCGTGTGATTTTTAATTGTTTTCACGACAGCATTTTCGGAATTTAACCAGAGGAAAGTTCGATCCCGGGTGAATATCGAATTTCAATCTGTTTACAGATAAAACGTTTATGAAAATAGCAGCTTTCCGCGCTACCCATACATAATTCGTTCGCTTAATAAACGATCACGCGTGTGATCAGTTAAAACTGATGTGCATGCACATTTTTCTCGCAAATAAACGCCATCGAATTTCGGTGAAAGAAACAAAAAAAAATATATCGGTGTTCTGCATACGAATCTACTGACGGCGCGGGATGGGACGAGCGCAAGTAACACGGTGCGAAAATCATTGCGTAACGAGCCAGAGAGCGATTCGATGTACATATTCGCTAGAAAATGATATCGAAATAATGTACACGTATCGGGCCGACAAATGGTGGATAACAACGTGTTCCCGAATCGTCTGCCCCCGATTTACATTCTCTTGTTCCTGCTACTTCTTTTTTCTATGGAACACACCTAGGTCGACACGCGTTTCAAAACGTAATTTATAGACGAAATATCGTGCGTCACCCGAGTTATTACGTGATATGTACCCGTTACGTGATATGACAAATATTATGTAAAATGTGCCCGTTCTCGATCGAACTGCATTCGTCATTCTCAGTAATTTCGTTCGATTTACACGTCGTTGAAAAATATAACGCTGATTGTACTTTCGAGCTCACTGCCGCATTTTAAACCGACGCGTGCGTGTCGTTCATGCCAATCAAACGGGGAACTTTATCGGCTGATTTCTTTTTTCTCAGAGTAGTTTACACGTGGAAATCGGAAATTCGAGATTGTTCTGGGAAAACGAGTCACCGTATAACAAGATATATTTCCTAAAAATGAAATATGGCGGCTAGGTGGGAATCCGAAAGCGCAGTTCGTTTACCAAGAACAATATCCATCGGCTTGACGATAATGAATGCGACTGCGCGATAAAACCGTCGTGGTTTTGCGCCAGCCCTGCTGCATTCACATAGTTCACGCACATAGAATCTTCCACGGGCAGAAAAAGTGAAATTAATTTATTAATAACGAGGCCTTTGATCGTCAATGGACGACATCGCGTTCGCGGTTTTTGCGCGTTTGCACGCGTAATCTCGTCGCGGCTCGTTCCTTTCTTTTTGCCTCGCCGTTCGTCGAGGCAAAAGTACGTAACAAATTTGCGACCGCAAGAACTCGCAGAGCAATCCAACGGATTTACCGTATAAACAAATTTCATCCTCTTTCTGTCGGCGAGAAACCGCGAAACTAGCGGAAATTCCTGTAAACGTCGTTCGAGGGTTGATCGTGACCAAATCGTTTCAGCACAGTTTCCCCTTCTTTCCTTCTTTCGTTTCCTTTTTTAAAGAAACAGTGTTGTGCGTGTTACACGAAAAAGAAAAATAGGATCTCCGTTCTTTTTCACAATTAGAATGCACGATACCCTGTCTGGCGGACAGTTCAGCGGCGTCTTCCGGGACGACGAGATTTATGAGACGCGCGAATCTTCTTCGCGAATATTTTCGCATCGTAATGCATCACTTTGTCGAATGGCAAAACGGATTTCGCGAGCGTTTCCCCTCGGAGCGTTTCGCAAGCTGGCAACTGTACCGTAATCCTGTTCAAGGCGGTACCGGCATGGCGTGCGGCGAATCAAAGCCGGGAATTTAGGCGTTGTAATTCGACGAGTTTGCGAGTCTAACGAGCCGCACGGACTCGCCCGTAATTTTTCCATTTCCATTTCCGTCTCGCTTCTACCGATCTCCCCTCCCTTCGCCTGTCAACAGACAAGGAAAACGGATTTCAGAGATTTTATTCGAGGAATAGCTGATTTACGCGCGTACCCGATGACAGCAAAACGAGCTTGAAATGGAGGACGATGAGAATTACGCGGAGATTATAAATGAAGTGTAAAGATGGGTTTTTTCCAGGATTTTTTCGATGGGTTTCATTTTAGCCGGAGAGCCAGTTTGATACCGGTATGTGCGGTATTCGATAATGGTATTCAAAGAAACGTTATATGAAATCGGATATGTCACTCTGTACTCATAATCCATTGTCGCGACGACCGGATAAAATCAGAAATTAAAGGCGATCTAAATGCTCGACAAACCGCGTTAACAGAAATGAACGAAATTAATGACTCGCAGACTCACTCGCAGACTGAAAAAAAAAGAAAGGTAAAGCGTATAGGAAACCGTGGATTATTTGCAGAAATTTAACGATTCACTGGTGATGCACGAAGTAGCGAAATTGATACCAATTAAACTGAAATTAGACCATAAATCAATCAACGAATCGACAATGACAGTAGGCAGTATCGATCGAAATCTATTTCACCGACGATACGAGAAATCTTCCAGCTATGATGGTTCGTACAGATACTACCAATCGAAATTTTACTTTCGCTTGATATTGTCGTTCTACAATTCTGCAAAACGCACGTATAGTTAAACATTTTATTTTTACGCCCGTCGTCCTGTCAACGAGGGAGACATGAAACTGCTCCTAAAGTTCCGGGAGCGCGAGTTACGGCGAATAAGACACGGGACAGCGTAACGGGACGGTTCAGGCCCTCACTTCCCAGTCGTCCGTCAGTAACCGGCTGCATAATGCACGCGGTGCAGCTACTTTGGCAAACTGAAAAATGGAACAGCCTGGGACGGCTGGCGGAGCACATCGAAACGCGGCCCCCTCGAACACCACCGTCCTCCCCATCACTTATTTAACGTCGTTCGCCTTCGCCCGGCTGATGCCTTCGCAGCCATCTAAACGCTCCACGACTTTCTATTTTCCACTTCTCACTCGGCCGTCCGGCCTTTTCATCTTCCGATTCGACCCTCTTCCATCCACGTAAATCGATTTCCCCGCTCGCCGCCGAGGATGGCTTCTTCAACGGTCATGGAAGCGTCTTGATATTTCAGATATTCCTGTTTCTTATCCCTGTTTATTTTGCCGGTAACACGACAAAATATTGCGATATCGTGAAGTAATTTTAAATCGTTGAGAATGCATATACGTTATTATTATCAGGAGTGGATAGCCGTCAGAGATATTCGTGTATTCGTTTATTCGTTGAAATTGCACACACGAATCGAAACTTTTCATGCACCGCAGAAGGTTTTCGGGAGGAAGTTTATCGAGGTCTTTCCGACCAGTGGGATCGCTATAAAATGTCCCGAGAAGAATCCAGACCGCAGGCTCAATGATTCGTAAACTTCTGACCGAGCGATGTACCTCGAAACGAAGAAACTTTCCAGATCGAACGTGTCATACTTATCTCCTTATGAACGGTCCAATTGGCCCAAACAACCGGACTTTCCGACTGCGGAGTCCGCGATCCAGGGATTTCTTCCCCTTTCCAAGAATCAATGAGATAAACCAATCTCGAATTTTTTCCTCTCCCGTGTTTTTCCTCCCCCTCTTTTAACAAGCAACGTCACGATGAGGATCGATATCAGCCGAATGGAATCTGGATAGGGAGCGTGGAAAAATCGTAACTAATTACCGGTGACATTAGCGAGCAGACGGCTGGCCAGTCGGATTTCACGTAAACGGATTTGAGAATTTTTTTGTGGACCACTGATGCGACGACGAACGAGGCCGCGTTTTTCTCGCCGCGGCCGAGCCAATCAGTGACGGATGCGATTTACGATGAGCCGAGGTGTGTCGCCACACTCTGATTGCCGCGATAACGATTTCTTCGACCGCTTCGATAATTGACGCCCCGATCCCTCGGCCTATCGTTCGTGTTCCGTTCGTTTGTACCGCCGCCGCTGCTCTTCGGGTCTCGAGGAAAGAGGTAGCTGTCTCGTGGGTGAAATTTTTTCCACTGACCTTGGCGATTATATCGATCCGTTTGGAACCCTAAACGCGATCAGAAAGAAACGTTTGAAAACAAAATTTGTCCTACCTAAAAAAGAACAAAGATCTCTGTATGAGATACTGATTTTTCCCACTCGTCCTAGGTGTCCAATAACGAATAGAATTTTTCCTATAAATAACAGTCGGACAAGATGGCCGCGACGAACCGAGAGCGACGGCGCCAGCCGCAAACAGCTTCTATTACGAACGAAAAGGGGATGATGGGCCTCGTCGAAATGAGATAAGGATAACGTCAACAAGAGCTTTATGCGTTCGCGTTCACGATACTTTTATACGTCGCCGTGGTGACGAGTCGCATAGCCACCGAACCGTCGTAACTGTCGTCGTCGACGGGCCTCTATCGGCATCGACGGCTCCCTCGTTGCTTAAAGTCACCGACGCAGAGGGATGAACGGCGTCCAGAACCTCGTAAAGAAGCCTGGCGCCATCGCGAATGCGATGCTTGCGTGGGGTGAGTTATTTACACGAAATGGAAAAGGCGAACCGCGGTGTTTTTCTTGGCGAACGCGTAACGAGCCTAGTCCAATGGGATTTCGATAAGTTGTTCTCTCCTACTCGATGCAAGAAGGTAGTTAAGATTGATGGCTCTTTGGTTGGATGATCGGTGTTACGTTCAAAGAGCGATATAACGATCGTAATCGAGCTGTTTCTTTCATCGAGAAATATTCTTTTTAGATTTCTGTTCGCGGCGATCATTCCTCAAACTGGCGATGAACGATAAGCAGCAGTGTTTTGTACGTTAGTGCTGGAAGAATTCTTCGGGAAATTCACGGGCTATTGGCTGTTGTAAAATCGCGACGATACATCGAACTATAAACTGGGAAAAAGCAGAGGAAAGTTCGAACGAGGAGTGAAGTAATACGCGGTCGTAACGAAACGACTTTATATTTTTGCAGTGGATGGGACGTAAACGGGGATAACGAGGACAATAATCGTCGGGAAAATGGCAAACCAACGGCTTGCGTCTAATGGAACGGGATCGTTCGAAATTCAAAGGGTAAAACGCGGCTTGATTTTTTCGTTTGCGAAGGAAATGATCATCGAAACGAACGATGCTTGTCCGAGAAATTAAAAATAGAAATTCGTTCCACTTTTTGACGCCGTATCGCGTACAAAGTGGTAATCGGCGTGGATCTAAATTCAGTAAATATGTCTATTTAACGCGAAATCACATATTTTCTATCCAGAATATTTCCAAATTTCTTTCTGGAATCTTCCAAGGCGTACCGGGAGGTCTGTTTAAAGCACAAAAGTCTGGGATGATCCAATAGCGAGGTGAATCTCGGTGGAAGTTCCGCGATGGGATTTCCCTGCGACGGAAACCGCGAGAACGAATGCCGGGCACGATCCACGAGGCCGCATCATTCACCGACAGATCGACTGGTAAGACACTTCTCCGTGACATGGTGGAAGAGAACACGCGATGGGAAAGAAGAGGGACGATCGAGCTGATGATTAATCACTCGGACCACCCTTGGATTTTCGCTCGTGAACGCTTGCACCTCTGACGTTCTATCAATATTTTCGTTCCTGTACCTATAATGGCTTCGCCGTAGTCTCTTCTGGCCTGTCCTCCCGTGCGTCCTTACCGTGAAATCGATCGAGAAGAAGAATAGGAATAAAAGAGTTTGTACGATTTTCCAGATTTTCGATGCTTGACCATGTTGGTGCGCGTAAAAGAAGTTGAATTTAAAACGGGTATTCCACGTAGAAAATATTTTTTCTCGCGAGTAGGTCGAGTCGTAAAGCAACGTCTCGCTTTTGCCACGTCGAGAAATTCCAGGCCAGAATACCGAATCACCGTGGTCGCGCGCCAGTTACGCGTTTGCGAGAATCGAGCTGACTTCTCTCTGCAGCTACGCCGTCCGGACAAGGTAAAATGAGCGTATGCAAAATTCATTGAAAGTCCTATACACCTTATAAATTTAAAGAAGGAAACCCTGCCATCGTTGAGCTTCGAAATATGAGGAACGTGCGCGATATTTCATCCCGCTGGCTGGAAAGACAGGTAAGGTCAATATCGCTTTGTAACGTTGCACAGCGCAGGTGTAGCAAGACGATCGCCGGTTCTTCTCGTGCAACGTTGCGTTTCCTGACTTAACGACAATAGAAACGGAGCAAAGATCGAATAATGGAGGGGGATAAACACTTTTCGCAAGAAATTCCGCCACTCCTTCCCTCGAGAGCTGCATCTCGAACCGCAGCAAATGGTTACTTATATTTTCCTAGGAAGCACGTCTAGCAGAATGCAATTTCGATCCGTTCGTTCTTGTAAATGGAATCATCTAGATGTTCCCAAGAAACAGGAACCTCGTTCCACCGTGTACAGGCGAGAAAATACAGAACGGGAAGCGTATTAGCATTATCGTCGTTAGAAAGGAGAGGTTGTTATCGCCTTCTTTGACGTGCAAACGCGGCCAATCGCGCAAACTCGCGGATAGACGTCTCCATCCGTTGCGCCACTGCCCCGTTCCCGACCCCTTTTCCCGAGTATTGTTTTATTCACCCTCTGCGACTCGTTGATTTCCATCTAGATTTTTCCCTCTTCAATTTTGTTTCCCGAACTGTGCAGTCGCTGGTTTCCGAAAAATACTCGAAAGGGTTAATTAAATATTCCACACGGCTGGAAACAATTCAACCCCCTTTGACGTTCCATCGACCCGGCGAAGGAACTATCGACACTCGTCGAGCGCAGCGTGGAAGCACTTAACCGTTACACTTTGACAAGCCTTTCAAGCGCGGGCACGCAATAAAACTTGCATCTAACGTTCGTTTAAAGTTTCTTCCGCCACGGCGAGAAGTTAATCCCTCCGACAGTGCCGGTGAAAAACTTCTCAACAGAGGAGGCATCCTTGCTATTCGACTGCTTCTTAAACGCTTACACGCCAACCGATACTCTTGCAAGCTCTTCGACGAGTTTCGATTCCGCCGAAACTCTCGGCGAAGTTTTACATCTTGAAACCAAAACTGTTTCCTTGTCTCTTGCGCTAGAAAATCAGAAAAATGTCGTCTCTGTAAACGAGCGTGCCTGGTCCTGCTGCATTCTCCGGAGTTCTTAGACACGAAGACCGTGAAGAATGGAAGATCGAAAGGGCATCGGGTTCTAGGCGAGGACGCAAAAAAGTCACCGGTCGAAGAAGATGTAAATGCTTCTTGCTCCGCGCCAAGAAATCGTTCGATGATTCTTGCGTCGCGCGGTGTGTGGGCAGCACGGCGGACCTCCATCGTGGGCCCCTCGC
>NT_176510.1:203436-206243 GCF_000188095.3 Bombus impatiens
CAATCTTACGGGATACGCCGCGAGCTCCGTCCGCGCACGCACACACAGGGTGGTTAAATAATTCCGTTGTTCCGTTCGGAGACCACTTCAATCTCCGTCGTTTCTCTATTCCTGTCGTACAGTTAATATACTCGCTGTTTCTCTTCTCGTGTAATAGTTACGATTCGAAAGTGGAAACTGCAAGTTTGGACGGATTTCGATTACGGTCCATTGTCCGCGAAAATATTTTCGCGAAATTACCGTCTACAGCGGTAGGTTTCTGTGACGCTCTGCGAATATTATACGAAAATGAAAACACATGCATTTTTATACAGCAAACAGCTATTTGAAATTGTAATTCCGTGAATTTTCGGAATTCTAATCGAAGTGCCTTTTATCTTCGAAAAATACGATGGGACTTTTTATTCGGACGTAATTTGCAACGGGTATTCGTATATCGTTTTTTTCCACTTTCCGCTTCCTATTGACAGATATCCTTTGGTAAAATTGAAGATACCTGATTAAACCCGTTGCGGCCACCCTGTATGCGTGTACGTGTTCCACACAGATGTATGCAGACTTACAGTTGGAGACAGAGAGAGAGAGAGAGAGAGAGAGAGAGAGACAACGGTGTAGAATGAGAGGGAGGGAATCGGAGCGGTACCAGCCGAGTTTACCATGATTAATCGGCACCGCCTACTTATCGTGTTAGATTTAGACGGGTGGGCCCGCAGGGGCCAGCAGCCCTTGTATTTCGGCCACCACAAAGAGCATAGCCGCGAATGATTCATTGGCTCGCGAAGAATGCACGACACATCGACTCGGGAAGCTTTTTCGAGCCTGAAAGCCCGGCCATCGCCAGCAAGGCTATACCAGCCGAGGAGTCTTTAATTAATTATGCTCAAAACGTTCGTCGTGGATTTAATGCGAGACTTTAAAGATCCCTCGTGTATCATTATCGATCGCCTGTACGCTCGAAGCTTCTTTTATTTTTCCTACGACTCGTCGATGGATCGCCGGACTTCTCCTCTGAAACGCTTCCGCCTCGACTAGTCCTAAGACGCCGGACGGTTCTATGCTCGCATTTTAACGACGATCTTCGAGATATCATCGTCGAGCAGAAACGAAATTTCTCGATAACGAGCGTCGACGTTTCTTCCACGTGGCCGTGAAAAGCGTGGTCGATGGGAAAAGGAAGTTCTTCGAACTAGCTTCTATAGGTTTAGCCACCGATCAACTCCTGTGTTTACTGCTTCGAACGTAGTCTAGACAACCAGCTTACTTAGTCGTAGATGGAGACGCGCAACCGGGAGTCTAGGCTGCAAATTGGAAGCTGACAGCCAGTCGAAGCATACCTCGGGGCGACTGCTTTCTCCGTTGCTTAGCATCAGTTCACCGTCGTTCGGCGCACTCGCGAATAAATTAATCGGCAGTTCAAAGGGCGCGGAACGCGAGCACGGATCCTCGATCGAACAACGCTAGCTCGTCTTGGCTCGTTTCACTTTCTCTCCTTCCACTCTCTCTCTCTCTCTCTCTCTCTCTCTCTCTCTCTCTCTCTCTCTCTCTCTCTCTCTCTCTCTCTCTCTCTCTCTCTCTCTCTCTCTCTCTCTCTCTCTCTCTCTCTCTCTCTCTCTCTCTCTCTCTCTCTCTCTCTCTCTCTCTCTCTCTCTCTCTCTCTCTCTCTCTCTCTCTCTCTCTCTCTCTCTCTCTCTCTCTCTCTCTCTCTCTCTCTCTCTCTCTCTCTCTCTCTCTCTCTCTCTCTCTCTCTCTCTCTCTCTCTCTCTCTCTCTCTCTCTCTCTCTCTCTCTCTCTCAGTTTCCCGCCACGTTCCGCCAGGCTATATAATTATGACATTAGCGGGCAATTTCGCTTCCCTTATAGTTCTCTTGCTCTGTCTCTCTTTCTCAACAAGTTGGGTCCGCTTCCTTTCTCTTTCCATTCCACGGCTGTTCTGTCTGCTCGATCGCTTCCGGCGATGCATCGAGAGTAGATTCTGTGTCCCAACGCGGACCGAATTCGAAGATTCCCTTTGAAGCACCCACCCCGGACACTCCCAGATGATTGACTATGAATATTTATGCCTGATATCCTGCGTTCACGCGCCCGTTAGAGCTCGATGGTACCGTTTAAACTTCGCTCGGAGCTGGCTACGAGTTTCGCCTAGTGTCGCTCGGTACCGCAGGCGATCGTTCCTCTCGACTCGTTCGTGTACTGATATTGCCAATTCGGGAGGTGTTCTACCTCCGGTTTGGCCCACAAATTCCCCACGCAAACGCGCTGTTTGCGAATCTTCGCATTCAAATCCGTTTGAAAAATGCTTAATTAGATCGTTAGAGAGAGGGTTATCGAGCAGAAGGACGAAGAGAAGAAGGAGGAGGAGAAGGAGGAGGAAAAGGGTCGGAACAGACCGTGACGGTGTCGGGAACTCGAGGCGAGAATTAATTACGGCAACAAATGTCGCCGAGAGTAGCGGTGTGTCCCGAATGATCGGAACTTTCGAAATTCCCCGGCGGAACGGGCACCGTTTAACGGTGTATCGACAACATTAAGCCAAGCTCTCACGTACGTAGTTATCGGTGGTTCTAGCCACGGCAAACTGGTCTAGGCTGGTCCTGGCAGAGGCCAACCAGACAGGAGGCAAAGCGAGAGAAAGAGAGAGAGGCGTGAGAGCTGGACGGGTCCCATAATGCCACGGGATTCGATGTGGGAACCCATAACCCAACCCGAACGCCGATTAGTCCTGGGCCACCGCGTTGTTTACTCTGGACAGCTCCTCCCTGCCACCTAGTTTACGTTATTATATATGTTCGTCCACGCAGCCATCGACC
>NT_176510.1:206714-209763 GCF_000188095.3 Bombus impatiens
GTGGATGCAGCCCACCACCGTCGGCTTTTTCAAACTGATTTCCCCCATACTTGAGCACGTCGCGCGAGAGGATCGTTGAACCTGGTCGCGCGACCAAGTATCAGTTTCTCGATCAGCGATCGTAACCACTCTCGCGAGGATGATGCGGCAAAATTTTAGAAATGGAGCTAAGTTCGGCTTACACGGAAACAACCAAACGATAGAGCGTAGTGAAGCGAAGCAAACGCCGCACGTAGAACTTTGAAATAGCTCGTAAACGTCTTGTTAGAGGACTCGTTAAGCGAAATCTGCCGTGCGTCTGACCGTCCTTGAATAATAGATAGGCGAATCGAAGGATGGTAGACGAGAGGCCTCGAGGTAAATTGGCGACTGTCATCGGCCGGTCTATCCTCTCCAATGTCTGGATATACCGCTTCGTGAAATCGAAGATAAACTCTCCTTATTATTCTTCTAATATTCATCAATGTCTCCAGTGTTCTATGAAATTCATTCGAGCAACTTGGCTCGATTCCAGGATCGAGATATATTCAGAAGCATCCCTAATTTCCTAATGACAAGAAAAATTCAGCCGGCGAAACAACAGGGACAATGTTCTTACGCCGGATACATCGGATTCCTCGTTTCGGCGGAATTCAAGTGAGAAATGGAAAACGGCGCAACGTCCACCGTTCTTTTTTCTTCCCTCTGCACTTTTCCCATTACGCCGCCACATTGTATTACTACGACCCTCAACCTCCATCCCACTCGCTTTGTATGCATTATTCTTTGGAAACACGTATCCCTTGCCACTGGCCAAAAGTTTCGAAAATTTCGCTACATTCTCACGTGCTCGTTAACGCGATCGAAGAAAAATCTTCTTCTAAATCGCGTTCGTCTCTCTCGAACATCCCTGGAAGCTTGCCTCGTAGTGAAAACTGTTGGAAGCCAATAAACGAAGAATTAAGCGTGGAATTAAGTCTTCCCACGATACAAAGCGTGAAGATTAATCGCGTGTGGAGCACGTACCACGAAGGTAGCGGCGTTGCACTAAACAATAAGAGAAACTGTAAAATCACCAGGCAAAGGGATAACAAACGGCAGCTAGTGGCATCGCTAATTCGGGAATTATTTGGGTAAACAACGTTCTCGTTCCGTGATTGTCGGCTGAGTTCGTGGGAGCTGGGAAATCCACAGCGGCGCTCTCGCGTCGTCCCGACGCTTCCGAATTCTCAGAGAAATCGTAGAGGTGCCGTAGACCTTCGATTTGCCGCCGAACGACCACACCCGACCTTGTTTGACTTTCTCATTAGCCGACAAAAAGCCGCGGGATCTTCTTTAATCTTGTTCAAATTTTTTCACCCCTCTGTCTTGTTCCCTGGCGGATTGATTTTATCAATCGTCGTGAATTTTTCACGATCGATCGAACAAACAGTGGAAATTGGGACGAATAACAGTGTTTTCCGTAGACTTTTCGTGACATTTGACGTAGTCCGAGAAACTTGCACCAGCTTTTAACGAAAAATCGAATTCCACTGGCAAAACATACTTCAAACCCGTGGAAGCTGCAATCTTCTTATTCGTACAAGTTCTCGAAGGACGAGGGTGATTTTGCCGAGGCTGAGGAGAGGTCGAAGAAGCTTCGAAGTTTCGTCGACGAGGTTTCCGGACGAAGGAAGCGTTTCGGGGCCAATCGAAGGAAATTCGAAAGCTCGAGGATAGCAATCATCGGTGTGCCGGTGATTCTTCTCCCTCGTCGTTCCTCTCCAAATAGAGAATAATGGGGAGTGAAATATTAACCGGGTCCGTGTATTTTCATACGTATCTTCCGGCACGATGGCTGATTTCCATTTTCATAGGAGAAACTACGACAACGGAGTGATCCATAATATCGTACCGGTGGAACATCATAAAAAAGGAGGAACGATATCGCGGAAGTAAGTGAAGCCCGCGTTTTATTACCATCGAGGGGGCTGGGTTAAAAAAAAAAGGAAAAGAAAAAAAGTAGAGAAAAAAGGAAAGTAACGAAAAGTGAAAAAGGAAACGAGAAGAGAGAAGGAACGTGCTCGAGATCCGTTCGGCGTACAATAGGCGCGTTTAAAAACCAGAGTCGATTCGAACCAATCGACGACTAGTTCTGTCTTCGAGGGCATCGATCTTGTAACTCGGTGGATATACCGAGAGAATTGGTAGTTCTGCTTCTTCGGTTTATGCCGGCCCTCTGTTAGGCGAAAGCACAGAAACCGCGATCTCCGGGGTTTTGCCACTCGAAAGCTTCGAATGGATCGTTCCGAGGAAGATAACAGAGAGACGTCGAGTCATTTGTTTCGGTGGTTCGAGCTTGTCGCCTGTTTTGCATCCAAATTTCCGAGTCAGTGGTGGAAGACACGAGGCTTCGTAATTTCGAAGGCAACACCTTCGAAACGACTAAGCGTTTCTTTGAGCTTCATTTTTCAACGACAGCCACGGCTCGTTAAGGCGAGACCCGGAGACCCGGCGCAATATCTGCTGCAGTTCTCGCTCGTATTCCATTCGCTCATCTTAACGCGCTTTGAACTCTTTCATAAGACGAGAGAGGATTGTCTGTTTCCGGAACAGGTAAGAGGAGCTACGGAGACTTAATTGCCTCTGTGAAACCGTGGATTCAAAGTCCCGCGGAAGGGAAGTCTTGCCAATAAACGATGCCCGGTTACCGGGACACGGTAGCGCTTATCTCTGTAACTCCTAAAGCGTCGTCGATAAAAGACGAAAATACGACGGAAGAACGGTAACAAACGAGGATATCAAGGCTGGCCGAGTAAAAGCGATTCGCTGAAACGAAACGGTTTCTTGGCGCTGACATTTCGTCGAAAGCCAACCACGAAGCCGTACGATCCGCGAAGCTTTTTCCTCGAGACTCTCGAAAGAAAGCAGCGAAAGAGAAGTACAGAGAGCAGCGGAGAAGAAGAAAGAAACAGAACAGACAAAGGCTGACAATCTGACGCCTTCTAAGGTGCACCGTGCCAGAAACGGAGCCACCGAGCACCTGGGACTTACTTCTTCCACTCCTTCTTCCTCCTCTTCTTGCCCCCGT
>NT_176510.1:210213-211668 GCF_000188095.3 Bombus impatiens
CAGCTTCGCCAAATCTTTCTCCGCCAGCCACTTTTTCACCCGCCATGCCGACTTTTGGCCACGGAGAAACTTTCGAAGAAACAACGTCCGTATACGAATTCCTCGATCATCGACAGTCTGTCGTCTTCAAAGGACTTTCTGTAGAAAAGAAACGGACAATTGGAACTTGGACCGGGGCGCGCTCACGAATCTTCCGACTTCTCTTCCGCCGGCAGATTAAAAAGCTTTCCTTTGTCTCTCTTCCAAGGATCGTAAGAGCATCGAGTAGAATCGGCCAAAGGAGTGAGCCTCGTCCGACTCTAGTGGAAGTTTCGCGCTGATCGGACAACGATATCGGACGATCGCGAAACGAAGATTCGGCCAACGAGAGAGGCGCAGAGACGGTGGAGCGAGGGGAAAAGAGAGAGGCAGAGGCGGTTTTTCAAGCGATCGACCATAAACGGGCGAAGACAAGGCTGACTGTAAATGGCCGCGACGGCAACCACGATGCCACGTGTATGCTCGTGCTCATAAGTCCTGACACAGCCCGCGAGCGGCTATCTTTTCGACGAATCGTCCTTTTTACGTCTACGCTGACCGCTGCCAGTGCCAGCCGCATTTGCAATCGCGCGCAGATGGCTCGTGGAAAAGGAGATGCCCGCGGATGAATATGCACGGTAGTCCTTAGAACAGAGCAGGAGAAAAACGTGGTCGAGGTGCGCCATAGCCAAGCCAGCCTGTTTCGCTCGCTCGCTTCCAATTATGATTCGTTGCCGCGTATTGTTCCAAGGTTTTAAAACATGTCAGAACTCTTGGATATCTGGCGACAATATTACGACGCTCGCGAAACCTCCGTAACTATTTTCAACATTGTTGGGAAGCTCGGCAACTTCGAAAATGCCAAGCGTCCTGGAGCCTCGACAACGCGTTACAACAATGTTACAAAACACAGGCGACTGTGTAATGATTCACAATGTTACGCAACTCCGTCGTGAATACGTATATTTCGAGTACACGAAAGTGTCTCGCAAGTTATGTCGTAACGCACGATGAGACTCGAATCGGTATGAAAACGTGATCTCGTATTATCTCGTAGTTCAAAAGCATAGAACGCGAAGCATTTGCATTTCTTCGTAATCTCGATACAATTCATATACCGTTTAATTGCGATTGATGGGCGCGAACGGCCGTTTGATACACGATCGAACCTGTGATACATTAGTGTACCTTCACACGCGTTGTTAATGGCGTTACATATATAGTATGTGTATGTAGCATGTACGGCCACGCACGCGTTACATAGCCAACCTCTAACATAAACGTAAACTGGGGGTCGCATAATGCGTTCACCTGCTCCTACAGGATTACAAATGTCTCCAGGGAAATCCCTAACAACGCACAAAGACGCTTTGTCGGTCGTATCGCTTTCCTTTCAAAGGGGTGTAATCAAGTCCGGCACGTCCGGAAGACTGTCGT
>NT_176510.1:211955-219366 GCF_000188095.3 Bombus impatiens
CGTGCCGGACCGATTCGTGAAGAGCCCCTTTGTAGCCGAATCAACCAGCCCGTCCGTTACTGTGGACATCTTCCACGGATTCGTCCTGAACAATCCTCGTTAATTCTAGTTAACTTAGCTCGTACGTCGTTTCGCTCTTTACAATCCACTCTGGCTCCAATTTTTGTTTTACTTGGTTCTTTGCTTGCTATTATTCGACGATAGAATATCAATGATATATGTAACGACAGAGACGAGAGTGCCACGGGCGAAAGGTAATTATTGGAACAACGCTATTTCTTCGAACGTACGAGGCTCACCCCTTGGTCTGCCAACATTTCCACCCTTCGAATTTTGCCGCAATATTTCGCGCGGATATTGAATGGGCCGGTGATTCGTGTTGATAGGCAATTTGCCAATTTCCACTTCTTTCTCTTCCATCGTATGCCTCCACGGGTTTTCGGTTTCCACCTTTCGACACTTAATTTCTGTCTTCTCTTCAAATGTTCATTTCGTTCGATTATATCGTAGTTTTCGGCTATCGAATTAAACAGCAAATTGCTGTAACATTTTGTTAGATGTTAAATTATTAATTGCAAAGTGTTACGAAGATCAGAGCCATTTTGCGATGTTGAATAGCAAATGGCTGGTAATAAACTGAACTGATGTGGCGCGTGACTATTCTTTCTTTTTTTTTTTTTGTCAAAATGAGGTCTAATTTTAGAGTATTGGCTTGGTCATTTGAAAAGTAAATCTGATATTCATTACGCTTTCAACATCGATCCTGACCAATGGGGATACTCTCGTGTAATTTGCGAATTACGCTCGCGTACCTTATAATCAATGGATCGGTTCGGTTGATTAAATCATTTAATTCACCATTTATAACGTCGCGGTGTTGCCTGTTCCCGTATAAAATTATCAAAACATAACGAGCAATTGCTTATTCGCGTTAATTGCAACGTTCTATCATGTAAAATGCATTCAATGAACAGCTCGCAATAACTGCTTTCGCGTAGTGAAATTTAATCCCGGCTGATTTAGAAGTTTTGCAGAGGATTAAAAGCATTATGCGGTTCTTTCGTTAAAAATTTGGAAAAGCGCAAAGTGACGACACCTATAGCTGTGGAATGCAACGAGTACTTTTCAGTTTCGCGAGTTAGAATTCGGTTTTGACTTCGTTATCATCGACGCGATCGATATTTGAATACCACAGAGTAGATTTCTCCTGTACCAACCGTGGGGTGCGTTTGTTCAACGCACGATAAGCACTCGACAGATAGTACACGATCCTTCGTCCGTTAGAAGAGTTATCATTCGTTGGAAAACAAATGTAGCTACTGTTTTCTACATTATCTACCATCGACAAAAGAATGATCTTTCTTAGTGATCGTTAAAACGAAAAGGAATCGACTTTTTCGACAATCCCCTCGTCGCATTCTATTTTATCATTAAACAACCAATCCTAATCTGCTCTGTTTGCGGAAATCGTTAAATTTCCAAATGTTTACCCATCGGGAAATACGCGAATCGACGATTGGGCAATCAGGTAGTCGTTCTAACGGGGTTATACGACAGCAGGGGTGAAAAGGCAGATTCCTGAAGAACAGAGGGGAGGGGAAGTCGATCCACGTGACGGACGAGGTCGCGAAGACGCGTTATTCAGATTTTTCTATTCGATTATGCAAATTAATGTGAGACACATAAAACTGTCTATGGGGGGTGGCGAAGGGACGACAGCCACGCAAGAGAAACGATTTTTATGCTTCTTCGGAAACAAAAGTCTGCCGGCGCCAATCTTTCTCTTCTTCCCTCTTGGTTCCCTTTCTACGGCTTTGTTGTTCCCTTTCGTTGCCTGGTTCGCTTCACGAACGTCGTAACTTCTGGCATGGTGCCTCCGTCACGAAGATGAAAAAGGGGATGCCGCGATCTAAAATGGTTCCCTTTGCCTTGTCGTGCATATGTCTCTCGGAAACGGGAAATATTGCAGTCGAGACCGATCTTGTCGCCATGCAACTATTCTCATAATCTTTCGCCTTCCCGATCCTCAGACTTCTCTGCCAGTCCATTTTGAAATTTGCTGACAAATTTCACCCCCCGGTTTGTTCACTTGCAAATTTTCTGATATCGACCGCCAGAATATTCCCGTGAAATTCAAATTCAAGCTCGAGATTGACATTACAAAACACGGCGATTATTCGCTGGGACGACACGCTTCCAACAAACGAAACACGAAAACGCGGCGACATCAATTTCAACATTCGACGAAATATTCCGCGACAGGGCACCGCGGTTCCAGCGTAATGGAACACCGTGTATTTAGATTGCGCTCGGTAAATCGAGTTGCCGAGCAGGAGAGAGGGGCACGGACAGAAACCACGAGACCGAGGGACAGAGAAAGAGAGAGAGAACGGAGGGGTTGTTTTAACGAAATCGCCGTGATGCCATGCAAATGGCTCGGTAACAGCTTCCGCGGCTTCCTGTACCCGCCGCCGGACTGCACGCCGCGCCGGCTTAACTCGATTCCATACATATTTTAACACGGCCGAAACCGTAAGAAAATTGCGTGATATGCATAAACGACTTCGCAAACTAGGTTACTCCGTCGAGCGGGGCCGCCGTCGGCCAAAATCTTAGCCACGGAATGCTTCTCGATGATGTTTTACCAAAGATAATCCGGAATCAAGAGGAGACAAAGTATATAGAATCGTCGAATGGTTCTTGCTCTCCTGGATTTACATCTTCCAGTGTTCACCGGTGAAAAGCTGACAGGTCACATAATTTTGCCCGCACCACACAGTCAATGGAATTCTCGAAATGACAATATAAACGATGCAATACATAATAATGCTTTACAGAATCGATACCTTTACAATGTAAAGAGAGTCGGAACGGTGACAAGGAAAAATATTTAACAGTTTCCCTGGAATAGACGGGGCGAAACAAATAATCTCGTCGAATTTAATAAAAGTCAAATATCGTCAACCACGATAGACCGCCTCCAATGAAATACAAATGGCGAAGGAAGAATTACAGCTACGGGCGATCGATCTTCGTGATTTGCATTCCCGTTCGAGAAACGAAAAACCTTCGTAGCGTCGAAGACCGGATCGACGCGGAGAACACGGTTCCAATCACTTCGACGTTTTGTTCCAAAGATAAGGAACGCTCTTTTTACTCGCCGGTACATGGTTTCCCGCGTGGTTTCGTGGGATAAATATCGGAGAAATTAAAGGAACGTGGAGAGCCGGCGGATAACAAACGCGAGCGGATCGCGCGCTACGTCGGCCGACGTGCAGCGTGCACGTTAAATTATCTATCGCGCAATTATTCATTTATGCTTATTCGCCTTGATACACCCGCGGATCTTGAATTATTACCGGCTTAACCGGACTTTTAATTCTAACGTATTACCATACTTATCGTAGCGTACGAGCGATTCGCTGCCCCGCGCCACGCTGCTGTCACGCGGCGTTTTTACTCGAAGAACGTCGCTTAAAATGCTTTGCTGGAAAACCTGTGGCATCGTACTGTACCAGATTTCTTCCGTTCTAAGTTCTCATACCAATCGTTCGAAATTTTTCCCTGTAAAAAATAAAATAATCGAGAGAACGAGCATGGGAAAGAAAATAGTCGCTTCGTGTAAAAATTTTCGCATAAAATCGTTGCGGTTCGGAAAATCGAGGAAAAAGAGGAAAATATAGAGAACGGAAGCTCGGTGTACCGGAGATGAAACAAAAGGGGATGCTTCCAAGAATTCAGCAGCGGGAACTCGGCAACGAGAAGCTGTGTTGCTCTTCCAGGGAGCTTCAACGGTGCTTGGTTTGCGAGTAAGGCATATTTAGTACATAAATCAAAGCGCAAGTGGCCTTCGCTGGGGGCTATGAGTTTATATGCTAATATAAGGTAGAGCACACTGTACACCGAGACGCCATCTTGACCGCCCCCGAAACGTCTTGACGATTCACCCCGGAAGATATATTCGTAACGTTACAACGCGACGATTCTCACTCGTTTCATAAAAAAGGAAAGCACGTATCTTTTTTTTTTTTTTTATTCTTTTTTACTAAAGCACAGAACCAGTTGCCACCAGAGATTCCTAATTCTTGTCTTCATCAAACGGACATCACTCGATCATCTTTTATAGATCCTATATTCAAAGATTTATGAACAATACTCCAGATATTACACGTGTGCGACATTGTTATATAAAATCGTACTAGATCTCAGATATCGTATTGTTCGTCAGAACGTTGGTTTCAAGGAGTTAAGTTAAAAGACTGTACCGAGTAAAAGCTAAGATCTAGAACGCCGGAAAGTTTATATGGAAATGGAAATCGTAGTGTACCGTATAGAGTACGCCATCTTGACCGCGATAGAGCGGACCCAGGGGGTTGGTCGGTGCTCGCGGGTAGATGAAAACGTTGGCAGAAATATTCTCCGCGCTCGAGATTACCAATATGCCCCCGACACGGCGAGTCCATTCCTTTTCGGCGAACGGAAACGGAGTGAAGTCCGGCTTAACTCGATTCCATACATATTTTAACACGGCCGAAACCGTAAGAAAATTGCGTGATATGCATAAACGACTTCGCAAACTAGGTTACTCCGTCGAGCGGGGCCGCCGTCGGCCAAAATCTTAGCCACGGAATGCTTCTCGATGATGTTTTACCAAAGATAATCCGGAATCAAGAGGAGACAAAGTATATAGAATCGTCGAATGGTTCTTGCTCTCCTGGATTTACATCTTCCAGTGTTCACCGGTGAAAAGCTGACAGGTCACATAATTTTGCCCGCACCACACAGTCAATGGAATTCTCGAAATGACAATATAAACGATGCAATACATAATAATGCTTTACAGAATCGATACCTTTACAATGTAAAGAGAGTCGGAACGGTGACAAGGAAAAATATTTAACAGTTTCCCTGGAATAGACGGGGCGAAACAAATAATCTCGTCGAATTTAATAAAAGTCAAATATCGTCAACCACGATAGACCGCCTCCAATGAAATACAAATGGCGAAGGAAGAATTACAGCTACGGGCGATCGATCTTCGTGATTTGCATTCCCGTTCGAGAAACGAAAAACCTTCGTAGCGTCGAAGACCGGATCGACGCGGAGAACACGGTTCCAATCACTTCGACGTTTTGTTCCAAAGATAAGGAACGCTCTTTTTACTCGCCGGTACATGGTTTCCCGCGTGGTTTCGTGGGATAAATATCGGAGAAATTAAAGGAACGTGGAGAGCCGGCGGATAACAAACGCGAGCGGATCGCGCGCTACGTCGGCCGACGTGCAGCGTGCACGTTAAATTATCTATCGCGCAATTATTCATTTATGCTTATTCGCCTTGATACACCCGCGGATCTTGAATTATTACCGGCTTAACCGGACTTTTAATTCTAACGTATTACCATACTTATCGTAGCGTACGAGCGATTCGCTGCCCCGCGCCACGCTGCTGTCACGCGGCGTTTTTACTCGAAGAACGTCGCTTAAAATGCTTTGCTGGAAAACCTGTGGCATCGTACTGTACCAGATTTCTTCCGTTCTAAGTTCTCATACCAATCGTTCGAAATTTTTCCCTGTAAAAAATAAAATAATCGAGAGAACGAGCATGGGAAAGAAAATAGTCGCTTCGTGTAAAAATTTTCGCATAAAATCGTTGCGGTTCGGAAAATCGAGGAAAAAGAGGAAAATATAGAGAACGGAAGCTCGGTGTACCGGAGATGAAACAAAAGGGGATGCTTCCAAGAATTCAGCAGCGGGAACTCGGCAACGAGAAGCTGTGTTGCTCTTCCAGGGAGCTTCAACGGTGCTTGGTTTGCGAGTAAGGCATATTTAGTACATAAATCAAAGCGCAAGTGGCCTTCGCTGGGGGCTATGAGTTTATATGCTAATATAAGGTAGAGCACACTGTACACCGAGACGCCATCTTGACCGCCCCCGAAACGTCTTGACGATTCACCCCGGAAGATATATTCGTAACGTTACAACGCGACGATTCTCACTCGTTTCATAAAAAAGGAAAGCACGTATCTTTTTTTTTTTTTTTATTCTTTTTTACTAAAGCACAGAACCAGTTGCCACCAGAGATTCCTAATTCTTGTCTTCATCAAACGGACATCACTCGATCATCTTTTATAGATCCTATATTCAAAGATTTATGAACAATACTCCAGATATTACACGTGTGCGACATTGTTATATAAAATCGTACTAGATCTCAGATATCGTATTGTTCGTCAGAACGTTGGTTTCAAGGAGTTAAGTTAAAAGACTGTACCGAGTAAAAGCTAAGATCTAGAACGCCGGAAAGTTTATATGGAAATGGAAATCGTAGTGTACCGTATAGAGTACGCCATCTTGACCGCGATAGAGCGGACCCAGGGGGTTGGTCGGTGCTCGCGGGTAGATGAAAACGTTGGCAGAAATATTCTCCGCGCTCGAGATTACCAATATGCCCCCGACACGGCGAGTCCATTCCTTTTCGGCGAACGGAAACGGAGTGAAGTTGCTGAAACCGATCGTGGCGAAACTTCTCGCTTCCGTGTACTCGCAGAACTCTTAGTCGCGTCCGCTCTCAAACTGGGAAACTTTCGAACGTTCTCGCCGAGTTTGGCGACCGAAAGAAATCGATTACGTGTTGCATTTTCGTACGAACAGGCAGGAGTGGTAATTAAATGGTAGAAAAGCCACGAGACGACTTGTCCCTCGATTTCTAAATAGCAAGGTCTCCCGAGTCTCTTTTCGAGATCGAACTTTAAACAGAATCTCGAGAGCAAGAAGCAGTTGCGGTTGAGGGGTTGTTATCGAGAGATCGCCGTTAAGACTGGAAGATCCGGGCGTGCTTTCTTCGCCAACCTTTCGTGGCGTTGTTACGGCAAACGTTTAATTAAACTTGTAAAGTTGCCGCGTTCCATGGCCGAGCCACGGAAGGGGGATTGGTGTTGTTATGCGCGGGGCGTGATCCAACCCCGTTTAGCCGTATCGCGGCGTCGTAAAGGCGACTGCCGCTTCGTGTTTCGTAATGCGGGCATCTTCGTACTCGTGTTACGAGAGTCGTTCCCTTATCTCCGCCCTGGCGAACGTGTCATCTGCTCGGAGACTCTATTCTCCGCGCACCTATGCCACCGACCGAACCTGTTCTGTTAGTCCTGGCCCCTGCGAAACGAGCTTTCGTCGCGCCGTAAAAATACCTTGGTAAACGATCGGCTCGACCGTTCGTGTTGATAATTAAGTGCTTAGAAAATGACAAAGTTCGTCGTGATTACACGTTGTATCGCGTTTTCGTCGCGAAACAAAAATTCTTGGCCAGTGTTAAAATATAAAAGAGCGTCGACGGGAGTACCGAAGGATAGCTATTTCCATTTTTCATCAGACCGGCCGTAATACAGGCTGAAATAAGTCTGCTGGAGGGAGGGGG
>NT_176510.1:220137-222787 GCF_000188095.3 Bombus impatiens
GTGGTGGTGAGGGGTGCCTGAAAAAGGCGGAACGGGTGTTGTATAAAACCGCTCGCGACATTACCTCCAATATTCGCAAAACGGATTCTCCGGCGGCAGCAGCCTCGCTGCCCCCCCTTCCTGACAAACCCCTTCCACGCAACCCCCAACCAACGGCTGGTAATGAGGTGGTTTCAATTCTGGCCTCGGGGAACAACCCGGCCCGGTGTGTAGGTACATCAGCTATTGCCATGTAAATGTCCGAGAGCGAGAGGGAACGAGCGGACGAGATTGATAGGAGGGACGAGACCTAGCTACCGATCCCGTGCTTTCCACTTTTTTCCTCCGAAAATTCCCAATGAATCGCCTCGATCGAGCTAACTTGCACGGCTACGGAATTAACAGAGAATTTAACGCCTGAGATTTTTAGGCGACTAGAACGTAGATACGTATAGACAAAATTGATGAACTTTTATAATGGGAGAGGAAACGAGCGATACATTTTTTGCGAGATGCATAGCGACAAGATTTCGTGCGAGCTACGAATGTTGCTACACGAAGTTCGAGCGAGTGAAGAAGGCTGGCCGGCTAGTGCTTCCATTCAAGAAAGCTTCGAGGAACTACGACGTGGTCGCAAACACCAGCGTCGAGTTATCGCCGTGAAACGGAAACGCCGCTTTAAATCTTTTTCCCAGAGAGCAGTGAAAATTTGGTGGCACGAAATCACAGCCCAGTCTTCTGTTGGCCCCGATAACGATATAAAACAGTAGTCCACGTCCCGGTCCGCGACGAGCATTTTATATCATCGTCGACCGATGAGCGGGCAATATCTCAGCGTTTTGAAAACGGTCGCGAACTTTCCCGCTTCTCACCCCGTTAACATTGAGAGTTTCGCGTAGAAAGAAACTTGCAAGAACAAAGTGGCGAAAGAGGGACGACTGGAATGGCGAAACGAGGCTCGTGAAATAAAGTAGACAGTGTCACTCGGTATAGTTTTACGGATATATGCCCGCGGGGGTTGCCGAGGGGGTGGCACCCCCCAAAAATAAATCGCGAAGGCGCCGCTGCTCGTAATTTAAACTAGCGCAGTTTCAGTAACTAGTTCCTCTCCCCGTTCCGCTTGGACTTTCAACGACAAAGAAAACGATGGAACGATCGAAGGGTGAAATGTACGAAGGACAGAGAAAGGAAGAGAGGTAGAGGGAGTAGAGCAAAGTGGTGAAGGGTCAGAGAAGCGGAATAGGTGACGTCGTAACCGAGACGGCTGTAAAGCGATTCGCAGTAAACCGCGGAATGAGTTTATTGCGCTTATTGACCGAACCCACCAAGCAGAAGTGTTCGTGTTAAAATCGCTGTTGGAGGTTTTGCGCTAGCTCGTCGATGTTTGCAACGCTTTCTTCCCTTCAATATGGAAGTCCCTTTGGCGAACGGGACGCGTCGCCTCAGTTTGTCGGGAATATCTGATATTGCTAATTTCCTGCGAACGATAAATATTCATCGAACATGAACATAATTGTTCAATATTTGAATCAATATCTTAAAGGCCGGAAATTTTCTGTAAGAGCTCAGACGATTATAAAATTTTAGTGGGAAGTTCCTAGTAAAAAAATACAATCATGGACTTGAATCAATGTGGATCCGAGGCAAAATTAATGTTTGTCAAATTGTTTTAAAGAAGTGAAATTCTACGTGCAACTCTAAGCACATCTGAAGCAATTGGTACCGCTGCTTAATAGTTTAATCTACAGTTTCGTCACATTGTACAAGCCAGAGCGATACGAATCTCGGAAATATTTGAGGATATCCTGTTGCCATTTGCTTCGTAATCGTCAGTGACGTATTACGTTCGATTCGTTGCTTGTTTTTCACTGGGAACCGCCTCTATTTCTTCAGCAAGCGACCGTCCCTTCCAAGGTCCATAGACGGCACAAATGGAATCGCGGGGAGCAGTATTTTTTCTTCCGGACGTTATCCGCGCTCTTGCGCGACGGCCTTTTAATTCGAGGCCTCTAACGAGTAGTAAATTTTCTGCAAAGGCAATACCGGTAAACGGGAGACTGCTCCTAACAGGACAGAACCACTTAGTTTTTTCCCCCTTTCCGGCCGGCCCCTTTCGCGCCCCCAACACCCACCAGTATTAAATACTAATTCCATTAAAACCGTAGAAGGGTTGCGCCCATATCTCTGACCCATATTTCATGCCGAAAGCTTTTCAATCTGAGAAAATACTTATGGATCCGGAGCGGACCCTCTGGGATCACGGGACGGAAAGTATGGAAGCGGGACCACGAGGAAGGATCGATAGTCGAAAGCTTTTGTTTGTCCATCGAGCCGTCGTCGGATCGTAAAAAAGAGAAATCAATTATCTTCTCCCTCTAGAAAAAAATCCCAAGCCTCTAACGTCTTCTCGTAACATCGATCGACGATATTTAAAAATTTTCATCAACCTGTCGCCTGTTTTCTTATTCGATAGCGAACCATCCTCGTACGATCGCTATTAACATATTCCACGAGAGGAAATTAATTTACGATGCAGATACGACGGAACGTTCGTTCAGCGGTACGTTGCGGACGAACAAGATCGAACGATATCCGTAGCTCCGATTTCATTAAGTTTCTTCTTGGAAGGGTGGGTGTCGGCTAAAAAGACACGGTTTGGCGAGCGATCTCA
>NT_176510.1:223164-235656 GCF_000188095.3 Bombus impatiens
GAGCCGCGAGATCGCGCGAGAACTTCTTGCCGGCAGATAAACGCGAATGATTCGGCCTCGCGCTACCGATGCAATCACGTAGAAGGCCGCGATAACAGAGTTTCAATTACGGGCCATTCGCCTGTTCCCGCCTAATAGGCCGATCGACGATCGAAGATTAAAAGCCGATGGCGGGGGGATCGGCCTGTGTCGACCGATAATAATAATAGTGGCCGGGCGTCGGCAACTTCCCGCGGACACTTTCCAATTTCGTTTTCTTCTTTTTCCTCCTCTCTGTCTGTTCTTCTTCCTCCTCTTTGCTCGCATTCCTCGCGTCGCATCGTTCGAAGGAAAGAAAGGGAGGAAGAGGAAGGATAGAAAGAGGATCGGTAACCGGTGGCGAGAAAGTTTTGGTTCAATTACTTGGCCGGTGGCGTCGAGGCTATCGCGCGATAACTCAATCGACGGACCAGATACATGGGTGCAATCGCTAAAAGGCCCTGCGCGCCTTCGATGACGATCGCTCGGACTGATCGTGAGAACGCGCCACGGGAACGATTCCACTTACGAGCTTCTTTACGAGCGCGTAATCGCTCGCTCTGGGAGCAGCTCGTAAATCCACCTCTTTCTTCGTGGAGAACTCGCCAAACGTACTGATTTCTTCATCTTTGATGGCCGATTTATTTGTAATTTGTTCGCTTGAGCATGTCTCTGGATCTTAGGAGAATGTCATCGAAAAATGCGATAATATGTCTAGGTATACTCAAAATCTCAATTACGATTTGCTATAATTTACACCGAACTTAAATAAATAATTATCAAAACGATAATAATAATAATAATAATCCTTTGGCACAGAAAAAGTAATTAACAATTAATAGGAAATGACGTATGGTGCGAGAATAAAGACGAGTTACTGACATGTTTCTTAAACACGAGCAGCAATTCGCAGAAGCAGTCGGGTAGATGGACGAGTGAATTGGCATGTTTGCAGATACGCTTGATAGAGCTAGCGAAGACATAGTTAGTTAGAGTCTGTACAGAGATGTGTAGAATAATGCGATCTTTCTGAAACCTCTTAAACAACAGGAGAATCTGGTCAGTCTATGTATCTATTTACAGTTCTATAGACAAATGTAACGTCAGCTACGAATCTACGTTATTCCAATGTAAAAGATCCACGGGATATTAAGAATGGATCATAGTTATAGCATGTTATCTGAATAGGCTTATCAATTTTGCGGGAAACAAATTCTCAATGGAACCAGCATACGTCCAGGGGTGGAGATTCCAGATAAGCGAGCAGTAGTCGAGGTGGAAGAATCAAAACGGTATAGAGAATTCTAAATGTTATGCGATTCCTATAAATATGTGAAATATGAAAGTCGACGTAAATTTTCAATAAAGGTTTATCGGATAGAGTATAGAGGAACCGCGTAGCTCGATTTCTGCAGTGACTCAATAAGAACGACGATGGTCAGCGATTGGCCACGAATCAGTCGCGACGAATCGCACGACGAGCAAGAAGAATGATCGGACCGGACACGCACTCGAATATCGAGGAAATCCATGCAGATCGTTAACGACGGTCAACGACGGTCCAGAGAAACGAAGCGAACGTCCATCGAGTGGTAGAGCCATTGTGTTTCCAACCCCCTGAGACAACAGGGTTCGCACCCTATTGCTTCCGACACGGACGTCTCAATTAAATGTATACGAGGCAAGTGGGGTTGATAAAGCGTTCAGTCATAAATATGAATTATCCGCGGTAAACGCTCCCTCGAGTACGGCAGTCGGGGGTTCGAAGGAGACTGAAAGTCATCCGCGAATCTGTCCTAAGAATTTGTCAAAAGTTGTTGATTGATTGCAAAGAAATCATAGATGTCTGTGGAACTATTAAATTAGAAAATCTTCGGGAAATGAACATTTTTCGCCATGATGCGATAAGATGTTCAAGGGCGGTAGGAATAGATTTCAGAGGGATAGAAAGCGAACGAAAACTATGGGCGCGGATATCGATTCTTTCTTTCGTCCAATCGTTCTAATAGAAAAGTAATGTCACTCCCGCTCGCCGTGGCATCTCGAGGCTAATACGTCTTGCGGGCATGCAGGGGTGTTTATGAAGTATGGCGATGCGTTTTAGCAGATTGGTGACGATACTAGGGCGAGATCGTAATAACGCGAGCCGATCGAATGAATCGGCAAAGTTGCGCGAGCTTTCTATTTCAGACTGATAGATCGATGCTTTTATGAAATTGCGATAAAAAGCCAATTCATCTCGTATCTTGAAGAAAACTGTTCCGGAAGAAATTCGCATCTTTTACTTTCTATGAGTAACGCCATTTTTCTGTGATATACAGATTTTAAATTTTAAAGTTGCGAGGAAAGTTCGACGAAAGTTACAACTAAAGGTTTGAACATCGAAAGTGACTACATTATCCCTACAGTGTCCTTTCCTAGCGTGACTCCGCGTAGAACGGAGGCAATTTAACTCCAACTAGCACCTGGAACGAGATCTAAATCACGTTATCCTTTAGCCAGTGCGAAATCTGCGTTCGGGAAGTTCGGCTACCGAAGTACCTGTCTCCTACTAGCAAGGTCAGGAAAGGGGCAAAAACGAGTTCTAGAGGGTGGCGGGTGGATACAATCCCGACTAGCTAACTCGCACGGTCGCTCGTCGTGTATCCAACAACCTACATCGGTGGTTTCCTTCCTGTGGAACGTTTGTCGGTACCCCGTGCGGAATAGAAGCGGCCACGACGATTCAGAGGAGTGTGACTCGACAAGTCCCAGGAAGCGTGTGCTTTGCTAACGATGACAAACTGCCCCGTTCTAAGACGCCATATTTATGCTAATCTAGCCGGGTAGACTCTGCCTCGAACCTACGAGCTTTCTCCCTTCCCTTTTATCCTCTCCACAAACGCTTGCTTACGCGTCCCTTGCCTCCACAAATTCTTTGATCGAATCGCGGAAATGGATCGTCCACTGTTCCCTTCCATTTTCCTACGAAATAGCTTTGTTCTAAAAATTCATCAGCTTCGTTGCGAGCGCCGATATTTGTTAATCAACCCTCAAGAGAAACGACGAAGAAGTAGGAAGCAATACTATAACTAGAACCGACTGTTCTGCAAAGTTTAAGGAATGCTATCATCGATGAGAAATCGTTTTCAGAGAGTCGGTTATAAATTCTTTACGACGTATCTCGACCTCAGCGTGCTCGATAACTCTGTACCTATGTGATGCCAGAATCTAGGGGCCACACGTGCTGGTTGGAACGCGACAGGAACCATGCGTGTCTCGCGACTTCTTGTCTTGCCAACAGCGTGTTTTGCCTTTCTTTCCACCCTTCCTTCGATATTTCCCCGTTCTCTGGATCTAGCCGGGCCCCATCCCCCTGCACGCTCGCGGAGAATATGGATCGGCCCTGACAATATTGCCGCTGGAACCACCCCGTGTCTAGCGACATGATATACGCGGCCGCATTTCATATATTCCATTGTTTCCAAGTTTTCGGATCCATTTGTAAGATTAAATTTGTAATGCGGCCCACCACCCCGGACCCTGCCGCTTCGCCACCTCCTCGACGCCCATCCAGCTTTTCTGCGCGCACAACTAGAGAATCGACGCATATGGCCAACCGGCCAATTTCCATCAGGCGCTTCAATCGAAATTTGGATGCTGAAATTTTGCAGATTTTGTCATACTTTTGATGATCGCCAGAGAAAGAAGAAGAGAAAGAGAGAGAGAGAGCTTTGCTTGAATTAATCGTCGCTCAATCTAAACCACATAGCTTTCTGGTTTCAATTTCAATAGAAACAGATCTGACATAAACTCTGTACAGTTCGAATGAAACTTTGATCACTCTACTTTTCATCATTTCGCATTCATACGCGAAAGTATTCTCGAAGAACGAAAATGGAGCGCTAAAAGGGAAAATCGGAAACGGGATCTGGGCCAGAGCTACGCGGCATTCATTTCCATCGGCGGTTTTCGTTGCTTCTGGACGAAATCACGAACGTGGGCGCGAACATGCGCCCGAAACGTATGGTGCATAAGCTGTTCGCTTTAACCGGCCACTTTCAGATTGGATAGCGCGCTCCTCGGCATATGGATTCGTCGCGGATTGAGCCGCGGTTTTCATCGCGAAATGGGAATTTCATTTCTATCGGAACCCGACACCGGAGCGACTGCCAACAGAATCGAAACAACAATCCTTTTAATCCAGCAACCAAGCTTCGTTCCTTTTCCCACTCTGAATCCTGACCAAATTTTGCGAATCTTATTTTATATCCTTCTATATTTATTATCAAAGACAATGTGACTGTTCCACGATGCACAGAATAGAATATTCCTACACACTGTTGTAGCTCCCGTGTCAAATTCTCTCTAACAGTCAAAGTGACGTCAACGCGACAGAAAATACTCAGGGGGCGGGTCGCTTCTTCCGTTTCCGCAACGGAATCGGGCAGCAGCGCTCGAGTGAAGCAAACATGTTCAGGACGGTGCAAAGCACAGGTCGACCAGTCCACCTTCGCGCTGCCACACATGCGGCAGCCTTCCCAATTATACCGCGAGAGGTCCGCGAAACTTTCATAAATTTCGTCACAGAGCGAGCAAATGGCTTCCGGTCCAGCGGTCGGACATTGTCGATAACAGGCACGTCGCCAGGGGCGAATTCAATATCGCATTCGCACCGTTCTCGTCCAACTCCACCATTTCCAGTGCCTCTACCCTCCTTTCACCCTGGCGTTGTTCCATCCCCTCTGCGAGCGACGGTATCCTCTCCTCCGCACTACCTCTACATCCCCCGTGCACCACCCCCTCCCCACTCCCTCCCACGCACCCCTCGCATTGTCCCTCGCATTGTTCCGAAAGTTTTCGCCGGAGCCGCGTAGTCACTGCGCCGCGCGCGATTACCATATGAATTAAAGTAATGTGATATACGATCACAGGGACTATCCGGCGGAGAGGCTCGAAGAAGACGCGCGGGGCCGCGCCGAGGAGGACAGCCTCGCACCAGAAGCTATCTGGAGACCGGCCCGATCGGAGCAGCCTGTCTCCTTCGATTGATCCGCCAGATTCTTCTTACAAAAACAATTTATAGTATCGCTAAAAGCGATAACGATCCTCCAGCAGAGGAAGAATACGGTCGTGACAAGCGACAAATATTTTAATTTATATCAATTAAGCGGAGAAAAAAGACTTTCCATCGTGATATAATAATGAAATTAATTTAAGAAATGAAATCGTTCGTATAGTTTCATAGAATAGTAATTCGTACATGTAATCTAGACAGAAATAAACGTGAAATATCTACATGACGATCGTCGTTCGAAGGTTAAAAAACGCATTAATTCGATGGGATTTAGCGAATAAAATTTTATGATCTCCGATTGATACTTTCGAATGGATAGAACAAGCAAAGCTCTATAAGTAAGAGTCAAGGTCTCTGATCGTAGAGAAAATTAGTACAATGCAAGGGTAGAAACGATACTCTGCCTTCGGAATTCTAGAAGAATCGTCCGGCGATCAGGGAATCACGGTATCGCTCGCAATTCATTTAACCGGAGAAGAAGCTGTACGCGTGGCAGTCCCAGATGCATTCAGATAAGAAGCTCGACCCCAGGAAAATGGGTGGTTGGTTTAAAACAGCGACGGATCCCCTTGGTCGCGGTCTGGACCTTTACTAGGAACGATTTGAAAGCGGTTGCACAATAGCTATCGGTTCGACGGGGCGCGTAGCACGCGTCTCTGCTTTCTGGCCGACGCGATATCTCGATCGCAATAAATTCACATTAACCTATCTGCTGGTGTGGCCCTTGCCGCAGCTTTAATACATCCCATCGGGCGGTCCGCCCTCTATATCGGCCGCGGATCCGCGCCGTCATCGGCGCCGATTTTAATTTTTCAATTTTACGAACCCCGTCGTCTTTTCTTGCTCTCTGCTTCTCGCCCATCTCTCTCCTTTCCTATTTCCTGCCTTCTTACTGATTTTGAAGCAGATGCAATCGTGATTCGATGATAATTGGATAGACCACGTATGAAATATTCCGTTTAATTCCTTTCGAGATAAAGCGATTGAAAGAGAGGATGAAAAAAATCTCAGTAAGTGATACAGGTATCGCGATTAAAAGCGTAAAAGCAAGTAAACAAGGGTTGGTTAAACGACTCGGTTCACAATGACCGGTGTAAGGCTCGAACATTAATTTCTAGTAATTATCAGAGGTGTAATTCACCCGGCGAGGGTCCCGGGTCGCGTCCGGGGTCGGCCAGTGCGTGTTAACGCCGTTGTTATGCCCCATTATATTGTCCTACCTACACGCCAGCCACAAAGGGGAAACGACAACTCTGCACAAACGACGAACAGAACAAATCTATTTTCAAAATTCTCACCCGCTGCTTTACGCTACTTGGTAGTAGGCGAAAATAATAAAAAGAGCCGATACGTTACAATTTTTTTCCAACGAATTTTCCTTTAAAAGCTACAAATATAAGTGTAAGAACTACAAATTGTTCCGCTACGTAGCGATTCATCGATCCGCGAAATGTTTTTTGAGGCAGCGGAGAACTTTTTCAGCAACTTATCACGCGGCAAATCGGTTCGCGAAAGATGATTCATCGAGGCGTAAAGTTTAAAACTCGAGCAATTGTACGTCGGAACAATGGTGAACGGCGTCACCGCGTAACGAATCGCCGCGAAAATTGATAAAATATTATTAAACGCCACCCCGGGCCGCCGACCAAGAGATAGCATTACTAATTTATTTAAATGGACTTATCTTTCCGAAGCCCCGATAGGAATGTAAATTGAACCCCACTGAATCAAGGGAGTAATGGCACGAGTAAGATAAAGATATTTTATTGCTTTGCGGTCGGACATATTTAAGCAGGATAGAAAATCTTTTTTCCACCGTACAACCATCCCCTCTCTCTCTCTCTCTCTCTCTCTCTTTCTCTCATATGCTTAGATATCACAAAAAATCGTCCACCTTTTTTAACCAAGTTAATTGAAAAAAAGATATTCTTCCTCAGAATTCACAAAAAAGTACCTTCTGAACTTTATCAATGCTCAGACGACTATCCAAACGTGTAACCTTGAACGTCAACACGAAACCGCGGCGCACGAAGCACACAGTGACAAGGAACGGAAGCTGGTGAGGGCGCGATCGTGCGGCTGGACCATCCGCAGAGGGATGAAACAGGCCTGCGAGGGTGGAAGGGACAGGAGGGAAGAGAGCGTGTGAGCCAGGGGATGGGAGAAGGTGGTGAATCCTCTTCTACACCTTGATTTACTGTCGGCGATATTTTCTCGTCGGCGCTAGTTGGCGCCTACCGCACCACCGCACTCGACAATGGTGGCCGCTTGACATTTTGTTTCGAATTATTGCCCGCCTGGCCGGTCCTTTCTATTTCGGCCTCTACCGCACGACACCGTTGCGGTCTGCTTTTTTCCCAGACAGCTCTTTGTCGAGCCGCAAACTATGCGCGAACGGTGCGCAGTATCCGCTTCGAATTCGGCGGCTGTCCTTTCACCGCGGATTTACCATCTCCCGCGACAGGACAGAAGGATTCAGCGATACCGGCGATATGCTGGACGTGTGTTTATTCTCGTGGTTGAGAAATTCGGTAAATTTGACACGTTTCCGTATTTTATACTACAAGCGGATGTATGTATTTCTATCGTAATTGCTTCTGGTATCGCGTGTGAAAAAGCTTAAAGGCGAAACGAAGCATATGTCCTAGAAAAGTGGCGTTGTGAAAATCGTTTAGCAACGTCTGATTGAGATCGATACGCCGAAACGGGGATCATCGTGAGACCGATGTAAGCTGCGTGTTCGCAGTCAAGTTACATAATCGCGACGAAACACCGTGGCTAATTGGGAATCGGGGTGACCGACGGCATTGGGACCCATCTTTCTACCAGCATTCGTATAAACTCTGACTTTCGGCCGTATACTTTTTTACAAAAATAAAGTGCTTCTTCGATTACAGTATCTTACATAGAAGTTCAAATCTTCGAAGCAAGTCTCGTTTCTTAACGAATGCAATGGAAGATGAAATATGTAAGGGTGAGTCACGTCTTGCTCGATCCGTTCATGGGAACACAGAAGCGAAGATATCGAATGATCGACGTAGCGTATGTGGTCTCGCGTCGAAGACGTGACTCGTCTGGCGAGAATCGGCAAACCGAGAAGTTAATGTCTTGGAACGGACGCCATATTAGCATATCCGCGTCCAATCGTCGCCCACGTGGCAAGGGCGCCGTGGCAAATCAGCCCGGAGCTATGACATTGTCATTATTTCACTGACAGAACAAGCATGCGCGCGATTCTCCACGGTGAAGTATCGCTAACAAGGGTGGGAAGACCGATTGTCTGATCGGAACCAAGAGGGATGAATGGCTGCGATGCTCCTTTTAAATCGAACCACCGAGCATAATGGTCAGGATCTCTTTCAAATCCACTTCCACATCCATACCGCGATTCGTTTTTATTGAATCGTTGCAGTCGTCGATTGATACTTTCGTCAACGTTTCGTGACTGTAAGAGAACGATTCCTCGAATTCGGCATCGAGTCCGTAGAGATGGAAGGGCGACGATAATAAGACGAAAGCGTGGAAGAAACGGAAGCGTCGGGGATGGATTTGCTCGTTAAATGGAAGACAGGAGCAGGCCACGGTGGAAAGAGGATGATGGGAATTTCCGAGGGGGTTCTTCCTAGTTTTATAAGGGATATGACTGTTCCCGGAGCCCGTGGGCTGCTTCGTGTTATTTATCTTTATGGACCTCGGGCAGAGGGTAAGTACACTTATTCTCGGGGTAGGGGGTTAAGGGGCGAAGTTAAGCCGAAACGAGGGCGGTAAGAGATTGTTTGTTGTATTGGCTGCGGTTTCGACGGGCTTAACGTTACCCGTTTAGGGGATTTCTCTGTGGTTTTTCTCTCGAGAGGCTGATACGTCCCTGAATAGTCTTCAGGGAGTTTTCTAGCGTGGATGTTCGATTCAACAAGTCGATATTTGCGCAAGTCACTTTCGCTGGAATATTTGTCAGTATCCTCCTTTGTAATTGTAATTTTTACGATCGTTTCTAAGAAACGTTATACGAGTAAGGTTTCTTAGGAAACAACGATCGATACAACGACGTTCGAAAGTATCCGAGTAGGGAGAGATTTCAAGTGGTCAAAAATTAATCTATTGCCGTGTAATCGGCTTTTGGGCGGTGCAGGGACAATTGTACAAAAAAGAAACGAATTAAAAAAAGTAACTTTAATACCTCTGCCAAATGAGAGAGTTATTACCATGAGGAATTAAGGACAACGAATGAAATACTGTGTAGAATAACGTTAAACTTCTGCTACGAAACCATAGAATTTATAAGATGGAGGAGAGACGAAACGAAGAAGTGGATAAGGTTTAACATTCGCAGAGTTCTCTTCACGGATATTCTTTTTATTCATTAACAACGATTCCGAATACATACAGTGCTTATGTACAGAGTGATATTTACATTGAACCGATACAACGTGACACGTCGTGATAAATAATTCTTATAAAACAAAACAGAACGTCGATGATAATTTTACACCTGTATGAAGAGTCATTTACATCTGACTTACATCGTGCACATATATCTAGAATAACGTCGTATGGGCCGCAATATTCTAAGAAATCCGTGGATCCGATATAGAATCGTTATTTGATAACGTCGAACTTCCACAGACACTATTCCATGAGTCGCTTTTACAGTATTAACGTCTCCTTTAGCGATCGAGGAAAGAACACCCTCATTTTTTTTTTTCATTAAAATTGAAAAAAAATCTTCGAGGTCGAATATATATATATACACACTACTGCAATTATTGCTGTACAGAATACTGTAGCTTTTTATCATTCTTATCCTTAAAAAGATTTATTCGTTTGTATTGGCTCGAACCCCATCTGTTTCCTTATTTTATTTCACCTCTGTCCCGATGCTTTTGATAAATTCTTAATTATCAATGTGCTCGATAGGAAGAACCAAAGAGGGAAACATAACAGAAATACACAGGTGAGCGAATCACGATTCAGCAGAGCGATGAAATAAGCAAACATTAAGCCAGGAATGGAAGTGGCGATAAGTCAAGCAATTCCGGGCAATATTAAGCCACTCCGAGCGGCAGGTTAACCCTATGTTAAGCCGTACGTCGAGCAGGAGGGGATCATAGGGGCGGATGAGGCACGGCGGGGGTGGAGCCGGGGATAGCTACGGAGGTCGCGTGTATTTAAAACGCGAATGCGCGCCAGCCGATTCACTGTTTGAAGTTAAATGGAGTGTAAATGGCAGATAACAAACCGGCACTGTTTCCGATTACGGCATTCATTGTTTCCTACCATTATGCGCGCTCCGCCGGTTTGTGTGTTAGCCGGGGTACGGTTTACGATCTATTTATTGCCGCGCCACCCCCGACACACAAATGAACGCGGCTTACGTCGCGTTCTGCCCCGCCAGAACACGCTCTCTGCCCCACCTGTGCTCCAACCCCCTCGACACACCTGCATACCAGCCAACATGAATCAAAACGTTCGGTTTTCCAGCTGGAAAAAAATATTGAGAATATTTTAAATCGCGAAAATTGTGACGGCGTAAAAGAAAATAATTGGGATTCAAGCAATACTCGAGCGATCTATCATACCCTTAAAACTAGGATAAAGTCCGATCAATCGACGATTAATCGCGATATTTACAAATTTCTCCTACCTAATATTGACTAAAGAGGGAATATCACCTTATCTCGCAAAGGTAAGATCTCTTAAGTTAATCGGTAAAGCTTCTAGCGATTAGTTCGTTATCATACACGTATACCATGTAAAATGTCGTAATCGATTAATCTCGTGAAGTACTTCAGTTAAAATGGACAAGTGCAAAAATCTCGTGAATATTTGGTTAACGAGGAGTTTATGGTAGAATACGTGATCCTGTGTATCGAGCTACGTATGTTAGGAGATGATATCTTAAAAAACTGGAAGAGCATTTATCTTCGTCCGATCGAATTTCAATTCTCATATATAAATGATCAGAATGAAAACAGATTAAACGAGCCTTATAATAAAATAACAATAAAAAATAACACGCCTGAAACAAATTCTCTCACTTCTCCTTCCAAGTTCTCAAAGTCCTTAAAATTTAAACTCCATATCCTCCCCTTCGTAAAAGAAACATCTTAATTTTCAAACGAATAGCCACTGGTCAGTATCGTGTCTTCTGTCGACGATTTCCGTCGTCACTTGCTGTGAACAGTGGTGGCTCGTCTCTTCACTTCGACCTGATCCACGATCGCGTCGCTCTCCTTATCCTGATGCGCGGTCATGTGCCTAGTCAGATGGTGCCTTTCCCTAAAGCTCTCGTCGCAGACAGGGCACCTTAGTTTCTCCTCCCTTCGCCTTCTGGCAGCTTCACCGGAGTTTTCGTTCTTATGATGTGATCTCATGTGGTACACCAGGTCGGAGGTCATCCGAAATGATAGATTGCACTTGGCGCAAACATTTTGCGCGGGCAGGGTCAACGCGGCAAACGACGAGGGCAGAAGACCAGCCACCCCAGCGGCCGTCGCCAGAAATCTCGGTCTAGTCAACGCATCCGCCATCGGTGGAAACACGGAGATCGGATTGTATGACAAATTCGGATAAACTGGTGGTAGATCCGGTCGGAAGCTGGGTATCTTTGGACTGGGTACTTTGGGTGGCTGGGCAATCTGGGGTATCTTCAAATTCTCTAGTAGACCAGGTTGACTGCTCTCGGGACTGACCAGGAAAGGATAAGACATTTTCGTGGGAAACGGCGCGTACTTGTATCCAGTAGTAGCTGTCAGTGGTACCACTGGTGGACTGACGCTGCTCTGGTACCCGGTACGATCGTCTGGCGATATGGAGGATCTTGGCGAAGTCTGTCCATCGTCGTTGAAGCCGTTCCTTTGTGCTGTCAGATTCACCTTCGTAAACGCGCTTCGAGATTCTCCATGTCTGTCGGTCGGACAGGGTATAACTGTATCGTAAACCTTGTTGCAAGTCAGATTTGGCTCCACCGCATCCGGGCAAGTGGTTAACATCGACTGATGAGTAGCAAACGCAGGTGGACTGGGTGATTTCTGTAGACGGGTGCCAGAGACGTACCTCCGAGTGTCGGTATCAGGTGACAAACCTGGTAACGTCGGAGTCAGCGTTCTCGGAGATATATATGGAGGACTTAAAGAGTTCTCCGTGCACTGCATCATCCTCCTCCTATCGGAACCACCGGTGTCGTTGTCGTAGTTCTTGATCGTGAGATTCTGCGGCAGTCTATCCGAGTCCAAGATGTTCTCCGTTGATATTTCTTCGCGAATACGATCCTTCCTGCTCGACACCATCCTCATTTTCTCGCTCTGCCGACGAGCAAGGTTCTCGTCAGGCGCGACGAGGAACGCCACGTCGAAGGAACGCTTGCTAGCGCGCTGAAGAGGATACGAAGCGTCGGAGGTGACGTCGCTGATAGACGGAGG
>NT_176510.1:236180-236989 GCF_000188095.3 Bombus impatiens
GTGGCCGTCGTAGACGTCGCGGGGGCGGCACGGTCGATGCCACTCGTACGATCTTCCATTGTCATCCTGCTCGCTCCGGATGATCGACCTGTGACAATGACGGCCGATGGTCAATTTACCAAGCTCCGCGGAAATGATGGATGAGGCTCGCGCTTCTATACTCGAACACCAGGTGTTACGATCATGCTCAAACTGAGGGAAACTGGGTCAATGAAAATAGACAAGCGATTTCGTAGATGCGTTTGAACGAGTGGAAACGCGTAATCGAACGTCGGTGAGAATTGACAATATCTTCTAAACGATTGATAGCACGAATAACAAAGACTTTCACGTGGAAATTACAAAGCAATTAAGTACACGAAATTAAGCGTAGTAACAAAGTAATTCTCTAAAAACTACAATTTTCGTAGAGAAACGAAAGACCACTTAATTGCTTTGTTCCAAGCATACAAAACTAAACTTACCGGACCACGCGTCCAACAGAGAATTCTTCCTCCGGCAATCACCGTGTAACAGCCACGCTGCTCACCCCCTTCGGGTGTCAATCCTCCTTGGTCTAAGACATCAGTTCACACAGTTTCCTTCCATCGGATAACAAACATGAGGTTAATCACAAGCGTCGGTGATAACACCGGCACAGATGAGCGATCCGATCGCAGTAACACCGAAGAAGAAACACAGAGAACGAGGACAAGGGTACAGCGTGCATCGGCGGACCACGTTAAAATGAGGGAACCGGCCGCGCATCCCCTGTATTTAGGGGTAGAATCCCGCGGAGGGTAGCTCGGCGTGGCAGGTGGAGGCGCAAC
>NT_176510.1:237823-250459 GCF_000188095.3 Bombus impatiens
GCACCGGCCAATGGCAACGTTCCCAGGGTTAGACGGGGGTGGAGCGTACGAACGGGGTGAACATATTCGGTCGTCGGGACGCGTCTGCTAGTCCCATCCAGACCACGCCTACATATTTCAGGTTCGACACATGTGCCCGGGATCGTCGTCGTCGTCGTCGTAGCCGTCCTCGTCGACTCTTTCCTCTTCTGCCCTCTCTCCACGTTGCGCAACGCGTTCCGCAGGATCCCGTTACCCCGTTAGCCCGAGATCTAAAGGGAATGGGGGTGATGGCGGGCCCGAGCGGGGCTGTAATTCAGCCTGACAAACGATCTTGAATATTTTTAACGCCCGCGCCAGCCTCGACTCCTTTTTTTATGGTCGATCTCCTGGATATTGGACGTTCGGCAGACTCGTCGAATCCGCTGATGGACCTCCACCGTACCCGATTATCCCGCCAATGATCATTCGCCCCGACTTTTCGAGCATTCCCTCCAGCATTTTCTATTCGAGAGAAATCTTTTCTCCGATCTTTCTTTTCGTCTTTAATGTTTATAAGGTTGCATATAGATTCAACGACATTGAAGAATCATTTCGATTTTAATTCTTTATTTTTGATGTTCAGGACTATTCGTGGTTTAATAATTGGTCATCTTATGAACATCTCGTTACCGAAGAGAAACGAGGTGCATTAAATTGACCGTAGCGGACAGAAGGTACCAGCAGAGCCACCAGAGATCATCATTTTACGGATTATCTTCTTGACGAATTCCTCCCATTTCTCGGCAGTTCGATAAATACCACGATCCCTCCAGGTGATATGCGGCTCTTACGAAAGCATTTCTACCCGATAATCACAATTTTTTATCATCTTTTCAACGCCATTGTTTTACCAACACCTCCATCGTGACAAAATTTCACTTAAAATTATTCGGCAAAGCTTGTTAATATTTGCAATATTTTTTCAGCGGATGTTAAAGCATAAAAATAGTAAAACGGAACGATACAAGTAAAGGAAGCAGAGTGAGACTGGAGTTCTATGCTTGAGCAATAATACCCGCTATCGCGAAAAAAAAGGAAGTAAAAAGGCTGGCTAGCACGCGAAGCCAATAGGCGATCAATCATAAAACTGGTGATCTATTTTGCCCGGCATGTGAGAGCCGTCGAGTTCTTACGCTCACGATTCCCGGGATTCTGCGAACTCTGCGGGGAACGCCTAGAGGTTAAAGGACATTAACTTCTTGATTGAGTCGGCAAAAAGTTGTAATGACCTTTCGATTGGACTGGCCGACCCCAGCGGAGATTCGCGGATCACGGAAGACGAAACGACCTGTATCTAAGTTTTTCCCAGCTTCCCTGTTTCGAAATTATTTACTACAACCAGATTAATAATTATTATACGACGAACTACCGTTATAAACATTTCTCCCAGTGTTGCTCCACACGAGTAAGAGAAAAGGAGAACTTTCTCGAAGCTGGAATAAATTGAATCATTCGACTATCAACGAAGCAGATGATGGCGAACGGTCCAAGCCGGGTTTAATCCTAATTCGTGGTCGTAAAGTCGACAGAGCCGTTTCGTCGACGTTATGTGTGACACGCGACTCGCTGCGGGACGTCTAGGAACGTTTCTATATCTTTCGCCAGCCATTCCTGGCTTATGAACCATATTTATTGCCGATCGTGGCATCCTGTCCCTGCGCGCTTCTGATGGCGATATACCAATCCCTAATACCACTTTATGCTTCTCCGCTGACGCTCCAACGACTATCCTTGCTACCTTTTCTCCACTGCCAGTCCTTTTTTTTTAAAGAACGAACTAAAAAAGAAAAACTTATTATTTTATCGAGAGGGGTGAAGACTCGGATTCGTGAGAATCATCTAAGTGTAATTTCGCAGGCATCTGTCCTCGTTATCCTCCAAATCGGACAGAAAGGGCAACTTCGCGACGCCCAATTCGTCCGAGTTAAACGAGCAGAGGGTCGCTGGTCGACCGGCACGTGACTGACACGCGTGAACTGTTAACGCTGAATCGTAACAGGGAATGTTAACACTGACGTTGCTTCACCAAAGGGACACCTTGCAGAAAGCTTCCCACTCGCTCGTATGACCCCCATTGCTGCATTGAATTATGCGAAAATTTCTAGAAGATTACTCGAATTAATTTTCAACTACATCGTCTAGTCTATATATGTCCGAAATCCAATGGGTGTTTAATTTATTCATTCCTTTTTAAGAGAAACGACTCGACGTGCTTCCGAGCAATATCTTGCGATACTTTCCAGTTGGCTGACGCTAACACGAGGACTGCTGAGTCTGTCCGGTGATAAATATGCAGCCGATGCAGTTGATGAGAGAAGGTCGTTTATCAATCACCCATTAACGCAGCCCCAGCACTCTGTGCAGCTTTACCGGCTCCGTCGAAAACCTGCTCGCTCCTGCCTCCATATTTCACGGAATCATCGTGATTCTCTTCCAGCGGGTTTCCCCGGGCGCAGTCGATTTTCCATTAAAAGCCGGCATCCACATTGGTCGCATACAAGCTCGCCGCGTTTCAAGGAAATATCCCATCGAGATACGTCCCTAGGCCAATCATACCTCTTCAGAAGCTTGCTAAAATCGTGACCTATAATCTGTGGAATTGCGTCCCATATACCACGAATGAATCGTGACTTAAATCGATCGAATAAAGATTAGTCGATCGAAGGATTTGCGAAAGTTTGAAAAATATTACAAAACCGCGGTATCCAGTCAAATTGGAAAGTCCAATTTCTGCATGTCTTCTGGCAATGAAAAGAAATAAATGAACAAACGATTTGTACAGCTCGAAAAAACAGGGCAGTACATCTTGAGTCCTTGATAAATTGAATGTGTGATGAGGATCAGAGGATTCTCGAAAATAGCTGGCCGCGGTGTACGTCATCCGCGAAAGGGGAAGAGGTACGCAGCCCTGACGACGAGTACCAGAGATTTAGATTTTACGGCCGCTTGAGCAATTTCTTGACTTATAAGCGGAACCATGCATACCAAGTGAGCCATCAAATGTTTCTGACTGTCTTAATTCCTGGAATCACCCTCCAAAAAGTGGCACAGCTTCATGACGAGCCAGCTTATTATCCAGACTCTTCGCAATCTCGCTTTATTGCTTGACATAATTGCCAATTATTTTTATATCCAAATATTATTTTCCTAGGAACTTTGTGATAACGTTCGCGGAAGTTACAAAGTTATATCCAATCAAACTTCCAAGTCGAATCTTCGCATTCAACCATAGCGTTGTTTCAAACTGTGATCACTCGGCTCCGCAATACGGGGTTCCAAATAAACATCGATCAAAGCCCACCCGCAGCATCTTTTGGCTAACACCAAAACTGCAACGACATTGATCCGTAGCTTCGAAATCTACCGCACCAACCGAACGTCTCCGACGAAATTCGAATTCACTTTGCGCGTATACAGGATGGTGGAGAGAAGTTTGTCCTCCCTCCTTCTCTGCCGCTCTTGTTGATATCATCCGGAGACGATATCGACTTGCTCCGCAGTTGCTCGGGGAATTTAATTCTATTCGAAGTGCCACCTAAGATGCCACCTTCGCCTCTTATCTCTGTGCACACGGTGGGCTGCGCGTGGCGGTTGCTTATGTGTTACGTGAATACCTTACCTAAACGCCCGGCGAGGAAGCGTTTCTGCGTGCCGTTACCTACACGCCAAGCCCCCACAACCCTCGATAGAACCGTACCATCCCCATGTCGCGTTTCTACCACTGGCACACAGAGGGGGAGTCGACCGAGAGAAATTAATGCGACTTCCAACCGGGCGTTATCGGACGCCGCTATCTCGCGCCTCGCTCGCGGAAAACGTGAGTCGCCTAGGCGAGAAGTTTCAGAATTTAAGTGGCGAGGCGCCACGAAACGTACGCGACCCTCGGATTTCAGGATCGACCCGATCAGATGTAGGAATTCTATATAGGGGGTTCCTGATAACGGTGATTTAAAATCAAAGGATATCGAGAGCTTGTAAATCCCGACGATCCGATGTATACGAATTATGGTTTGGCGTGTGCAGGAAGCAACCAATCAAACGATACAAATTAATGGCACGCGTAAATATTCATGGGTCATTAATCATCGGCGTGACTGGCATCGACGCGCGAACGCGATGCGCTCTTAAGAGCGCACCCCTTAACGCCGATTTAATCACAATGAATAATCGTGTGGAAACAGTTCCGTGTAATCCAACGTATCTCGAAGAATGATCTTCATTTTGTATACTTCTATTAAGAAAAATAGACGCGCGAGACAAAAGGGGAGCCGCAAAGCAACAAAGAATGCCTTATAGAACGCTGAAGATCGCGTAGATGCAATGCACAGGCGTCGCGACGGTCTTGTCGACGGCTTTACGATTATATTTGCCGAAATCTTGGAAGAGGGGTGACCGTTCCGCGTGCACGGGTTCGTGATTCCCCCATGGTCGTCGACGCAGGCCGAGCAGCGCCAGGGAACGAGGAGGGTTGGAGGTCGAGGAAGGTAGCTAGAGGCCTGGAGGAAGCTGGATAGAAGGGAGTTATTAGAATGGTCCGGAAAAGATGGCGCGGAGTCGCTCCGTATTTTTATACTGTATGGCCGCTGCTTTGCATAATCCCGCACTTAGCTCGCTCGTCCCGAGATGCCGACTCGCTATGCAGATCTGCTCCGCTCTCTGAAAACCCGAACCTACCGAGCGTTTCGTCGTTTCAGCGAATGATGGACGATGCGTAGACCCTGCGCTACCCTGCCGCAGACCCTCGAGTCTTCCCTCTGAAGAGAATCCGCTTCCTAAACCGACAACTAAGACGATATCGGTAACGTTGGCCGTAGAACGGAGAGTGAAAGTCGAATTTTTAAATGAACGAAGATTTTGTAGCTTTCGAGGATATTCCTACGAGGAAAAGGATCGTTTGGAATATAGTTAAAGACAAGAATAATGGAACGAAAATATTCTAAAATATCGAAGATCGATTTACAGATATCTATAGATTATCTGGTAGTTAATAACGATAAACTTATATCTTACATTTCTACTTTCATCGCAGTTTTCTACTATCTAAATATCACGTATTGTTAAATTCTACGTCACCTAAACATTTTTTTCTTTTAAAAAATCACTCTCGCACTTCCACGAGTATTTCTCTCGGCTTGCTGCATTATTTTTCATTGTCGGATCTCGCTGTCTCGATTCCCGAGACTGAAATATTTAATTATCTTACGACAGGTGAGTGTGACAAAGATTGTTTCGAGTGCAATGTCACGGAACATTTGTCAGTGGGCTCAGTTGACACGAAGACGAGCTTCCCGCTCGGAGACGTCTCATTTGCAACGGAGAAATCGCATCTTCCTTTCTCCTGCTGTCTCGCGGCGGCTATGTCCGCAAAAGAGAATACTGGAAACGGTGAGAAAGCGCGGAAGGCGTCATCAATCTTGCAGCGAGAAGACCCAGGACGACCGTGGCGTCGTTCTGAACGTCACAGATGTGACTTTGATTCTCTTTCGGCGTTCCCAGGAGAAACGAACCTAGATTAAGTCTGTCCCACGTGTAATTTGTCCGAGTCCTGATTCCCGAGCTGCCTCGACGTGCCAGATCCGCGAAAATGTAGCAAACACCTGGGTATCTCAGAAAGAATTAGCAGAGACTTCGAGGAATTCGACCACGATAAGATGGTTTTCGACTTTTTGCTTTAAATCGCATCCTTTGTCCTGCCATTCGAGATTCAATGGATGGTAAAAGGCTAATTAAAATGTCGATTAAAGGTGTAGCGATAGATACGATTAGATATGGAACAACATATTTCATAGTTACAGCTAGAACGAAGCATATGTGCAGGGTATCCAGTTTCACTATCTTTCGATCCACCAATCGTCCGTTCATCGCCCCTAACTGCGCTGTCAGAAGCAATCACGTCGGATCCTCGGAGATCAACCCTCTGTTCAATGTTTTCCTACCTGATCGTTCAACTGCGTCTCCACGGAAATGAATGCGGTACAAATGTCGAGACTGATTCTTAAATCTGCTATGAATGCTTCGGACGTTTAAAGCAACAGGTTTTACAAAATGCAAAGTTCAAGAATTAAAAAAAAATATGGCGTATTCATTATGTGACGTGTCGTTAGATATTACCACGCATCTTTCTTTAGATATAAAAATCTTATTTTATAGGGAAGCATAAGAAGAATATTCTTTATCGTAAAAAAATACGAAGGAGGAACACCAGGCATTCGATATCTGGCTGCGGTTCCGAAAGTTTACGCGCAGCGTATTCCGTAAAGGCAGCAAGTGCGACGGACTCGGTCACGGTGGATGCACTGACTCCGACAGAGAAACCAAGGTATAAAACCTCTGGCCCGTTGCAACGCCGGCCACGTTACGAAAAGCACGATTATACCGGAGGAGCAGGGGATGAAACCGGGAGCATACCTTAGTTGTCCGCTCGTAAAGCAACCCCGTATGCCCGAGGAGTGCGTGCCGGGTCTGTCTATCTCTCTCTATACCCCTTTCGCCGCTACTCTTACTATTTCTGTATTTCCGCCTCGACCCTTCTCTCTTTCTCTTGCTCACGTCTCTACGGAGTGTTTGTTAAACCGGAGGAATATGCATGAGAGGGCCAGCCGGCACGGAGTTATGCTCCGCTGATCTTAACGTTGGTCACGACCTTAAATATGTATATAAGCCCAGCTTAGCAAGGTAATCGAATGGCTCGGAGAAGAATGGTCTCGGTCATCTGAAGATGGGCATCAATTTTAAGAAATGTACATGGTATACATAAGCGAAGATCTTCCGATGGAAAAATTTTAAGGTCGCAACTATCGTATCACGATTAGTATATCGTATAATCGTGTACATAGCACGGAGAATAGCAATCCTCGTGGTGAGCAGAGAAAGAAAGCACGCGACATATTCTCGTAAGCATGCATCATGCGTTTAGACGTGCACGCATATACATACGTAGGACATATGGTGGTTGGCACGGTGCTTGGCCCCCATGCAAAGACTTTACAGAGACTTCTAGGGCAGGGTTCAGCCCTTGGCTCACCTCCCCCCGTTGGTCCATCCCCCACTCTGAGAGTCCTCATGAGTTTTCAATGAGATTAGCGGCCCATCTGTGCGGAGACCGACCCCATCGTCATCATCGAGCACGAACAAAGCTAGTCAACCTGCTCACTGCCCGTACACTCTCCGTGGGGGTCTCTTCTGCTTCATGGTGTACGCACCATGCGTGCACTTGCCGCACAAACTCATCCGTGGCCCTCGTCTCCGGTTGCGCGATGGTTAGAGAAAATACCATGTTTTTAGCCGCCCTCATCATATGGTTGCATTTAAAATCTCCGACGACCGCAATGCTTATGGGAATCGATGGAAACCATGGACCACCCGAATTATCTTTATTTTCAGCCTCTCTTAGCATTCTACGCGCTTTTCTGCATCATCCTCCGTAAGATGTTTGAGAAAGGTATTTTTCTTTCTTGCGGTTTCTTGAATCTTTGCAGTTTGAAACATTTACAAAGCATTTATATAGTTTTCACGATAATCTAATTTTCTTCGTATGAAGCTAATACACGAGTCGTAAACTTTTTACGGAGAATGTTTAACCCTCGTAGTTAATTATAAAAATCTTTGAAAAACACTGTGGAAAGCCGCAAAATCTGACCGATTAAAGAGCGAAACGGTATCGATCCCTTTTGATGGGGTACGGTACTTTGGCTCCGGGGGCTACGTATTTGGGTCCATGGTGGCCCATATGGAGCCTGCCGAGCGCATATGTTGCGACAACGCCGCTAACGACCTGCCTTCGGCCTCCGTAATGCTAAACTGCGGTTCGATTCTCACCCCATGAAACTAAATAACCATTCGATTGTCATTGGTAAATAGGTAATCAGGACCGTCAGTATCATCACGGATCTACGAGCCGCAACTACTCATCTTTTTATCCTCTTCCCATTCAAAAAACATAAGAGACCAGAATCTAAATGTTATGATTATAACAATTAGAATTCCATGATATTCAACATTTTTTATCATTATCCTCACTATGCGCATCTTCTTATGGAAAACGACACAGCGAAGTATCTTACTGTTTCTCTGAAACTGAGATTCCAATGGCAAAAGTGAAACGTCCGCGATTTTTTGATCAAAGATCAGCAAAAAGCGATCACGGGGGTGCGTTAAATGCTTTGGCCAAGCGAAATCCCGCGGCAGTTCCGCCCTCCTTACTCTTTTCGTCAACCTGCAAGACTAAACGAGTTACGTATTACGACGGGGGGTTGCCGAGGGGTGAACTGGTACTCAATACCAGGTTGTATGTTCTGGCCGTGCCATCTGGCACGCTATTATACGAGTATTTTAATTTAATTAACTCGCCGCATCGATCGATATTATCGGCGCTTTCCCGGGATTAAGCTTGTACGTGGACCACCGGCGAATTCGAATCTGCCGTTTAATTAGGATTTCGCCCAGCAACGCGAGCAACAGATTTTATGGAAACGAACCGCGCCGCATTCGTGAACGCAGATCGATCGCGTCACTTGTTTTTTCGTACATTCGCTTTTATTAAACGTTGCCTGATTTTCTATCTCGACAATCATAAAAAACAAGTAGAGTTGAAATCTAAGATCCACCTAGAAAATGGCTCTTCTTTAATTTCAACAGGATGAATTAAGACGTTGAATTTGCATTTATGAAGGTTTCGTTAACGACATATTTTTCCAATCTTGGCCAAGGCAACAGAGCTTTGGATGTTTCTCTCTGGTAATGACGTCAAGGCGCTATCTGATGCTCGAACAGAGTCGAACAGGGTTGTCTGGCCCCGATGAGACACTCTCAGTGTATTCCTGTATTTACAACATATTTGCGGCAGCGCGAACACAGCTCTTTGTCATAGCCGAGTGATTTTCGGGTCGGCATTGGTCCCGTCGAAGAGAACTAGTGCGCCATTGTACTTTCAGGGGGTCATTGTGATCGACTGTACCCTCATCCATACTGCACAGTGCACTTCCCCTGCTCGTGCATCTGTCCTCAATCAACGGCCTACGAAAATGGAATATATGCGACCTCGTCGCGGCGAAACTATTGGCCGTCGGCATCTCTCAGATAACCAGATTATATCGAGAAGAAATTTTACTCGAATATCAAACGAAAGGCAAAGAATAAAATAAAAGCGTCCGTTCTACGACTTACGTAGATATCCCAAAAAGCAAATAATGGTAAAAGAATGGCACAAGAAACTAGCTTTGCATAACAGAGATGACTGGAATCCCAAGCAGAAATATCATTATCTTGTCGTAACTTCTTCTTGTGGTAAGAAAAGAAGATGGAGTTCAGTAGATTCAAAAGTGACGAGAATCACGGGTGACATAGCTCCTGGTTCTCGGAGACAAAAACAACCCCGTCGGTCAACGATGGAAGACTGGCGACGGGGCGAAGGGGTGGTCACGAAAGAATGGGCCGCACTTAACTCGGTGCTGTTTAAACAGTTGTTTGATCGGCATTATACATTAGCATGTGGCTGGTGCCAATACTTATTGGCGATATAGTGTCGAAAGAAGCGCGTTAGGATACAGGCATACAATACGGAGGAACTTATCAAAGGACCTGTCTCTAAATTTCCATGAGAAATCCTGCGTCTGTCGCTTGGTCGTAATCCGTGCTGCCATTAAACGTAGCTTCTATCCAAAAAGGAAGGAAGAGCAAGACAAAAAACTCAAAAGGAAAAATGTGTCTGGCTTGCGGCCATCGACATTGCTCTACTCGGCCAACACGAGGAAGAATCTTTCCACATTTCAAAAGCTGAACGTGCCCCGCGAGAAGCGAAGAAACACCTCTTAAGAACACTGAAACGGGGATCTATTCGCGCACGATCCCTTTTGTCGTGTTAGCAAAGCCGCGTGTTCGCGACAGAACTGGCGAGAGAGAAAGAGAGAGGGAAACCTAGGTATATTATTCCGGATATTAAATCGCTTTTAAATCGGCTTAGCGTTAACTAGTGGCACTTTAAGCTGCCCGGTGAAATGATTATCAGGGCTTCCCACTCCGTCGACCCGGCTAGCTGTTATCGCCCGTTGATTAATTGTTATGCAATATGACGTCACACACGCCCGCCTACCCGGATTAGAATCCCGCGGTGGAGCGTCACGGCGACTGCCACGATCTCTCCCTCTTCCCACCGTCCTAGCTTTCTCTCTCTCTCTCTCTCTTTCTCTCTCTCACTCTAAACCCTTTGACCGTCTTCGTCCTTCTTCGTTAGGTCGACTCTCTCGTGCAACGGCGCGACGCTTGCATAGAAGCGGAGGGAGCGATGCGAAGTTTCCGGCTAATCCTACGAATTTGAGCCAACCGAACATAGGACGCTGATGAATATTGATACAGAAGCGGCGGACCTGACACCCACCCGGATACTCTTCTTCCGTCTCCTCCGCGCTGAGAAACGCAAGGTGTCGCGAGAGTGCATCGTCTATGCGTCGTCAAAGATACGCGGTACCACCGATGCAACGCTTGCTCCGTCCTCTGAGATTCCTCCGGTATGTCGATAGAATGTGAAAAGTTATTTACTCTGGTCTAAAAAAGCTCTGCTCGAAGGAACTATGACACGTATTCGAAGAACGGAACCTGGTTTCTTTCTTATATTAAAACAAGGAATACGATCATGACTCGCCTCGTCTAGCATCTCCAAGTTCGAGCGAAGACTGGTAACCTTAGCCATTATTCCCCTAAATAAAAGAAACCATAAATCGCGAGTGTACGAGGCCGTGGAAGAGCCACGGTGAGGCTCTATTATATCTTTCGCCATGAACGGTGCCCTCCTTCGTCGGCCATTATGCCGCGGAGATAGTAAGGAAGGAGCCACCCCTTTATCTCGGCAGACTCCGCGGTGAGAGTAATGCCCGGAAATCAAGGGTTAATTCCTCGGCGTCGTAAAGCATTTTATCTGGCTCGACTCTCCTGACTGCTGCTAGAAATATTCAAATATGGCGATACACCGCCGAACAGAAACTCGCTACTCGATTTCCTCGAAGATTCGCGACTTGTATTCGACGGTAAGAGAAGAAAGAAAAGACAGGAAAAATATGGAATAGTTTGGACGCGGTTGCCTGTGGGAACGAACCACACGAAATGCAAGAGAATCATTATGCTTCCTGCGTGGCGCTGCAAATGGCGAACACACCACACTGGGATCCCGAGAACTTCCAACACCTGATCCCTACTAAAGATCGTATCTAGAAAATTGGATTCGGTGTCAGGGTGACCGCTGAAACGTATAAGCAGCTCGTAAAATACTTTTTAGCGCACCACCGCCTTCGCATCGGAGGGATTAAGCTTTGTGGACAGATAAGAATCCCGAATCTGGATTGACGCCTGCTCGTCGAACACTTGCACTCCCTTCGAGGGAATATTAACGATTAACCACGATCCCTGACTCTGTGCACGCGGATGTTCCATCAAAAATAATCTCTCCCGGTTGTAGAAGACAAAGTAGAATCGGACAAAAATCCGCTTCTTATTGTTAGCTTCGTCGTAAGAAAAAAGATCATTTCAAAGGAAGTGTCCCTTTATGACGTGCAACGAGCGAAATATCGTCTCGAAACTCATTCTTCCAGCGGCAATAGGAGTCAATTTGGGTCAGAGAATCGCCTTATTGAGGAACGGGCCACAGGGACCTTCAACGTCTCAGATGGAAAGCAAAATCGAGTTACGTCGACGCCATCGCCGTTGCAATAAGTGACGGAGAAAAGGTGCCGAGACGATATATGGAACGGCTATTACGGACCCTGTTCGAACCGGTGTTCTTTATTGAACACTTTGTATCGTCGATCAGACTCGTTTTAAACCTTGTTCTTATATTTTCATCTTAGCATAGTTCCATTCTAGTCTATAGACCAATTTTGTAATAATTCGTTTCTTTATATTTTAGATTTACTTTAATTCCGTACATAAAAACTCTACATGACAGATTCTTTCGACGATTTCACGATAAGAAATGTATTTATTCGCCGTGGAATTCGAAAACGTACGAGGGCGAGAAGTGAAATTGAGAACCCGGACGAGCACGTTGCCCGATAAAATGCTGTCGGGACAGCAGGGTCTCCCGATGACATAAAAAAGTGCCCCGGGGATGGCGACTGGGAAAAGGGGGAGGCTCGGTATAAGGCACGGAGACGTTTATTCGCTCGGACAGGAGCCGAGTGACCGAGTCAAGTCGAACGTACAGCTTGGTCACACTCGGTTTGATCTAATAAAAAAGCAAGACTTCTCTATCCTTCTGCAATTTCACCGACCGAATGTGTGCTTCACATCTAGCTACCTCGACACTCGTCCATCTCGTTCTATCTTCAACGAAATTTCCATGTTTTCGCGTTGTATCGTGTGCTCTCGTATCCATGTTTCCAACTTCTTTTCCATGAAAATTGAGAAGTTCTGTGCAAATGACGACGTACACGCCGAAGAGAGCGTGCAACAAGCACGCCAATCTCTTCCATCGTGAAATCAGTAAAGACTGCAAGAGCGAAAGAAACATCGTCGCAGCCGTCGATTTTTTCCTGCTGCTCGTCAGGGTGCTGTCCGATATAATCCGCAGTTGATCAGATTAAACGGTGCGCAGAGGGCGAGTCGCGAGGGTGTGGCGGCTCGGTA
>NT_176510.1:250779-254596 GCF_000188095.3 Bombus impatiens
GGCGGCTCGGTAGAAACCAGCAGAGCAGCGTCGTCGACAACGGCAACCATTACCGTCGGAATCGCGGCGCGAGCACCGTGTCGCCGGATGAAAGAGGCTCAAACTCATCGTGCCGTAAAATAACATTGTCCCGGTGCAGAGAGACAGAGCGAAAGAGGGAGAGGGCAAACTGAGAGGATAGTAGCCGGGCAGCAGGAAAAAGGTCGGGCGAGGCGAAAACTCGAGAGGTTTCTTTATTTTCTCCGGCAAACTCCGACGTACTTACGTTAAGTACCACGGGAGTACGGCGTTTCGCAATGGCGAAACACCGAAAAGACCGCCATTGGCGCGACTGATCGGGGACAGAACTTTCTCATCCCCTCGTTCTTTCCTCCTTCCCGCGAAATTTACTCGTTGGAAATTTTCCGTGGAACGGAATAGATCGTGCAAAATATTACAAAGGGACGAACGAAGCGCCACTTTCGCTGCAGATTTTCCGACCAAAGTTCATAGAGAAATAGTAGAGTGGTAGTTAAATATCGATCACCGAAAACGGAAAACTCAACTGCTGAAATATATGGGCTGGGTTAAGAGATCGTCGTTCTTTCATCGTGCGGAGCAACGACGGAAACGGCGGTTCAAGAAAATCTCGTAGTCTACGCTACTGTGACGAAGGGGGTGGCTGGCGTAGTGGAGCGAAACGCGGTGGGCGGTAGTCGGGGTGAAACAGGGTGTCGGGGGTGGAGATTACGGCAGGACAAGCAATATTAAGCGGCCAGGAACAAAAAGACGATCCAGCACGCCGGATTACCCGCGATGCACCGCGTTGTCCCGTGAAATTGATACGCGAGTTGCTTTTTAACGGGGAACACTGGCCCGGGGGCGGACCGGATCTCTAAGCGTGCTACCGTGGAAATATTCGACGCGATTTAGATAACGCGCAGCCGCTACAAAAGGAACGATTTGCGCCGGGGGTTGGCTACTACCGCGAGAAGAGGGAAACAAACGAGGAAAGACTGAAAATAATTAGATCGTCGATCACCCGAGATGTTCTTTCGTTGGGACTTGTTTTTACGCGTGCTTTCTCACGTTTCGACCGCGAATTTTCGGTATTATTTCGTTGGTAAATGGATATCACGAGATAGGGCGTGAACGAACGGAACTCTGCTGTGTTATTAAATCGTAAATATGGAGTTCGATCGAAAGGCAACATCGCAATTTTTACTTTACGACAGCTATCGTTTCGCAGCAGGTAATTAAACATATAAAACCGTGCCGTTCTCGCGATGAGAAAGGAATCGGCAATAAAACGCGCAACGTTTCCCGCGTGTATCTATCACGCGAGTGTTTCCTAGTCGACGCACGTACCGTGGTTTATCTAAATATTGCTATAGAAGAAAAAAAGAGCAAATTTTGTGGCGAGCGTGCTTGTATCGGCCGCGTGGGAAACATTACTCTCGACCAAGCACGATCCTTATCGCTGCGAACCGATTGTACGAGCAAAATTTTTATTTTTCCGCCGCGTATCTGCGACGTTGCTTCGCTTATGCTAAACAAAGTTGATTAATCAACCGAGCAGACGATACTCTAAATGATCGTTGAAAAATTTCATCGCCAACTCGAACACTTATGCGATCGCGTGTTACGAATCAAACGAAACGCTGTGTTAGAATTGAAGTGATCGCCATCAAAAACGCTTGCACTAGAGTCACAGAGTGGCCCTATGGGAATATTATTTCTGACCATAATGAGGCTCACCCTTCTCGAGCCCTTCGCCCCTCGTGAAGCGTAACCGGATTTGCAACATGCGGGCCACGATCTCTACTCCGGTTTCTTGAATCCGACTAATTCCACGATTACAGATTAACCTACAAAGACTATAGGAAATCCACGAAGGAAGCTTTTATGACACTCCGCTATTGGATTGTCCTGGAGAAACCTGATTTTATGATAACACGAAGAATAGAACAATTGAACGATTCTTGGTGCTTAAATTGCACAGGTGCACGAAAGAGAAAACGAAGAGGCGAGGGGCCTCGTTGAGCAGCACGTGCGAGGGGAAAAGAACGTTATTTTGATCGAGAGACGCATATATTATCATATCCGAACGAATAGCACGGGAATATTGTAATTTGCATCGGAGACGGTGGAAAGAACTAAGTCCTGGATGGGGGCAGACGGTGGAGGAGAGGCGAGCAAAGCATTGGAATCGGTGAAGTATGCAAATAAGGTGCCTCGGTGCGTTCCAAATCTTTAGATCTGGACGAGTAAGTCGGAAGTGGCGAGGCAGCCCCCTCCGTTTGTCCATATCGCGACCAGCAAGAGCCAGAAGATCATGCAGTTCCGAAAATACGGATAATCCGAACGTTGCAATGCCGATGCAAATGCCTGCGTACCCGTCACGAAGCTGCTGTTCGCCACTTTGCATTGGCTCTGATCATTTTGGCGTTATTTTCTCTACGGATATTCAGCCAAGATTGCGCTGAGATCTTGTAAAAAATTGATGCGAGTTAACTGCTTTCGAATTTTTTTCCAAAGTTTCTGTAGGGGGATCAATTTGTTCGAAACGTAAGGAAATGAGAAAACGATAAATCGATCGCAGAAAACGAAAAGACCGACGGGGAAACCACGCAGAACCCATTATCGACTATCCTCGAGGCTCGTTTCCTCGTATGATCGTGGTTATCAGTCGTGGTTCACGAGAGAAGAGGTCGGATCGAAGGATTTATGCTCGCGTTTGCTGTCGTAACGATTCGAATACGTGTTACACGTCGCGTGAGGCGTCACGGTGGGCCGCGCATCGCGCATCGTACCGAAGAAAAATCGGCAAATCCAATAAAGGGTGAATAATGCTGCGGTGGTGTCGATGCGCGAGTCCACGGGTTCCTTGAAGCGAAAACAGTACTAGAAAACATGGATAGAGGGGCGAACGAAATGAAACACATAGAAACAACAAGACAATCATCTACTATAATAAAAAAAAGTAAGTAAATAAATTTGACATTGAATTTAATAAAGTTTCATTAAGAAAATTTCATTAAGAAAACGCTTGCGCCAGTGTCCATTTGATATACACAAAAGTACAGTTGGCAAAATAGCCATAATTGAATGATTAATCGTCGACTCCGATCGAAATTTCACGTGCGTATAAGGAACGAAACGAAGCAAGCGACAAAGCGGAAAACAACGAGACACACGGACGAGAAAACAGAGAACAGGGAAGAAGGAAGAGCGAGTGCGAGTCGGCAGAGCACACCCTCGCGGAGGGTCGTCCGGAAAACGCGAAATTTGTAATCGAGAGAAACACCGGCCGTGAATATATGGCCGCCTTCCGCAGCGGCGACGGGTTTTACTAATAACCGATACCCCAAGCGAACCGTGGAATATTATAATTGATTTATTGCGGGAACGAAGCGGATTTATCAGCGCCTCGGCTGAATTTCTGCTCTTCGTGCTCGGTCCGTGCCGCGGACGCGATCGAACGGAACGACGGCCAACGATGGACCGCATCCGGTTCGCTCACGCTGTTGGCTGCATTCATTTCGCGCGTCGTTTCGATACGTCAACGAGCGTTCATGCTCTCGCGTTTATTCGCGTTCGATCACCAGATAACCAGAGGTAACTCGCGACGAATCTCGAATCGCGAGAATTTGAACGGTGCTTAGGCCTCCGAGAATGGGAAAGTTCGGGAACATTTATTCCCTGTAATCGATAGTCGAAATCAACCATGAAATATTATAATTGATTTATAGCGGCAACAACCGTCGGATTTATCAGCCGCTCCGTTCTGCACGGTTCCACTCCGCTCTGTGCCGTGGACGCGATCGAACGGAACGAC
>NT_176510.1:254938-289973 GCF_000188095.3 Bombus impatiens
GGCCGACGATAGACCGCGTCCGGTGAATGAGTGGCCAGTGCATTCGTTCGACGCCCGTGTGTTTGCTTATGCAATTAACCATTGTGAACCGTGGCCACCGACCGAACGGTGAACACGTGGAAAATTCGATTGGATCGCGTCCGATTTTAAGAACAAACGCCGACCACGAATCGGCATGTATTCGCTAGTGAAACGTTTAAACGTGTGGCAACTTCTCCCCTTTTCCTCGAACGTTTGTTGTATTTCTTAGAAGCTGAACAGTTCAACCCTTCTGGCGGAAATCTGCAATTTCGACCTCTTAGACCGAGCACTTCCGCGTCAGAGAAAGAGAGGAGAAAACTCGACTCGATCGACGACGAAGGGGAATTATTCTTTCGACCGTACGATCGCCATCCAACGGCAGCGTGCTCGTTCCAGGCAAGGGTTGATAATAAATTCAAATCTAGGGGTGCGCGCAATCTGTGATTCAGCACCATTAAGCACAGGATCCAGCGAAGGACGGGTCGCGTACTTTCTCCTAACTTGGCACGTCCACGAGTGGTCGCCTCTTTAAACCTGCTAAGAGGTAAAAGAGATCAGTTTGACGGCAAAAGAGCACCGCCATATCAATTCCTTATCGTTTCACGATTTTACGAGGCTAAAGTGCTAGACGGATATTCCGACCGAATGAAAATCCCTGTTTGTCCCACCTTTTCCAACTTGCTGGACAAAATCCGGAATTTCATGGATTCTTTCTCTACATTATGTTTCGACACTACGTTGTTGCTCAAACAGCCGGAGAATTACCCTCGCGTTGATCTGTCCACCGATTAAGGCAGAGTATTGCAAAGTTTTTAATATGTGGCTACATAACGAGTGGGATCTATAGCTTTTTTATAGTTTGCCTAGCCAAGACGTATGCACGAAAATCCCACGCATCCCGAGTCGAGTTACAAGACAGAAGCATCGCGGTCGTAAAGCAGGCGAAATAAAATCTAGCTAAGTACCTTAGAAACAGAATGCCGAACGAGCGCGCTTTATGGGTAATCGAACCAAGTTTTTAACTATCTACATGCTCCTCCTTTCCGGGACATAAAATCCCAGGAAATATCTACATGTACCTACCAGAGGAATATTCGCGTCTAATATGTGCTCCCTGTATACCCATTGCTATTCGTTCTTCTCTGCGTTTCTTTTTTTCTTTTTTTTTTTTTTTTTTCAACGGAATTCGAGTGCCTCGCCATTGCGCATTGAAACCGATTAATGAGTGGACTCGAAAGATACGGTGATTTATCGTTGGTGTTTCTTCTTATTTGCGTGTCCCGAATCGATTCTCGTGCACTCAGGCTTGTTTGTTAACAAGGAAACGAGGATCGATCGTCGGCGATAATGAATGTAGAATCGGGACGAGAAAAAGAAGGTTTCTAGGAGGTCTTGATTTATATCGGCTCGATATTTTCCGCAGCTCTCAGTGTTTCTTAATTCGAGGTTTCGCCGCGTGCCCGCCGCGGAGGTAATTCGATTTCCTGGTGAATCGGTCGGAAGTAAATCAGAGTACAGTCCCCGGCGAAACTCAATCCGGGATATTGTCATAATTTCCCCAAGATACATGGACGTTTCCGGGTCGTTTCGATGGAAAACGTTTCTTAATCTCGAGCCTTCACCGCCATAGAAATTATCTTCCCCCTATCCTTCATTTTCTATCAGGAATATTTTGAGAAATTATTCGTTCCGAATCCAACGTTTGTATTCGTATTTCACTTGGTTTAGAGCCAATTTGAGAGCCAAACTTTTCGAAAGAGGATTCATCCCTGTATAGATCGTGGCATTTTTGCGGATCGTGGTGTTCGTCCAATCGGCTTCCGCGTCCGCATGTGCTCGAGGATGTCGAGCGGAAAGGACGGCCGAAACCTTCGGCACGACAGCTCGAAATACGGCTTGTAAGTTTTTACACCGCCGCCTGGCCTGCCATATTCCCGAAAAGGAGCAGAATCGAGCCGCGGGATATCGATACCACGAGGGTACTCGTGCTAAGCTGCCTCGAGCTGTGGCCTGCTGATAACAAAAAGGTCGAACCAAGTATTCCGTTTAAACGGAACGGACGTTCCTTCGCGAAAAGAATTCCATTACAATACAGAAGAATCTTTGAGCTTGCTAATCTTTCTAATCGTTTCATCGTGGACCACGTTATCCTCGAAGAATTTCACTTTTAAATGTCTCGGTGGCTCGCTGCCGACTTAATTCGAATTCCTCGTGTCTCCAGATTCCATGACCGGTTAACGATCCGTCAGAAGAAAGAACGCTTGGCAACGTACGCTCCTCTTTTGCCAGTCGTTAGTATTCCGGTGCGAGGTGATCGTCGGGAAGCGATTTGACCAAGTTTAACGGATCCACACGGGTCAGCCTTGTCCAGAGGGCCCCTCGTGCGAGGGAACTGTTGCCGGTCTCCGTGCTTTAGCCCGATGTGCTCCTTCGCAAATCCGTCTGGCCGTCGCGACAGCCACGAGCAGAATACCAATTCCCAATTTGTCCAGGCATATCGACTGGGTACTCAAGGGCGTGACACAAATGCCAGATGCAATCAACGGCCTCCGAACGTCGACACTGAGAGTGCAGTATTTCTCTTAATCCGCGTCATCGACAGCCGCTGAGCAACGCTAAGAAATTCTGTATCTCCTTCCGAAATGGGACTTTAACGAAGATATGGTTGCTCGATTGATTACAGAGAAAATCAGGAAATAGTTTGGATTAAAATATAAATTCGCGTTTTAAATTATTCTTGATTCTGTTGATTTCGAAACAGAGATATTTTATTCGTAGCACGAACTGTAATCAAAGCAAAAGAAAATAAAGGAAAAGAAGGACAGTGACCTAAGATCGACACGAACTAGAGCCAAAATCCAGTTGGTTTTCTTCGGCGCTCCCGTCGCCTCAATATTGTCGCTATCTCTTGTATACAGTTGCCGCCATATTCCACGGGAAGCCGCCATATTACCAGAAACTTCCACCCCCTTTTATGTGGCTTGCCGCGGACCGTCTCCGCGAAAACTACCCCCATAAAAGTTGACGACTTAAATCGCGGGGCGTATGGCCTCGGCTGAGACAACCGCGCCACGGAAACGTCGAACACCCTTACGATTCTGCGAAACGCCTCGAAATATTTCGTCGTATACCACCGACAGTTCCAACATTTCCGGTTCATTCTCTCGTAGTGAAACGGAATGGAGAATTCTACTCTACGAACATCTCTTGTTTTTAAAAGCAATCGATACGTTTTAAGTGAAATAAAGTTGGAATATTCCCTTTGTTATTCAAACTCGTAGTATCGAGAAGAAGACTCGTCCGACCAGCTCCCATGGAAATTATTATGAAAGCCATTCGATTATGCTTCCTCAGAGAATTATCATCGCCGCTCGTAAATTCCCCTGGCGCGCAAAAGCAATCTGCGTGTTCGTTCCAAATAGCGGAGGCGGCGTTCGTTGCCGAATAGGCTGATAATCCCGGAGATACCGAACGATAAAAAGGAAAAGAGAAGAAGAGGAAAAGAAATCTTCGAGTGGCCCCGTAATGAAGGAGACCAAGATAAATATGGAAAGGAGGGCTTAAAGCAAATGGCGACCGGCTACACGATCCAGCCTCAATATGCTTGAAAGTGTCCCGCTGACGTGGCGTTTCGGAATTGAATGACCGAGGGATTAGTCCGATGTCATTGCGTTGACGATAGTCCCGAAGTTCGGGATAAATTAAAAGCTAGATTGGAAAACTTATATTTGGAAAAGAGAATAAACAACGTACAAACGTTTTATTAACGATACACTTTAATTAGCGTTTCTTTGTCAGACGTTGGTCCAGCCAATTTTCTACCTAACAATCCGAATTTTCATATCACTCGATAACGTTACTCTACTAATTTATCTTTTAAGTTAATTCTTGCAAATTTTCTGTCCGGTTCATTTTTGAAAGCGAGGACACAATCTTGCATTAAGTTTTAAGAAGCACGGAACGATTCGACACAAAAGTAGGCATAAACAAACGGGACCACTCCGAGTATTCCGCTTTGCGGCTAATATGACCGATGTATGTATGAGGGCAAGCCACGTATGGGGTAGGGGTGCATAAATATGTGCGTATGCGTCACCGCGCGCATAAGTGCCGATGAGGGGATTTGTAAATGATCTTAACGTGTCGTGTCAATCACTTAAGTATGACGTTTCGAAGTTCGTAACCTCGCTGGCTATCGAAAAATCGCCGCGCTGGACAATGTTTCGAATCGTTCAAACGTTTTTTACTAACCAAAATCTTGTTCTCTAAGAACGGGCGTGGAATTGTCAGTGAAATACAACCGAAACGTCTTCTTGCGATTTCCGCGAGGGAATGCGAAGGAAGTCGGCTTAGAATCCTTTGCCCGCGAAGCAGGTCGTGACATCCGGTTGGAATCCAGCAAAAAAATATATTCCGCCGGCTGATATACCGTGGTGCAGAAGCGAAGTTCTCTTAAGACGTCGGAAACCGCGTAAAAAGAATATTTGGTGGCGGCAGCGCGAAGGGGCGAAATTACGTCAAAAAGTCCGGAGAATTTATCGGAGCACTTTTTAAACTCCGCCTTCGCGCGATTAGCATATTATTTCTATGGAAGCTCGGCCGGAGGGGGAGAGAGAGAGAGCGGGTAAGGTTCCTCCGTCGGGTTTAACGCGGCCAGGAGCATATCAAATATGTTGATAAATGATCCCTTTGAGCGATGAATAGGCGGCGTCGGGCTTTACGTATCCTTTTTCGTTCGTGCATCGAGCATTTGAATGTCAGAAGGAATGCTTTCAGTGGCTGCTCGTCCCCCGTCTCAACCATTGGGAAAAATCACAAGCGTCTGCGTTCTCCGCTTCGGAATATTCCACCGGAATCGAAAATATCTTGAGGAACTCGTCGACGACGGATTCGTTAGAGTCGATCGAATGTCGAATTCAACGGCTTTTCCTTTGGGTATTACATTGTTCGACAGACGCGGGGAGAGAATGCTTATGAACGTTTGAATTTCTTCGCAAGTGAATGAACTTTATATGATCGTAGAAAAGTTGTAAGCGGAGCAAGTGGTAAATGCTGGACGCGACACTAGCGAATATAAAGATTAACGTAGTCAAACTTTTGGATATTTTACCAGGCAAACATTTGTCATTCTGCAGAGAGGGTGAACGACGAATTTGCAAGCCTGATGGAATTGACACTTGACTTTGATCTCGAAATCAGTACAGTTCGCGGTTACGGTCACCGATATAAAACAGTCGCATTTCCGTTTCGCCAATCAGTTCTGACCGACCGCACTTTTCCCAATCTCCATATCATTTCACCGCAGACGGAGAAAAGAAAACAGGAGAACACCTTCGGCGATTTTCTCGCTAAATAATTACGGGGTCAGTGAAGCTGGAAAATTGATCGCGGGAATGAAAAAAAGCCGACGGTTCGAAAATTGGAAAAATACGGTAGCGGCGGGAAATCGCGAAAGCCCGATGATATTTTACAGCATCCGCGTTACACAGCGCCATAGAGAAAATTGAAATATTTCGCTGACCGGCGATGTTTAACAAATTTTATCGTTCGATTGTATTTTACGGACGGCGAACAATAACGTTCTGACAATTAGCATTATAAAGGGAAGAACACACGTCGGAAAGCATAACGAGAACGGAATAAATTTTCACCAACGTAAAATTAATTGTTAACACTCCCTATTCGACGAGTGTATTGGTGACGACAGCAGACAACGCGAAATTGTCCTCCAATAATGAATTTCTGTGTTATTAACCGGGGGTACGAATCGTCGATTTTATCGTCCGAGACCTCCGAAATGCAGAACTGTTCTGAAGGGATAAGTTATCGGCCACCAATAGATCATGAAGAATTGTGCGATCGTATGGAATTGCAACATTATCATAATAATTCCGGCATAATTTCATCGTTTGCAGTCGAAACGTATAGCCATTACGCAAGATTTAAGACCGATAATAAAAATGATTGCATATATTACTTTCCAACTGTTTAATAAAAAAAAATCATCATATTGTCTTTCATCGTTATTTAGAAAACAATCAATATTTTAAGAAATACTCTGAAAACAATTAAGTGATACATGCAATCATTGATTAAAGGCAAAGTGGACATTAAATAGAACTTTGCGCCTCGGGTTCTGAAATACCGACGTGGAAAAAATCAGAGTGTTTCTTACGCCCTCTGCGTTTTGTTACGACAAACATAGTAAGTAGTAGCATACCAGTGCTTACATATGCAATGCTATCTGTATATGCATGTACAATGTACATATATAATTTATAGCACTATGTATGTATATACTTCTGACATAAGATAAATCTATAACAAAGTTATTTACATATTAGATTAGCACATTAAAAACGTTTCAGTTGGAAATAGAATACAATAGGGACAAACAGAACAAATGTGAAAATTTAAAACTTTTTATCCTTAATAATAAAACTTGAATTTTATTTCTAGTTCAGAGATTTAAAATTTGTAAATTGAAATTCAAAAATCTAAAAATGAACAGTTGCATTTAAAAATGTAATCATATATATATATAATGACAAACATAGATATATAGGGTGTATATAAAAATTGGAAACAAACTTTTGGGACCTGATCCAGACGAGGTATCTGTGACAGTACTCATCAAAAAAAGCAAAAAAGTCTTAAAAAACATAAATTCAAAGACAACTTTAAAACATTCAAAGAAGCTGACATTTTCAGACGGCCTTCGATAAAATTCTTTTTTTATAGCAATAAAATCGATATCCTGCTTAGTTTTAAAAGTAGTTTTACTCAACTTTATACTATTTTACATATGTGGAAAATAGACGTTCAAAATTCTATACCTTTATGTTAAAAAAACTGTAATTCCTGTACGATAAAATGGAAAAGTGGAACTGAACTACGCTTTTGAGCTAAAAATATTGTTAACTGATATTTTTAGAGTGCGTACTTCCGCTTTACATCTTCGTAGCTTATCAAATCATTATCATGAGTCAGAAAATAACGGATATTATGATACTTTACGGTCTTCAGTCTCTTCCTGTCCTATCTATGTCGCTTGCTTGATGGTTACTGAAGTTAGAAATAAATTGAACGCGTGTTAGTATATCTATTTTTGAACGCTCACCCTAGAACAAAATCATGACCGCACATACTGATCGTGGCTAAGGTAGACCTGACGTTCTTTTTTTCATCTCTTTTCACGGCGCGACGTACCAAGCACTGATATTCCAACACGCGCGTGTACTACTGACACCCTGAACGAAAGTGAAGTTTCGTCCCATTATCAAAAACGTGAACTCAAAGAGCAAATTGAGAATTCTTCTAATTACAATTTGTTACAATGACCAATCAATTTTAAAAGATTTCTTAATAAGTAAGTAAAATTACTTAAATAATATACAGTATAAACTCAAAATTGGAAACTGTTATATTTCTGCTTCATATAATACATACAACCTTTGTTTAATATACATTGAATTTTTTGCATGAACATCTTATTAGTACTCACTCAGATCTCCTATTATTATATTTTCCTTATCCTTGACTGCAAATCTCATAAAACAATCTGTTTAGATCTTGTTATTTTCATAATTCAAAAGTGAATTCACATTAATTATAAATATATTTCACATGAGCACTTTATACTTAAACGTGTCGCTTTCAATAGCAATAGGGAAATCTATGAAAAATTGTCAAATTTAAATCTTATCAAAATCGATTTTCGAGAACGATTATACGACATGCGTAACGACAAACAGTCGATAGAAGTCGTTATGGCATACTGTGTAGATAACAGTGCACCTGTCAAATTTTTCTTGTTCTGAGGTTATCTCTTCTTATCCTAATTCTTAGAATTTTCCCAAGGCTTACAATGGGTACACGCCAAATGCGTGTAGAAATTCTTCTTTTTATCTTCACGATTCTGGGATCATTTTCATTCGGAAATGCAGCCTCCGCACATATACACTCTCATCAGCACAACAAACAGAGCAGCAATGAAAGAACAGAGGATGGTGCATTTAGTCCACGAGACATGGACCATTACGCCGGAGGAGAACATCATCAGGAGTTTGATCATGAAGCTATTTTAGGTATTCTTTATATTATATTACATTCATAAAAAACCAAGATCTTATTACGGTAAAACCAAGATCTTATCAACAAAATCATGTTTCTCACTTTTCATAGGAAGCGTAAAGGAGGCAGAAGAATTTGATAAACTTCCAACAAAAGAATCAAAACGACGTTTAGCAATTTTATTGACAAAGATGGATTTGAACAATGATAAATTTATTGAGAGAAACGAACTGAAGGCTTGGATTCTGCGTTCTTTTAGCATGCTTTCTGCTGAGGAATCTCAAGATCGATTAGAGGATGCCGACACAGATGAAGATGGTAAAGTCAGTTGGAATGAAATTCTTCAAGATACATATGGCACTGATCCAGAAGATTTAGCAGTGGATGACAAACTTATCACTGACGACAAGCAAACCTTTCAAGCTGCTGATATAAACAAAGATGGTTATCTTGATACAGAAGAATTTAAAGCTTATACACATCCCGAAGAAACACCAAGAATGTTTCCACTCCTATTGAAGCAAGCTCTGGATGACAAAGATACAAATAAAGATGGGTCTATTAGCTTTCAAGAATTTATTGGAAATAGAGCTAAAGCTGAAGATAAAGAGTGGTTGTTAATAGAAAAAGATAAATTCGATTATGAACATGATAAAAATGGAGATGGAAGATTGGATTCTGATGAAATACTTTCTTGGCTTGTGCCTAGTAACGAGTGAGTAAATATTTACATAAAATATTTTTTAATTAATGACTTAGGAATATATGTGACATCATTAAATATTTTAGGGAAATTGCAAGCGATGAAGTCGATCATCTATTCGCCGCATCCGACGACGATCACGATAATAGATTGTCGTTTGATGAAATTTTAGACCACCACGATGCTTTTGTTGGTAGTGAAGCTACAGATTATGGAGATCATTTACAAGACATTGAGCGTTTCACGGACGAACTTTGAAAATCCATTGCTAAATGCATTAGCAAAATTTTACTTCCTTTCGTAATAGCTGTCAAAAACTTACATGACTGAAAATATTTTTAATAATTCTTAATGCTATGCTTTCAGCTCTTATATGTTTTAGTATTCCTATTTATACTGCATTTAGAATACATTCATATTAACACTGGTATAACATCATTTACAATTGCACGAACTTGTTACAGATACTCAACAAATAGTTTCACAAACCACAGTCTTCCAATTTTTACAAAAGTTTAGTGCCATATAAAGCATATTATACAAATGTTAGCACTTTAATATTTATGTTATAAAAGTTAGTATTGTTTATAAGAGTTACCAAAATTATACTATCTCATTTTTATTATTTATTACGTAAAATGATCGCTTATACGTGCATGCATTGATGTCATTTTCTTTTCGTGAACTTACAAACATAAGTGAAAGTGAGGTATAAGAATTTAGAAAAATAGTAATTTAAAGTGTTAGATTTTACTAATTATTACTGAATATTTACACATACGTATGTGTGTATATTATCATATATATAAATTATTCATTCAGTTCCATTCATGAATCATTTTCATCAAAAACTATGTGTATCAGAATATGTAAAATGATTTATGTTGTTGAATATTCATAAATACTCTTTGTTGCAGTTTTGTCTACTTTTCGTATTATGTCACGAATGATATGTAATGAAATTTTTTTAATAAAATGTACACTACATCTAACATGAGTTTTTCCTTTACATTATTGTAGAAAGGAATTAAACGATATTTTCTGATATTTTTTAAAAGACTATTTTCAAACTAGATCTTTCATGGCGGCGCTGCATTCCTAATTTATAGCCTATGTATGTATACCTATAGCAGGAAGAACAACAGTAATTTAAGACTGTAAAAGGAATATATGTATTAACTGAGCTGGTATTAACTAAAAAACATATTTTGTATTGATTTCAATATAAGGAATCCGGTAAAATGCCATACGCGAATCAACCATCAGTTCATATTTCAGATTTAACAGAAGAAAATGTGAAATTTCAAGTAGAAGATACAGAATTGAGGTAAGATAGGTTATATTGAATGATAACTAAATTCTTTTTTATTTTCTTCTCTTATTTTATTAAACTTTTAATTTTTATAGTGTAGCAAATAGTATGAGACGCGTCTTTATTGCCGAGACACCTACTATGGCCATTGATTGGGTGCAATTAGAAGCCAATTCAACCGTGTTGAGCGATGAATTTTTAGCACATAGGATCGGAATGATACCATTGATAAGTGATGATGTAAATAATTAAAAATCAATACTTCGATATATTTAAGATTTTTTAATGAAAACGGAAAGTTGGTATTAAAATTATTTAGGTTGTTGATAGGATACAATATACAAGGGACTGCCAATGCATGGATTTCTGTCCAGAGTGTAGCGTGGAATTCACACTTGATGTAAAGTGTACAGAAGATCAAACGCGACATGTAACCACTGCAGATTTTAAATCCAGTGATCCAAGGGTACTTCCTGTTACATCCAGGCACAGAGAAGATGATGCTAGTGAATACGGAGAAACAGATGGTATATATTTATTTAGATATTATATTCATTACTTTTATAATGCATTATACAACATGAATTGACATACTCTTATCTAGAAATACTGATAGTAAAATTGAGAAAGGGTCAAGAATTAAAGTTAAGAGCATATGCAAAGAAAGGTTTTGGAAAAGAACATGCAAAATGGAATCCCACAGCTGGTGTAAGCTTTGAGTATGATCCAGATAATTCTATGAGACACACGCTATTTCCAAAACCTGATGAATGGCCAAAATCAGAATACAGTGAATTAGAAGAAGATCAATGTAAGTATCACTTTATTACAAACATTGATTCCATACTAAATTCAATCGTAAAATGTTTTAGATGAGGCACCATTTAATTGGGAAGCTAAACCAAACAAATATTATTTCAATGTTGAAAGTAGCGGAGCTCTAAAGCCTGAGAATATTGTCATGATGGGCATTGCAGCATTGAAAAATAAATTGTCTAACTTACAAACACAATTAAGTCATGAAGTTCAAAGTGATGCTTTAAGTATTCATCATTGAATGAAATATATTGTTAGTATTTATGTATTTTAAGCTACTCTCTTTATATTCTTATAAAAATTAAAATTTACATTGACATGACTTGTATTGCAATACTATTTCTGTATCATTTATTCCCATAATAAAAAAATAAAATAAAACATTCATAATTAAAAAAAAATTATATTATTAATTAGGCATAATTTATATTAAAAAAACAAAGTTGTCTTTGGTTAGAAAATGGTATTTTTTTGTTTCTATAGTGGCCACGAAAACGCGTCTCCCGCCCAAATCTAGGAACTTTGTTATACCGTCGCCTTGCAGATTATTTTACAAATGTCGCTGTGCCAACAAGTCGGTTGAACGTTTTTGTTCCATTCAGTGACAGAGAATTTAAGGTTCTGATTGAGTTGTTGTAGGGTGTTAACACGAGAAACACTCGTGTGAATAATAATCGCACCATGTATATCAAACAGGTACCACAAAAAAGATTTAGAATATCCTCTAAGTTCTTGTCTATTTTTGCGCGGTTTCTACAACTTCCTTTTGATAGACGCTCTTCGTTCGTTAGAAGTATGGCTACTATCGTTTAGTGTTAACACGCGTAAACATTGATTTACGCACGATGCCTCTATTCCTTTACACTCGGTATGAATATATTACGCGATTACACAGTTAGATTAATACCTTCAGAAAATGTAACCACACATGTAAATTTACTTACGTGCAGTGCCGAACATAAGTATTGGCACACCCTGTAAAATGGAAAAACTTTTTATAAAATTGAACCAAATGTCTCGATTTTTTTTGTGAAATTAGAAGGATAATAAATATCAAACTTAGAAGGATTAATTTATTGAATGATGCATAAAAAATAATTTTTTAGAAATGCAATTGGGCACAATCACGATAAAAACAGTGAAAATCACATTTTACTACCTTTTCATTTGAGCTTTTAATGAAAATTAAGAAAATGCGTCTTATAAATTTAAGTCAGTTGTACACATGCTGAAGATTTAATCGAAATCAGTTAACATTGCTATGAGCTACAAACAGCTAAAATTGGTGAAAATCGTAATTTTTCGCGACTTTCGGCCTATAACTGTATGTTCAGATGAAAAGGTTTGTTAATAGTTTGATCTTTACTATTTTCTTCGCGATTCCGAAAAATTGTAATTTTTCAAAATGTGTTTTATATGTCATGTAGCAAATTAATCCATCTAACTTCTAAAAAAAAAATCAAGTTGCTCTGTCCGATTTTAAAACAGATATTTCATTTTAAGGAAAAGGTCAATACTTATGTTCAGTATTGTAAGTAATTAGAAATATGTAGATAAAAATTTTTATATAAGGAAACTTACAATTTTAAGACGTGCAATTCATATTTATACGCAATGAATCTTTCTGTGATCAGGTGATTATACAAGGTTTCAAGTCATATCGTGAACAAACAGTGGTAGAACCCTTTGATCCAAGGCACAATGTAGTAGGTATGTGCATATATTTCATTTACATCATTTTAATGGTATATAATATGTTTTTTAATCAAATTTATGAATGATTTCTCTGAACGTCAAGTTGGAAGAAATGGTTCTGGCAAGAGCAATTTTTTTTATGCAATCCAATTTGTTTTGAGTGATGAATTTTCTCATCTCAGACCTGAACAGAGACAAGCTTTATTGCACGAGGGCACAGGACCAAGAGTTATTTCTGCACATGTGGAAATTATATTTGATAATTCTGATGGGAGATTACCGGTATGTAAAATTTGCTATTACATAATTTTCATGCATTATTGTTTATTTAACAACTTTCTGTTGCAATCTCTACCTTATTTGTTCTTATAGATTGATAAAGAAGAAGTATATTTGAGAAGAGTAATTGGCTCAAAGAAGGATCAGTATTTTCTTAATAAAAGGATAGTAACAAGGAATGATGTGATGAATTTGTTAGAATCAGCAGGATTTTCAAGATCGAATCCATATTATATTGTAAAGCAAGGAAAGGTATGCTTCGTGGTGTATTTGTGATTTATAAGAACGGGAAAAATATGATACATTGCATTGTGTAGATCAATCAAATGGCAACAGCACCTGATTCTCAAAGACTTAAATTGTTAAGGGAAGTAGCTGGTACTAGAGTATATGATGACAGGAGAGAAGAATCAAAATTTATTTTAAAAGAAACCGAAGGGAAACTAGAAAAAATTCAAGATTTTTTAAGAACTATAGGTAAATTATTGTTTAAGTTAATGATATCGTTTTGAAAAATAATTAGTAATTTATAATCGTATAATTGCAGAGGAACGTCTAAAAACGTTAGAAGAAGAAAAAGAGGAACTTAAAGAATATCAATGTTGGGATAAACAGCGTCGATGTTTAGAATATACAATTCACGAACGAGAGCTCAAAGAGAATAAAAGAAAGTTAGAAGATCTGGAAAAGTCTAGAGCTAATAGCGGGGCTGAACAAGCCAGATTATGTGCAGAAGCAAAAACTGCACAGGAAATGGTGAGAGCAGCAACAAAGCGCCTTAAGGAAGCAAAGAAAGAAGTGCAAACTGCAAAAGAAGAACGGGATACACTAAGGTAATATTCTTAAGATTACATGTGAATAATTTAAAACAATTGTTTATATTAGTTGTAAATTGAAGGTAAAATTTTCAGTGCTGAACAACAACAATTATTAAAAGAGAAAACTAAGTTAACATTAACTATTAATGATTTATTGGAAGAAGTAAAAGGAGATAATGATAGTCGAAAACGTGCTCAACAAGAATTAGAAAAATTAAAAGTAAACATTGCAGCAAGAGAAGCAGAATTAGAAGAACTAAAACCGGAAGTAAGTTATATCATTATTAATATGCTTGATAATAATTTCGTTAATAATTATTATTTTAGTATGAAGAAATGAAACGTGTTGAAGAGGAATGTACGCGTGAATTGCAATTAAAAGAGCAAAAACGGAAAGAATTATATGCCAAGCAGGGTCGTGGCAGTCAATTTACCAGCAGGGTATTTAATACAACATAATTGCGTGCAAAAAGATATAGGAAATTCCAATAATTTATTTTAATAATTCCTTCGTGTTAGGATGAAAGAGATAAGTGGATACAAAATGAGCTTAAACAACTTACCAAACAAATTAAAGATAAAGAAGAACATGAAAGAAAAATCAGCGAAGACTTAAAACGAGATGCAGAAAAACAAATTACTTTAGAAAAAAAGATCGAAGAACACACACGCGAAATGGAACAGCAACGAACTTCGATAGACGAGCACAATAAACAATATTATGAACTTACCAAAGCAAAGGATCAGTGTCAAGCTACTCGAAAAGAACAGTTTGTTTATTATGTAGCCTTTTGTATAATTAAAGAATTTTTACGAAATATAAGCTAAATTTTCGTTATAGATATCGACAAGAGAGTGTATTACAACTCAATTTATCTGGACTAAAAGAAGATTTGGCCAAGGCAGATCAAAGCTTACGATCTATGGCGGGGAAACCTATTTTAAATGGTCGAGATAGCGTACGAAAAGTGTTGGATACATTTCGGTAAGCATTATTTAAGTAATTTGAAAATGTTATTTTCTAATGTACGTTTTCTTTCCAGAACTCGTAAAGATATGGCCCATGAGGTAAGTAGTTATTATGGGCCTGTGATTGAAAATTTTAGTTGCGACAAGAGTGTTTATATGGCTGTAGAAGTGACTGCAGGAAATCGTTTATTTCATCATATTGTCGAAACTGACAAATTTGGAACAAAAATTTTAAAAGAAATGAATAATCAGCGTCTTCCGGGGGAAGTAACATTTATGCCTTTAAATCGACTCCATGTAAAAGATATAGATTATCCAGAAACCGGTGATGCCATACCTATGATATCGCAGTTAAATTACGATCAGAAGTATGATAAAGCTATGAGGTAAATAATAGCAAAGTTTTTAGTAATACATTTAATTGATATAAAATTATAAAACAATAAAATACGAAATATTTTTATGTTTAATTTTAAATGCAGGTATATATTTGGAAAAACATTAATCTGTCGTAATTTAGAAGCCGCTACAAATTTGGCTCGTACCTCGGGTTTGGATTGTGTGACTCTTGAAGGTGATCAAGTATCCTCAAAAGGATCTTTAACGGGCGGATACTTTAATACACTAAGATCCCGGTTAGAAATACAGAAAACTAGGTCAGAGTTAATAGCTCAAATTTCATCTCTCGAGTCTCAGTTTTCTACTCTTAAAGAAGAAATCAGAAAAGCGGACCAAAATATCAGTTCTTATGTTAGTGAAATGCAAAGGACTGAAACTAAAAATAGTAAAGCTAAGTAGGTTACTGAAAGATGAAAATGAATGTTTGTATGAAACATAACAATTAGAAATCCGACAATTTTCTTATTTTTATAGAGACGTATACGATAAAATGAAAGCAGAAATACGACTTATGAAGGAAGAATTAAGTGCAATAGAAAGATATCGCACACCGAAAGAAAGAAGTCTAGCGCAGTGTACATCGAGTTTAGAAGCAATGCGTGCAACGAAAGAAGGCTTGGAAAGTGAATTACATCAAGAACTCATGGCACAATTGTCTGTTGCTGATCAACGTCAAGTTGATACGTTAAACGATGACATAAGGCGCTTAACAAAAGATAACAAAGAAGCATTTGCTAAGCGAATGCGATTAGAAGCTGAGAAAAATAAATTGGAAAATCTATTAACCAATAATTTGGTCAGAAGAAAAGACGAATTGGTTCAGGCATTGCAAGAGATATCAGTAGAGGATCGACAACGTCAATTAGAATCATCAAAAGCACAACTAGGGGATATTGAAAAAAGATTAGTGAAAGTAAATGCAGATTTTAAAGCTCAGAATGAAAGAGTAACTAATGCTATAAAGAAGGTAAATATAAAAATTATTACCTAAATATATTAAGCCTAATACATGTTATATATGTATAAAGTCCTTCGTAGCAAAAAGCGGAATCTGCAGAGGTCGAAAAGTGGAAAGCCAGGGAGAAGGAAGCACAGGAAAAAATAGAAGCAGATGCTAAGGATCTAGAGAAACTAGCCAGCAAATTGAACATTTTACAACAGAAAATAGTAGAATGTACACAAAAAATTACTGAACTTGGTGCATTACCTAGTCAAGAAGTATATTCCAAATTTAGTACTCTGACTACTAAACAGTTATTTAAAGAAATGGAAAAAGCTAATAATCATTTAAAGAAATACAGGTAAACTAACAATATATTTTATGTATATTTATATATTTTATGTGTTATTTACACATATAAAGATATGAAAATGTTTTATGTTATGTTATAATAACTTCTATTATTACCTTTTGTTTTAGTCATGTAAATAAAAAAGCATTAGATCAATTCATGTCATTTAGTGATCAGAAAGAGAAATTGGTAAAAAGAAAAGAAGAATTAGATAGAGGTGATGAAAAAATTAAAGAGCTAATGTCAGTACTTGAACAACGTAAATGCGAAGCAATTCAATTTACATTCAAACAAGTATGTAATGTAATTTTATTCTATGCTTACATTGTGATACTGTTTCGCCATTTACCTTTTAACTGTTACAAGTGAAGCACTCAAATCGTTCTTTTCATACTTAGGTAAGTAAATATTTTAGCGAAGTGTTCAAAAAGCTTGTACCATCAGGTCATGCTCAGTTAGTTATGAAAACAGCAGATGGTGACGAAGGAGACGATACGACGACAGAAGCAGCTGATTCTGATAGATTTATCGGTGTTGGTAAGAAAAGAAGCAGCTTTCTATCTTTGTTAGTAAACAATAAATAAATAAATCATTACGAAATCTTTTTTGGTACAGGCATACGAGTATCTTTCACTGGCCATAGAGCTGAAATGAGAGAAATGAATCAATTGTCTGGAGGACAAAAATCACTTGTAGCATTAGCATTGATATTTGCTATCCAAAAATGTGACCCAGCACCATTTTACTTATTTGATGAAATTGACCAAGCGCTAGATGCGCAGCACAGAAAAGCTGTAGCGGATATGATCCATGAACTTAGTTCCGATGCACAATTTATCACAACAACCTTCAGGTAACTCTCTACTATTTTTTCTGAACTAATATATAATTTTTTGTACAATCACATACATAATTAATTGTGTTATAGACCAGAATTGCTGCAACACGCGAACAAATTTTATGGCGTCAAATTCAGAAATAAAGTTTCTCACGTTGTATGTGTAACACGAGAAGAAGCAGCAGATTTTGTAGAAGACGATACAACCCACGGTTAATGTAAAATATGAACTATTTATAAATTATATCATCGACCTGGAAACGGTTATTTTTTTCAAAAGCGAGGTTTATATAGGGTGTAAATTAGCCGAACTATATTGCGTTTATTCTTTTTTTTTTACAACTTTTTTAAAAATAAAACTGCACATTTTATGTTAATGTACCTGTTTAGGGAACAATGAATAATCACTTATTTTACATCGGTAAGTCACGAGATATTTATATACTCTAAACATTTGTTACTTTGTTTTCTTTATTCCTCGTTTGTTAAAGATATGCATAAATCACATTTCAATGGCCATCATTCATTTAATTTCAGCTGTGATATTGAAACTGAAATTGTCAAATATAGCATCACGTAATCATGTAAATAATTCACTAGTAACGTAAAGGAATACAGAAAATTTTTATTCTATTAACAACTATGTAAAAGTTTATATTTGTTTTTCTATTGTATTTAAAAACGAATTACAATACGTATGCCAAAAATCGTCGGATTTTTATTTTTGAGACAGATTTACACCAATATGAAGTATGTATATGGAATATTAAAAAGACAATTGTTCCATGAATTGTAAAAAAAGAAATAATTGCGTTCAATTGAATATCATTCCTCCTGCTACTTTTCTTTACGTTGATTAGTTAAGCTATCATGCATACTTATTACCACGTTTTCTATTAATTCTGGTATAACAATACCATTGATATCAATAAAATTTGCAACAGATTTTGTAACACTAGTTTCATTCACGTTTCCTGTGGCTGTACTTCTGACGGATAGTACAAGATTATATTTGTCATCATGTCTCTTTAAATATGAGCTTGCTTCCCAAACCAGATCTGGATTAAAACCTGCTGGATCTCTGAAATAAAATATGATAATTTGCAACTTATTTACAGTCTTAGGAAACAGTAAACAATATCAGATTTAATGTACTTTACCTTTCAATGGCTACAACAAATATACCCTTTTCTTTGTATGCTGTATAAAAAGTCAAAAGTGCCATTAAAAAGAAATATAACGAAACACAAACAAGTAACACAGGCTTTGATGCAGGGAAAGGATATAAATAATCACAGAGGAGGGCAACAACTGCAACCATTATAGCAATTCCACATAGAGCTAATCTTCCATCCAATAAAGCAAAATTCTCTATGTAATTGTATTTTTTTGTAAGTACATCCTTAACTGCATCATCTAATGCATTCTTTACTGCAGATCCATCCCATTTGTTAATTTTGATTACCTGAAACAATAAATTTTAGAAAAAAATTAAATTATCTAAGCAATAAATGAATTAAATTATTGTGTGTTACAGTAGCGTCTCGTATTTAATACCGGCGAACAGAAATTTATTTCAGACATGTATAAAAGATAAATTGATAATGATTAGAAAAAAACATAATGTTATTCCGAATAAATTCCCATTAGTAAACACAGAAAAATGAAATAAATTACAATTTTTATGTTGTTGAAGCGTCATACGTGGCGTGTTCTAACACATGTTATAGCTAAGTTGTATATCAATAAATCTTTACATTGGTGCTAGAAAATTCAGAATACATACTTTATTAAGCATTCATTTAGTAAAGTCATACAATTAAACTTACAAGATTTTCTGCATTCTTATCCGGACCCATCTTAACCACAATCTTGTAACAAAACAGTTATAGTTATAACTATAGTAATTCAGTATATAGAGTTGTACCAGCGATGATCTTTAGTTGTACACGTCAAATCATTAAACCTTTTGGTACATTCATACCACTCTAAGAATACTTTTGTTTTACTATGGATAATCGGTACATGATTTATCACACTTTTATCCTTATGAATGATTAAAAGAAATGTAGACAAATTATTTCTTAAGATAAATTAATAAAGATATTGTACATTGAACGCTTTAAATTATAATTAATTACAGAGAGTTAATTATTATACTAGTCTCTGGAAGGTTGGCGAACTTGCAGGCAGAAGAGCTCGTTGATTATTTAAGCGTATCAAAGGATGTATAGTTCTATGTTTCTCATGAACATAGCAATATATATCTATGGTATTTCTTTAGTTGTCAAGTTAAAGGAGAGGAAAAATGGCGGATGAAAATGAGGATCAATGGTTGTATGGAGATTCGACTGACGGAAAAGAATACACACCAACGTCTGCTCAACCAGAAAGCCAAGAAAATGATTCGCTCCCTGTTACGATACAAGAAAAGTCAGAACCCTTGGAAGATCAAAAAACAGAAAATGTTCCTGATGCACCAACAGAGGTATACCTTTTCTAACCTATTCATCCGGTTATTGCTATTGGATTCCATTAAAAAAATTGAATGAAGATAAATACAATGAACTAAATGTTTAAGCTCTTTTGATACGGAATATATGCATGATTAGAGTATCAATAAAGATATTTTATCATAATTAAAATATACCTTATTACTCGCACAATATAACCTATTTGAGAGGTAAACGATCTGAAACTAAGTACAATATTGAAATGACATTTATTTTCATAGACGCCTGAAGGAACAGAACCACAGGAGGAAGAGTCTTCTCGAGCCGATAACGTTCAGAACGAAAACAATACAGAAGTGAACAAAAATGGTGTAAGAGAAGTTTCCAGTCAAGAAGATGGTGAAGCCGCTAGTGATTCGGATTCCGATGACGACGTACACGTTGTCATAGGTGACATTAAATCGACCCCGGCATATGGTAGCCTCAATATCAAAAGAGGAGGATTACTCACAAATGCATCGGGAGTACCAGATAAATTGAATAAGCAACCTGGAAAATTTAGTATAGATGAATTCGAAACTATAGGCGTTATCAATGGAATGCCTGCTCATGAGTTTAATTTAGATCAATTAGAAGACAAACCTTGGAGGCAACCTGGTGCAGATATTACCGATTACTTTAATTATGGCTTTAATGAAGAAACATGGAGAGCTTATTGCGAAAGACAAAAGAGAATGAGAAGTGAGTCTGGAGTAGGCTTAATATTGAATGCAGGAGGAGGCGGTGGTAATGCAGGCAGCATGAGGGTACCTCAAGTTGCAATTACTAATGATAACAGTAAATATTCTGGTATAATGGGGCCAAAAAGAGCAGGTCCGCCTCCAGGAAGAAAAATGGCAGGGACAATAGATGTAATTGGTAGTTCAGGTTTGGCTTCCAGAAGAAATCTTGATAAATCTCCGCCAAAAGGAAATGTGATACAAGTAATGACTGCAGATAGGAGAGAGTACTCTAGGAAGCCAGGTTATCCTGATATGAGTGTGCCACCTCCAGGAGCAGGAATGCCTCCTGCATTTGATATACCTCCTCCTGGATACCCTGGAGAGCCAGCTCCTTTTTATATCCCAGAAACAGATCCATATTATCAAAGCTATGAGCCTACACAAGATAATCAATGGGGCAATGATCCGGTATATCTCAAACAATCTTATTTATCCTACAAATCTGATCTTTCCACTGCATGATGTCAAGCAGTAAGTAGCTTTTTATTTCTAAAAAAAATTTGATTATTCTTTTTACTTTAGACATGGCAACCGACAAATTTAGCTATTCCAATGACAGAGGGAGAAGATGATAAAGATACTGGCCCAAAAACGATACCAACTATGGTTCCTCCTACAAATATTCCTCCTATAATGCCACCTAGAGATTCTCGAGATCGTGAAAGAGATCGAGAACGAGAAAGAGATCGCGACAGAGAACTAGATTCGATGGGACGGGACAGAGAAAGAGATAAGGATAGAGATCGCGATCGTGAGCGTGAAAAGGATTCTATGATTAGAGAACGAGACAGAGAAAGAGACTCGATGTCGCGAGATGAAGAAAGAGATCGTGACAGATCTCGATCTCAGTATCGACACAAAGACCGGTAACGAAGCACTGCGGAATTAAAATTTGATACCGTGTCAATAGAACAATAACAATACTTGCCATATTTTTGTTTTAGACATCGACATCGATCCAGATCGCGATCTCGTAGACACAAATCGAGGTCCAGAAGCCCAAGTCGGCGTAAGAAGAAATCTAGACGCTCTGAAAGAGAACGTTCCAAAGAAGAGAGCGAATAAAAATAAGAAAATATGTATTTACATATATCCGTGATCACATTGGTATGCTGAATTTAAGATGTCGATTCATTTAATAATGTAATTTTTCATACGTTACTTTCAAGAATATATGTTGGTACAATTGTCGCACGAACTCTTAAGAGACAGCGACAAATCGTTTGATCAAGATTTGTATGACATTCTCCGCGATCCTAGCCAACGAATAAGTTATAGATAGTACCAATAAACTTTATCTTTAACGATACGAAATGTTCATTACAATCCTCATATTTAATGCGTATTGTATACGTGTTACACTATTTACAATAAATTTGTGGTTGGTAGATCTACAAGGAAACAGGCACGGGACACCAAAACTACTAAGATTTGCCATTCAATGTATGGTTTTATATCATAATGTTATTACAGAAATGGTATTTTATAATAATTAAAAGTAATAGTAGTTTATTGGTAAATCACTCGGGAGTGAATTGATCGATACTCATACCGACTACATAGTCGGACTCGTACCGATCGATGCGTACACGCGCGAGTTCTTTTTTCTCTTTTTGTAAATTCAATTATACCACATTTTTTTGCATCAAATCTTTCCATTTTTCATTATCATTAATATCATCATACATAATGGAAAAAAATGTTACATTTGTACAGCCATCATATACACGTTACATTTAGAATACCGTTAATTCTTTATTTTTTTCGAGTGTGTAAGTGTGTAAAGGTGTGGTGTATACCTGATGCATTAGGTACGTCTACTAATGAGTAAAATGCTAATCAAGACAAACTACCAGTACGGCTACCTACGTTTTAATTTCAATTTTCTTATTTTCGAATAGTTATTTTGGAATTTTAAGCGCGCTTTCGAAATTCAAAGTGATCCACTGAATTATTTGTGAATCTGTCAATAAAAATTTAAGAAAAGTAAGCGAGAACGTAGATCGCCCTACACGTAAATTGTCTCGAATCATCGGTGTAGGAGATGACAATAAATAATATTTAAGGTAGGTATTTCTTGTATACAAAAAAAAATGAAAAATAAGACAAAACTCAAGCAACAGAAAGCATATATATATAATTATCATACTAATTAATTAATGCATCTACTAGTTATAAGGTTTACAATACGAACAAATACCATTTAAAAAATATACTAAAGAATATTTAACTCGACTAAGTAAACGCTTGTAGTTTTATTTAGTGCGACAATTTTAATGGAGAGCACTTACGGTTGTAAAAATGCAATTGCATTGACACGCTTTGTCCTTACTTTTTACTTTTAATATTTTGTTTTAATAAACAAAAAAAAAAAAATACAGCATTTAATACAAAACGATGTACAAAATAAAGAAAAGAGAATAAAGAAAAAAATAAACGCATAAGCAAAAAGCATGAACACTAACGACGAAATAAGTTGGAATAACGTTTGATTCGAAGTAACCGGAAATGCACTGGATCCAAAGAGCAAAGCTTGCGCGACGAGAAAATCTAAAAGAGCGCGAGAACACTGAATCGATTGAATGAACAGGAAAATGTGGAAATTTTTCTTCGTTTCGTGTTGTTTTCCTTTTTTCCCTTTTTTTTTCGTTTTATTGTAATAAGTTATCACGACATCCTCCTTTCACATTATATTCAGATTCGAAAATCCTTTTTATTTAACGTTCTAGAAAATATGAAATACAATCGACAAAGACGCTAATTAGTATATAATAATACCGTAACGATGTGTATCGTTCTTGGAAATAGTTTTACAATACATATATATCGGCGGAAACGCTTTGCATATTATTGGTTTGACAGAACGTCTAACGTAAAGCCGCAAAACAGAACTCTTTGGACCTGGGCAATGTTAAGGAACCGCTACCACCACGAGTCAAAACGAATTCGTATATCCCAATTAAAGAATCGATCAACAGAAAAACAAGAATGCGATAATCGATGAACGAACGAACACGGTATGTCGTTAAACAAGAAAGGAACAAGTAATCGTGGGAAGAACAAAACTTATTGCATGAAACCATTCGTCTTCTGGCTTTCATGTGCTCGTAAAAAGTGATCTCGCGTGCGTTATTTCTCGCGTACTCTTTATTCTCGAAAAATTCCGGTACGTCGATTCTACCATCGACGCGTGACTATTTAAAAAAATCTACGCTCTTTTTTTTTACCGAGGAGTGAGTGTATATTACTTATTTCTTATTATTTCTTTCTTCTTTTTCTTTTTAAACGTTTTTCTTTCGAGGTGGCGGTTTGTAGTGGCTCTCTTTCGTCGCTAGTGCATTTTTTATAAACCGTTTTTTTTTTTTGACATGCTCTCTTTCGTTAGTTTTTTCCTTTTTTAGTTTTTACTTAAATGGTACAATGACGTATTTTTTATCATTTTTTTTTGTCTCTTTAATCTACTCGCACTGTTCTGCCTGCTTGTAAAAAACATCGTCGAAAATGATTCTTTTCGTGGCTATTTCATCGTTTCTACGTTCTATACACTAATATACAAGTTACGCAATTTTTTTGTTTTAATCCGTATGCCTGTCCGTCCCACTTATCTAATTATCCGCTAACATGGAATACATTTCTTGTTCTTTATATCCCTCTGCATCTACCGTGTGTCCCAGAAGCATCACCGGCTCGTACATTGCTCGCGCGATTATCGAACAACAATTGTCTTTTTCTTTTCCATTACGTTCAACGTATGAACGACTGTTATCATGAAACGATAATGTTAACAAGAAGCTAAAAAAATAAGAAGAGAGCTTTTAAAAACGTTACACCGTGTTGTCACAAAATTTCACACCTCTCCTTTCCAGGCGAATCGAGCAACGCAACATGTCAAACAATTTATAATTACAGCTTATACATGCTTCGTATATATTACAAATAGCTTACGATTTAGCCGATGACGCCTTTTTCTTTTCATTTCGCCGAAATGAACGACATTTAATTCGCAACAATGTACACGCGCATACGATTAAATATCGAAAGAAAAATCATGAATGACACGAGTCGACCCGCGTGCAAGTGTAAGAGCCAGTGGCGTGGCAAACGAGTGTACGCATACATATATGACATATATCTGACAAATATATACGATATATATATATTTATATATATATGTTCAATTAGCCCTGCGAATCCGTGGTTGTTTCGTGTAACCGTGTCGAGGATAGATGTGTACGTGTATACCGTGAGATTATGTAATGTAATGAAAATGACGATATCTCTGCGGTGAGAATAGCGCGCTACTGTACATCAGTCTTAATATCAGGGCGCACCATTCCCGTGGATGTTCTTCTACGTCCTCTTCGTCCTTCCTTGGTTCACGCGTGCGACCGCGCGCGGATTCGCGTCCCGTCACCTAAAGAGGCAGCCAAAGGAACGCTGAACGGTGAACCAAGGATGTAGCGAATCAATTTACTATTTCACGTTTTCCTTTGTTATTCGATTAACTGTATAGCGCCATGGCAGTTGAAACCGGTGGGTGCGAAGATGAAAAATGAAGAAGAACGCGGTGTCTTAGATCTGTGTGCTTCTTTCGCGCGTGTATGTGTGTGTGTGTGTGTGTGTGTGTGTGTGAGCGCGCGCGCGCTCGTGTATATTGTATGTATTCGCAAGCTTGCATTCAACGAAGAGAGGCAAGCTGTTGCTTTTTTTTTTCGTTGAATACTTGTAAACGGATACCGTGGCATATCATCACATCACCAAATAATATCGATCTTGTATGTCTACCTATGTGTGTAGGGCATGCGTGATATATGCACATGTAGCGTATACGTGTGTGTAGATGAGTGTATGTTGCGTGTGTGTGTACGATCGAGTGTGTTCTACAAGTGGGAGGTCGCAGATCTTTCATATATATATAATACAATTAGCATGTAGTATTAAAATCATATACAATTGTTACAATATTTAAATAGTACTTATTACATATATATCATATATCGATAGTTTTCAAAGGTTTTAGGTATACATATACAGATATATATATATTTATATGTATATATATGTATAATCAATTATTTATAGGGTTGCTTAATTGTCCTCCTCTTTCGGATCATATGCGTTCCCACCGGGAATCCTTTCTTGATTTTGCGTTTTCTGTATATCTTTGTTTCTTTATCATGATGTTCGCAAGATACCTTCAAGAAAGAGTGACGTGTGTCCGGGTATAGATGGGGGCGAAAGAGAAAGAGATGATTGTATCTAAAGTACAAATATTAGAGGCTTAAAGGGAGCGCAAAGGGATATACGTAACGCAACGTGGGAACGCTGTCATATTACTTGCACGATATCTCTGTATATGCCGAATCGAACATCGTGTTGATCGTTTGCAGATAAATGTTGTTATATAAAACAGTAGTCAATTTATCTTTCGCATAAATTTCGTTTAATCGATAAATGCTCGTCGTGCCCCTCTTGGTGAACATTTACAGTTACAAGAATTTAGAATGGGGCGTTTAACTGAAATTTAGACGAGACGGTAAAAAACATTCGTTTATCAAATACTGTTCCATGTGATCCGTTACATATACAGAGATATTACGACACGAAGATGCTCCTTTGATAATGTGATCGGCGTGCGCGAAACTTCATGAATACGAATTGTGCTGCGGCAAATTTCAATGGTTTTTGTCCAATTGAATTGCTAGATTGGGATGTTTACACGCCTTCTATAAATTGGAAGAGACGAACGAGCCGGTCGGTCGTCTTTCCCCTGGTTTTATTTTGCTCTTTTCTTCGTTAAAGGCAAGAATAAGTCCGATACTGTTTGCGTTACAAATCCCGCGATTCGGATCCTTTATTAACAAAATTTTTCATTACTCGCTGACGAATCGTATAATCGCACAGAAATTTACAAAAAGACATACCAAACTGTGTGTACAGAAATACTAAATAATGTGTATCGCACTTTTACATATTTTACAAAGAGTACACGCTCTTAAGGAATAGGATGTACGATTCGCTATAACTAGACAAATTTTGCAGACGGATCTGAGATCGCACAATCCGTAATGCAGGAAAAGAACGAACGGTGAAAGAATACAAAGTTCAAAGTTACAAAAAAAAAAAAGTCGAGAAACCGTCGTGTGTAATGTTATGCGTACCATGAACGTATAATTCCGATTTTTCCATCTTTTTCCCGCTCTTTACGTTTTGTTTTATACATGGTGCACGAGCACATCGTAGAAGTCGCGCAACCAATAATTATTTTATCCTTCTCGCGCTATATAAAAAATTTACACTATTTATAATCAAAAGTTATTGATGAATTTCTTTTCCATTCCTCAGAAGCTTAGAGATGTATACATATATATAACACGACAGCAATAAGGTTGTCAACCTATCGCTAAACATTTGCACTAAACTGTTTTTTTTTCGTTTTTTATCTTTTAATTAAAGTAAAGATTTGTATCTTTTCTTTTTACTCTTGCTTCAAAAGGACAAAATGAAAAAGCCGGAGCATAAAAAAATGTGTTCGTACTATTTTATGTATCATATTTATAAAGCGTTATATACGTGAGTTTGTCATACTCGTGTTTTCATATATATATATATATATATACACACACACACATATGTATATACGCATATATATACATATATATACATATACATATACATATACATATATATATATATATATATATGTATATATATATGCACGTATGTATGTATGTATATATGTATAAAAGTGTGTATAAAGCAATTATTAGTAATAACAATAATAATCCGTAGAGGGAAGGTCGTTAATCAAACAATATTGATAATTATAGCAATAATAATAATAATAAGAAGAAGAAGAATCATAATAATAATAATGATAAGAATCATAATAAGAATATTAATAATATAATTATAATAATAATAAAAGTATAATAATAATGAATAACCTTAGCTGATAAGACATGAGATTTTGCGTTCGATTTTCGCTTCTGTTGAGTGACTTTTCGGTATTCATTTTTTGCGTTTTTTTTTTCCTAACTCGACAGGGTGATTATCGTGATGGTTCTATTACAAATGAGATGTTGAATTCCGACGTTTAATTTACAGATGATGCGCGCGATTTACACGGACGAAGGAACTATCGTCATTCCTTATTAAATATTAATACAACATATTGACGTCGCATATTTATGTAACTCGCGTTTTAAAAACGGCAAAGTATCCTGTCGGCTGAGGATGAAAAGTGGCGGTTGGAATGTCTCTGACCTGTATATGTTGAGTTTTTCCGTTTCGTTATATCGTACATGTGACACTGTTTTTCATCTTTAATTTCTCTTTTTGTTTTTCTATGTCCTTGACATTTTTTTTCCTTTGCTATTCGCGGCTCTAAAACGAGCAGCCTCCTCTCAGCGATTTCCGAAAAGATCGAATTCAGGTGTGGGGAACGGTAGCTCGCGTACGTTATCATCCATTCTCCACGAGTACCAGTACCAATCGATCGAATTACTCAGAGAATCCGTGGGCAGATTGGAGGGAAGCAAACGAGAAAGAACGAACGGTCGTTTAAAACCCGATAAGTACTGAGTCTTACGCACTTCCCCTCCTAAACATTTCCAAACTTTTCCTCCCTACTTTTGAACCTGTCGCGCCATTATTACTTTTTGACAGCAATCCTTCAGCAAAGACGAAAGAGAAAGAGAGAAAGGGTTTACCTAAGAATTTGTCAATTTCGTTAATAAATCGTTATTTACAATATGTTACAAAGAAAGCGGCTATTTTCTTCCTCTTCTTTCTTTTTGGCTCTTTCCTTTTCTTTCCTTTTCCCTTTTATTTTTCACATCTTTTTTGTACAAAACCCTAACGGACCTCGAGTTGTTTGCGCTGGTTCCTTCTATCTTTATTTTCTTGTTCCTCTATTTTTTGTTTCTTTTTAGAATTCTACACGTTTAACACCTAAGTTAACAAAATATTATACATTGTACACAGTTGAGATACAACTCGATCTTATTACAACTACCTATCGGCTGTGAGAATGCAACACGCAACGAACTTCCTTTTTCGAATGTATACAAATAGGTGTGGCAAATGTGCGGCGCACACGAACGTCGAATTTAAAAACTTAGCAAGATTTTCTTTTTGTACAACCGTCGAGAATCTCTCGATGAAGAATAATTATATACATACATACTCGTGAAGTGATTTAGATGAAACGTTCTGCTTCGAAATGCTGTTCTGTTCTTCGAATTTCTCAGAAAACCTCTTAAGAACGAGCTACAAGTTATTCCAATTTTATCTTAAAAATGGAATAATAAATCTCCAATTCTGATCTGAATTTTTATTCCTCTAGGAATACGTCTTTAACAAATATAAAAATCCTACGCAACGAAGTATGCGTGAAAGTCGCCGAAATGAGCTAGGTATATAGGTGAATTGTACAAAAGAAAATCCTTCGGAAAAGAACGCTATGAAATTGATGACTTTGATCGATGAACTGCTTCATCGAATGTACAAAATCTTAGGAATACAGAAAGTGATGCAAAAATACGTGATGCATGCACGATGTACGAAGCTAATCGTTAAAGCGGACGAGGCGAGACAGAGAAGAAAAAAGATACGAGAAATATAGTTATGCGTGTCCTTTTACAATGCGAAAGTTCGATTAAAAGGAACAAGTACGATATTATTGAAAACAGCTGAGAGGTGCTCTTTCCAACCGTCTTGTGTGATCAGTATATATAATACAATTGAAATGCTTGGTGTGTATAATATGTTGAACTAATGTGTGAACGTGTTGTAAAGGCGTAGGGAAAGAATGGCGCGAAAAGATATAGATACATACGCATTGGGAATATTAATTTCCTGACGTTTTTCTTCTTTTAAAGAACGCGTTATCATTTATACAATGTACAATGGATCTCGGTTACGTTCAAAAATCACCGCGATAATCGCGATGGCTGCGATTATTTAAAAATGGAAGGGAGTTATCGGGGATGTGGGTCAGAAGGGGTGGGATTTTTGGATGAATTCGAACATAAGTGATTTCCTTTCTCTAGAGTGTTTCCTTCGTCAAAAATCTTCATATTTTACAATTGAAAAGTATGTATAAATGTATGTGCCTGTACGTGTATAGAGGGGGAGATCGATGGGGAGATCGATGGGGTGGTTGAAACCATTTTTAAAACGGTAGGGAAAGGGAAATATTAACGTATATTGATCGAGGGTCAGCAGCATTAGAACGTAAATCATATTTAAATTTAATATAATTAGTAATTATTATAATACACGATATTCACAAAGTGCGTTAAAAAGGAGAGAATTCCCGTGAAAAATAAAATATTCATTGAATTTACGGTTCCTCACGATAAGGTTGTCACGTCGTACCTATACACATTTGTTATTTATTTATATCACAATTTACAAAATTTGGGGATCTCGGGAATAGGAGAAAGGAGAAACAGGGCGGAGGGGCAAGGATCGGAAGGAAAGGGATGCAAAAAGGATGTAAGAGAGTAGAAAAAAAAATGCTTCGCGCTTCAGAGCGACAAACGTAAAAATGAACAAAGGAGAACCGTGCTAACGACTTGATGTCTCTCCTCATTGTTTTGTTTCTGTCTTTTAGTTTCATTCTTTTCATCTCCTGTTAAGTTCTGTCTTCGAGAGAAGTACACACATATACATAATATACTGATTCATCTTCCAAATTCTTATAAACGTTAAACGAGTAATAAAATCGATTTCTCTTTGCTTCTCTTGTCTTTCTTTTTTTTTTTCTTTCTTTTATGAACAATTTGAAGCAATCAAGGGGGCAGATCAGCGGTCAGGTATGGGATACTCAGCTCCATTCCCATGTCAAACGCTATGCTAGATTTAATCAACATATCTGTAGCTCCTAACCTCTATCGAATCTGAATCGATATCGATTCAATGATCGGACGTATACCGCACAAACACTATTTTCAGCGTGCGAAGATAGTACGGTACACTTGCGATCAAAACATTTCGTGCATGGTGTTAACGGCCATCGCACCCTCATTACAACTCGATATAAATGCATGCAGCTCTAAGATCTATCCTAGCTGTCTAAACACAATTTTCTCTTCTTCAAAATTTTTGTTGTTATTACCGAGTTTTAATCACGATGAGCCGTATGACTCAACTAACTTCTCCTCTTGTTCTTTCATTGTTTTATGCTTTTCTCATAGGTGTTTAAATGTTTGCCAGAGGACAGGGCCCACGCTCTTTCAAAAGAGTGCTGAGTTTAAAGAGCTTAACAATTTTACCCAAAATGAGGGGAAGTATATCATAAATTGTTGGAACTATCATGCCGTTAAAACTGTTCTAAAACTCATTGTAAACGAGTGGTGTTTAAAATACAATCAGCCATCTCAGCACTAGTTTCTTTTATATAGTTGCTCAAAGCTTATCCAGCTATTGTGAGGAAACTCGGCTCTCGAACGTTATTAATGCAACTTTCGCGACATTTCAATGTAAATCGCTATTCATATATTACTCGGCAGCACGTTTGATTACTAATAGAAAAAAATGCACTGTACTAACGTTATTTTAGAAGTTGATTTTTCCTGACACATATTTGACCTAAAAATTCGTTCTCCTCGTACCGTAATTTCGCGTTGTCCATTCTTGTTGATCTGTACAAATTGTTAGCGTCTCTCGTTCTTTATGGTTTTGCAAAAATAAGAAAAATTATCTCGGTAGTACTTTTTTTTCGTCTTAAGTGAATACGCGCGTATTCTCTTCTTTCAGCTTTATAGTTTCAAGAAGGGACAACGTGACAAGCGGCACATTGAAATGCATTCTTTTTTTTTTCCTCGTCCATTATATGTTTAATGACGATAGATACGTTGCATAAATATTACGTAGATCTTAGTACGTATTTTTTTTGAACGTACGAAGATCCTCAAGTTGTTACTTTCCGAAACCGTACGCTTATAAAACCTGCGTTGGCTGCTGAGCTGGTGTAGATACTGCACCAGCAGCAGAAGCAGGCGGTCCAATAGGACCAAGATCACCTCCACCACTCGTAGCACCAGCGGGTGTTGCTACCCCCATTGCAGATGCAGTTTTCATGAAGAATTTCTCCAGCTTGACAATGATGTGCTTGCCATAGGTGTACTTGCGCAAGCTACCTAAATGTGGGCGGATCTTGTGCATCAGTACTTTACGTTGTGCTGGTTCTGCTACATCGATCATTTTCTGAACCACGTAGTTGGCATACTGATCCTTCATCATGACGTTCAATGCGCTATTTCGTAACAAGTATAAAAATTAAGCAGTTAATGGCAAGTACAAACGAATTTTAGTAACAAGTTGCAACAAAAGAAATATTGGTGGAAATAATTCTTGTTGATAAATATCGAAGTTCTATATGTTGCGAAACCTACTTGTCGTTAAATCCGCATACTTCCTCAATGAGTACAGCACGCTCTTGTCTTGTAGCATGGGTCACACACTTTTCAACAACGTTGCTCGCAAATTTATGTTGAGAGAGAGTAAGTACTTTACCCCTAACACTGCTGATTAACTGTGCCTTGTCTTCCGGCTTTCCATGTTCTATAAAACAAACACGTACGAATGAGTTACTCTGGTAGGAAAAGAAAGTTATAAATATATTTTTAAGCAACGACAATTACCAAGCACATGTTGGATCACATAATTTCCATATTGATCTTGAATAAGTTGGTCAGTTGCAGCGTGTAACTCTTGAAGAATGCCCTGAGTTTGTTCAGGAGTGCAGTGCTCGAGAATACGTTGAATTACTCTGCAACCGTAGGGATGAGTACTCAAGGAATACACTTGACCAGCGAATGCTCCGATTACAAACTGCAGTGCTCGTGGTTCAACGCACTCGATGCATTTTTGCACAACGTGATTTCCATTTTGATCTTTAACGCATTTCAAAACGTGCCCGTCCAGTTCACGGACAATCTCTTGTTGCTGTTCTGGTCCGATCGATTCGAGAGCTTTCTGAATCACTCTACAACCGTACATTTGCAGTGCCAAAGGCAGTACGTGTCCTCGAACCTAACATCAACGATTAATTGAACGCTAGTAAAGATCTAAAAGACTTTATGCATCTACTTTAATCTTTCAGCTACAATTATTTTCGATCAACAAGTATCAGTTGACACGCAAAGGTATTCATCATTTAATCTACTTCCTACATACGTAAATAAAAATGAATGTCGTAATTACCTTCTGGGCAAGGGTGGATTTTTGTTCCGGCGTACCGAACTCGAAGAACTTCTGAATAACATAATTCCCGAAAACATCGGTCATCAATGAATAAGCAGAAGTAAGGATCTCTTGGAACACAAGCTGCTTTTCGCTAGCCGAAGCACGTTCTAATTTCTGCTGAATAAAACGGGATCCATGCTGATCTTGACTGAATTCAACTATGTGATTGGCCAAATCACGGAGCTGAAGACTCGGGAATCTGAAGTACATGAGAATTGCTTGTAACATAAGCTGTGTTACGAGACAATGAGACACTCGTGTCCTCGAGTGATAACTGGGAAAGCACGTACCGGTTATTCCTAAAGTCTTCTAACAAACGTGATCGTCCACCAGCATTTTTGTCCCCGATGCTTGTCGTACCACTGCGGCCAGGTTTGCCCACCAAGTTCGGGAAAAGAGAGCTACTAGAGCCGAAAACCCCGTTAGCTGTTAAAGCTGGTACTGCGCTAGCACGGAACTTGGCTTCAGCGCCGGGGGCAGCAGATACCCGACTTGCTCCACCGACGAGTCCACCTAAAGACCCTCCCAAAGTTGGCGGTGGTGTTAAGGATAATCCTAATGGGCTTGGCGATGCAGTTACTGTGCCTGCAAATAAGATCGTGCAACTGTAGACGAACGTACTTAACCCTCCGAATTATACAACACACAGAGCAGCGGATCAGTACCTAGGGCTCCGTAACTCTGAGGCCATTTTGCACGGCTGTATTCCAAGCTAGGGCTGAAAGCAGATGTATTTCTATCGAACGAATCTCTTCGGGCGGTCGAAGAAGCTCCAAGACCTAGACCTGAGAACAGATAAGAAGAGATGCGAGATTTTCTAAAAGCCGAATTTCACTAAGGGACAAGCTCACGATTGTCGATGTATGATTGTTTTAAGGTATACAAAGACGTCACTAGGAGAATACGTTCAAAATGACAAGTGTGTAAAGACAAACGATAAGGCTCTTGCAAAGCATGCAAACATATGCGGTCGTTATGTACAAAAGAGAAAAATCGAGGACACCGCCGACGCCTGAAACTGAAACATCCGTTTCGAAAGAGTGTGTTGTTCGTTGGCTAGGAATGTGTACCTGTACTCTGAAGCTGAGCGGGCGAGCCTAGTGCTCCCAGAGGGGAGCCGCCATATCCTAGTGCCGCTAAACCTGCGGCTAGTCCCGATCCTTGCTGTTGTGCCTGCTGTACCGCAACTGCTTGAGCCTGTGCAACCACTGCTGCTGCACTGCACGCCGCCAGACCTGCACCAAAAGCCCGCAACCCACACACGCTCTTAGTTATCAATTAATTTGCCGTACCTTACCGACCTTATACCGTCTATAAGCCTAGCGGTACACCGTTCCAACACATACACACGCACGCTTCCGGTATCGACAACGAATTCGTACTAGACATTTTTAGTCACCAGGTTAATACGTGGCGTGTATACACGTATGTACAAGTAACAAAGAAGTTATTCGACGTTAATATATATATATAAATACATATGTATATTTATACGCATAACTGTTTCTCAAAAATTCACTGATATATTTAATCGTGAGTCATGCATATGTATAGGCTATACATAATATGTATATAGATTTATATATATATGTATACCACGTAGAACAGAATCAATATGTCGGAAAAAAAGTAACACATATCTACAATGCTGATGAGCAGTCCGGATATTTAATTACAATCTCTATGACTACAACGCTTCTTACCCAAACATTCTCCCGGTGTTGCGTTACTATGGGACGTAGGAGTTGGCTGGGAATATAGACTCGGTGGTGGTGGAGCCGGTGGTCCTGGTGGTGGTTGTGACGGAGCTCTGTTTACCAAAACGGGCGCTGGGCTGACTAATCTCATAGGGGTTGCCGCGGAGCTTAATCCACGCACCCCACCCATTACGATGGATCCATTCTGATCGTAGTACGCCGGTATCACCTGATATTGGCCTTGAACCTGTCAATACATCGATATAAAATCAACTGTATATCAAACGTAATATTAATTTGAAAACGCCGTATATTAGAAGCAAGTAGCAACGCTGTTTGACACAGAAACGTAGGAACGTTAATGAGCTGGCAAATTGTTGCCCGAAGTTTATATTTAATCCCCACGGCCAAATTTAATCGAGAAACGTTCAACAGGCGAGCGACGGGAGAGACTTTGCACGCAGCGAGACACATATCGGCAATAGCTGAAATTGCGTCGCGACAATAGGATTTATTTCTAAACACATGCGTCCGATTCGAATGTCCCATTGGAAAGCGGGCTAGCTAATTAACTTGCTTACAGTTTGAGCCAAATTATTTGCAGTGTCTTGAACGGCAGCTGCCGCCGCAGCC
>NT_176510.1:290118-314483 GCF_000188095.3 Bombus impatiens
CGCCGCAGCCGAGGATGGTGTCAATGGTCTCCTAGGAGGCGGCGGAGCGGCTGCTTGAGGAGGTGCCTGCGGTAGCAATCCGGCTGGATAAACCCACGGCGCTACTCCATAATACTGCGGCACCACTGGAGGTGGTGCACCGGCTATCAATGCTCCGACATATGGTTCTTGACCGCTGATTACGGTATACGGTGCCGTGGGAAAGTTCTGCTGTTGTTGTTGCTGTTGTTGTTGTTGAGCTTGCGAGGCGGCTAGGTACTGCTGCTGCTGCTGCTGTTGTTGTTGCTGCAGGAGCTGCAACTGTTGTGGCGTGGCTCCTTGCGGCTGACTTCGGAATAGTTGCTGCAACAGAAGGAAATCGTATTCGTTAAGCACAATTTTACTCGTTTCTTCCGCGGTTACGTGTGGTCGTCGGTAATAACTCTACCGGACTCTGTTAAAGATACACGTAGGTTCACGGCGCGAGATACTCGTTGTAATCCTCTGTAATTTCACGTCCCTTCGTATTATTACCTTTTACGAGATACCGTACAACTTAATATGCTCAATTATTAATGAAATGGGAAAACAGCCAGCTACCATCATGTACAGGAATTTAGTCGCAAAAACGTCAAATAGCAGGAGCAGTCGGTAGCGACAGGCGATTGCGAATTTTCGGTAATACGTGGCAGGTCCACGAAGCATTACAAATGACGTCAGCTTCTCCTCACCGTCTTAATTTATTCGACAATACGTAGCGAGCGTTTACCGAGGAACTCTGGGCAAAACTCCAATCGCGTTGGACAGAGATTAAAGCGTTCAAGAGTCGGAGAAGCGGCCGATTGAATTGTTAGTCGTGTAAATCTCCACGGTGGTAACGTAATCGGTGCTTCGAGGCTCGATGGCGACACTCTGTTACCGGGTGAGAATCGAGCCGGGCCAGGTTTAAAGTTTCGGACCAAGGTCGAAACATGAGAGAGGAGAAGCCAGGGATTGTCCACGTTCACAGATATCGGTGTAAAAGCAACGTTAAAGTTGTAGACAGCTAAGGCCTGGTTGGCTTGGGTCGACGACCCCCTGCGGACGTTCACCGACAAGCGCTCGCCTCTATGTTACCGGTACTCGTTCTGGACTCTCTAATTGACCGACAAACGCGGTACAGTTTGACCGTGGACGGAACGCTCGTACCAAAGAATCGCGTTTGATTCAATCCATATCTTTCTATCGATATCTCGAATCTTCGTATCACGTTGCCTCGGCGACTAGAGACTAGAATTGGTTAATTTTGGTAAACCAATTTCACGTAGAAAAGTTCCAATATATTGATTCTAAATAGACTAAGAACGAAACAGTGACGCGAGGTTCGATCGAATAGCGTCGGCCGTTACGTCAACGTTAATTGCTAGGATTGCAATACAAATTACAGGCGCTATTACGAACGAATAGTCTTTGGCGTCAACGTTTCATTTAGCCGGGAAGAATGCATTGGCTTCTTCCCCAGCAATTACGCTTTACTCGTTATGGAAGAGGACCACCTACGACATTTTTCCTGTGCCGTCATTAACTTTGACCATAAAAATAATCCCTCTAGGTCCCTTAACGAACACAACGATCTGTGTCTAAATAAATAGGCATTGTTCCGAGTAGGTTGTTGCTCCGCGAGAGCGTAGAAACTTGAACCATTCACGACACGCTCTAGCCCTCCGAGTCAGCGATGCGTTTCGGGTATTAACCTCTTCCGGAAGCGGCTCGAGCTTCAACCAAGGCCACGGTTACGTTCGGTGATTGTTCCATGCGCGAACCTTGCGGACCCCTCTTCTTTCCCAATCTGGTGTACAGGTTGCTTTTCTTGTCGCTCAAGGTTTAACAAATTCGGAAAGTCTGCTTATACAACGACCCAACGAAGCTCGAGATATCGAGGCAAATTTATCTAAGTAAAGCGATTTTAAAGATCCGAGGTGCTATTATTAGGATATGAGGTATATTTAATAATGTTATACTAAAATTTAGTGTAAGCACACGTACAAAAATAATGTATACCGGTCGTAATCGTCGCTCGCGCCCGATACTATTACACTGATCGCACAAAGGATAAAAATTCGACTGTCCTAGGCAACCTGCTAATAAACACATTTATATCGACAGACTTATTACAAAAAGTTCAAAGTTACAGTTCTTATGTAACTTCGGTTGAAGGTTACAAATAACGGCTATAACAATCTGTCCCAAGTTCGTTTGCTCTGCCCTTGTAAACCAAAACAACATTGGCACAATAATATGAGTCTCCAGATTCGAATTTTCCGTTGACTTTTCTACGTTCATGTGCCGCTACAGATCGTTCTAACGTAACGTCTTTTCGCAAATCTATGAGGCTAGAAGGGGTTTCGCTTACATCGATGATACGCAATGCAGACAATCTTTTTGATATGCAGGATTTGAAAATTTGCAGGGCCTAGTTGCAATCAACGTTAACCCACTTCTCGATATGGTACAGTGTAGCCATTCGAAGTAACTAAGGGCCATAAAACTGACTGACTTGTTTATTTTATCTCCAGATACATCTCTTGCTACGAATCTATTCGAGGAAGAGCAGCACAGTGTAATTCGCTAAACCGCCTAAACGATAGGCGCCAGATCAGGCTCTTAATACTTATTGCGTCTACGAAATGTTTAATAACGCTGTATACTATCTTATCGCTGGCCTGACCCGTGTGGCACCAACGATATACAACGGCAATCCACACCCTACTATCCTGCTCTATCTTTCAATCTCATTCAGCGATTAAGTTTCAATTACTTAACACGCTGTAATTTTCAATCTTCCAGCAGGCATGTGAAAGAAAGATTGCAATATCTTATACCGATACTGACAAAGCAGATACGAAGAGGAAGCGGACAGGATTCGAGTTGTGGTGTCACCAGCTGACGGTTGACACGTCGATGGCTTACCATAGGAAAGCGTAGAAAAGAACGGTCGAGGGGCTACTCAATTCACGGCACAGTTTTCAATGGAAGTTGCAGCAGGAGCCATTACCGCAGAAGTCATTAGTGCCCTCGAACGGGATGAGGTGAAAACGAACGCCTAAATGGAAATCACGGTGATTGCGTTTGAAAAGGGGTGAAAAAAAAATGGGGTTGAAGCTCGACACAGAACCGGGGGAACCGTTTGATTTTGGCAAGGGTGGAAAACAATGCCCGAGAACATTGTCGTAGGTGAGAGAAGAGGGCTGCTATACGTTCCTGGAAGTGTGACTCACTGTTGAATACGTAAGGTTTCCGCCGGCGGCTTACAAATCCGCGCTACAATACCAGGCCTATTGATTCCTGCTCTCTACACGCTCGAGTATCCACACGTTGAAGAGAGAATATCTGGCACGAGTCGACCATGACAATCGTTGCCAGATTTTTCGAAAACCCTTCGGGCATTATCCGTCCTTAATGGTTGGTGGCATTCGAGTTTTCCGCTTATACGACCGCGATCACGATGCGTACACGACCGCACAGTTTGTGCGCAACGATCATTCTACTCGTGCTTGCTAATCGAATATAGCTGGCGCACGCTCGTTCGAGCTCGTACTACTATTCGATTGAGGAAGTTAAATGGCATAAATTAAGCCTGGTGAGGTTCGCGAGAATGCGATCAATTCTCTTTGTGGAACAGGTATTTTAACACGCCTTCATAGAGCTCGATCGCCTTCCAAACGAGACGATTCGTTTCTTATTAAATTTCATTGGATCGGTAAGCGTTAAAAAGACGAGCTTTGACAAGAGGAGCTCGGTCTCCAGTGCCAGAGAATTACACGTCCAGCGAGGAACGGCAGAATTGGCGAAAAGCCCGAACTTCGATTACCAACGGTAGAAGCGGTCCACAGCCGGCGTAATCAGTGATATAAGAAGCATTAAGCGAGAGATATTCGTTACTAAATCCCTCGCAACGCGGTCGTGAAAACGGGTTTCAACGAACGGAGTTCAACGAACTTTCGAGCGTGCTCGTTTGACTTTCAAAACGGCGTGCTTCGAATGGTAACTTTAACATTTACCACACGAACTGCCTTTCTTGCGGCGCGAGTGAACCACGTTCGAAACGATCGATCGTTTTGACCGTCATGCCGCGCTGTCGAAATTTTCAACTCGACGATTTTCGCTCGGCCGAACGCCGAACGCAGAAAATCAGCCAAGCAAAACTAGCACCAAGTTTACGGCAGCCGATGGCCCAATGGTGTTGCGACGTCGTTGCGGATAAAGTAGAAGGGAGGAGACGATGTTTCTCATCGTCTTTCTTTTTATCCGTCTCTGTCGCTTTCATAGTCCAACAATCAGCGACATCGCACTTTCGACGTGGCAGGACGTGCCAGCAACGACACTCTCGAAGAGAGGAAGAGAAATCGTTTGGACGCGCAACGCCGATAACTTTTGTCGTTAATACGTAGCGTGTTGTGTTCCCTTCGTGTGTTACGCGCGTAAACTCTGTTGGAGAAAGATCGATGTAATACGGGCATGAAAAGGTCTCGAATCGGAGCATGCATCCGCCAGCAGCGTTTTATCGTTCATGCATTGTGACAATCGCGAGAAACTTTGATAACGGCGTGGATATCGTACCGGTGGTGTTTCGATAACGCATTTTAGTTTCGCTGACACTAACGTTACAAACATTCAATTCTCAACGCGTTACGGTTTGCCGATCGACCGCAACGCGTTTTGATACGATTATTCCTAACCTGATGTGCGCGATTCGAGAACACACCACCACGATCAAGTCGATCGGTCCCTCCAAACGTGTCGATAGATTCTTATCTTTATCAAAAGTTCAATATACATAGCAATCAATTACTTGATACGGCGTATACGTTGATTTAAAGATGATTTTTATTACAATCGGAATAGCGATTACTCGTTATCTTGAAAAAATACCGCGGAGGAGTAGGAAAAATATTATCTAAATTTATAAATTTCATCGGGAAAGGTTTGCACAATCGAGACCCAAATCTTGAAAGACCGCATCTGTTTGGCCGAAATGTGCTTTTCAGTGCACGATCGATGTTGACGTCAGGCAGCTAACTCGAAAATGGGTTGCAAGTAAGTATTGGTAGACAAGGTATGCTCCATTGGCCTTGTAATGTCACGCGTACCTCGATAATTACGTATTCTGATGCCTGATCGTCGATGTTGTATCACGCGTTCCATTCTCTTCTCTCAACTTCGTACTACCGACGTCTCCGGCGACAAAAAATAGAAAGTTTCGTGTTTCTTTAATTCCTTAACTAATCTTTCACCTGTGTAAGACAGACCACCGAAGAGGATGGCGCAGCTATTGAAACTTTTCGATTACAAGCGCGCGCGAACGTCAGAGACCGTAATGTTCGTGCATCTGCGAGTGGTAATGAACGATGGAACTAGCCGGTAAAACTTTCCACCAGGTTGAATTGAACTGAATCTAGATTTCGGCCTGCACATTACCATATCTCCTAGGCGAGCGCGTATTATTGATTCTAACCGAGCAAAGTCGCTATTCCGCTTGGATAGCAGCGCGGCGTGCCGCGTGCACGTAAACCGCTTTGGCAAAGACGAATTTCGCCAGGGAAATTTATTAACATTTCGCGGCCGAGGCAACGCCATTAGCTCGCTTTGATTGCCGCCAATCTGAATATCAACCTTGAACGAGCGTTTTACGAGCCCCGCGAAAACTATCTACGATATAAGCAACCAGAGTGTGCGCATTCGCTTTCCGCGGGGAACAATAGCGATGCGCAACGAGGGAAACTTGACTTTTAAAATTAGAACTTTTGGCCAAGGGAATGATCTCGATGATCGTGGATTGATGATCGCGAATCGACGATTCATTTCTCCGGCGATAAAAGAGTCGTTCGGATTGGCAGAACGACAGATGGGAAATGTGGCATGAAAAGCAGGACGCGTATCGATGAATCGAAAACTGGCGGGGCAGAGCAGAAGCAGGATATTTGTGAAACACGGGCTGTTTGCGTGAAATAAAAGTACAACGACAAATAGCGGAGAAGCCCGTTACTTAACCGCTTCGGAGCACCGTTAACTCACCTGACTGCGTGTACGGAATATACAGGGTGTCTTCGACGTGGCTGCACAACGACATATTCCCACTTGGCTCTATATCGAAAACGTTCGCGTAGGTAATTTTCCAATCTAAATCCCCCATCGACGTCGTAACCCGTTCTCCGATTATCGTTACAATTGTATCACGTGCTATTAATTACCAAAAAGCCTGGCAAATCTCGTGTTTCTCCGCTCATTCCCCGACATCGATGTTAATTAAACCGAACGTACTTTTATCACGAATTTCCTCTCGGATCGATCGTTCCTGCCAAGCACGAGTTACGATCACGGTTAGATAGATAATGATAATTCTTTTAAACAGAAAAATATTCCGGCGTTCGAACAACAGAATTCCGGTCTACTTCTACATGGACGCGATTCAAGAACTGGTTCGATAGCCATCAGGAACAATCGGGGACGCAACAATTAAGACGATACAAAAACAACGAGGACCCTGTGAATGCAGAGAGCCGAAGAAATTATTCGTTCCCGGAGGCGACCGTCTCGGACCCCGCCTATACGCCAGCCGGTAGAGACGAGCAGGATTCGTGACAACGACGACGAGAACGACGACGAGATCGACAACGACGACGACGACGACGATAACGGCGACGTCGACGATGGCGAAGATCGCAATCCCCGATGGATTCATTTCAACGAAAAGAGGTCAAGGGTCGAAGTGTCCGATTGCAACGACAATTTCCAGAGACGTCGATCGTTTCATGAAATTACCGCTGCGTTCAGCGGTACGGTATTTCGATGTGTACAAGGCCGAAATTGCGCAGCATAGTTTGGTGAAGCTGGTATTTCGCAGGCAGATTTGACCGAGTCATGAACTTGGCCAGTATTCCAGTCCGGTTTCCATTGACCGTAACGCGGCTGCGTTCGTTCCGCGACGTGAAATCGCGTGCAGACGTGTTACGATTAAAGCAGTGGAATGACTAATTAATCGGGTAGAAACGTTCGCGTGTTCGGCTGCGATACAGCTCGAATCAAAGGAAGTGCGATCGAGGAGCATTCTAGAAACGCCTGAAACGACAAATTTCGTTGATAACGCGTAGAAGAATCGTTTTGCAGGTTTAAGTAGGCCAGACAGGATATGGGGAAAGTTTTAAATACCCTTATCTATCGTTGAGCTTGTTCAACCAGTGTTAGGAAAACGCGAAAGAAAAGCACAGTGTAAAACGTTGTTTCACGATGGCTACCGCTCGCTCCAGATAACGCGTCGCTCAGAGCGATGCCAACTTTCTAAGCGTGTGCAGGGTCCGTTCTTTCCGCAGTTCCCGGTATAAATCACGCGATCGGGCCGGCAACGCTCTCTGCGTATATGTATACACGTGTATGTGTGTGTATGTGTGTGTGTGCCGGTTGCGGAGAACCGCTGGTGTTAATGTTCCATCGGCAGAAACCGGTTCCCCAGACACCGGGAATCGATCGAATTGACCCAAGCTTGCTCAACGCACGATACCCTCCTGACTTTGTACCGTTCTCCAACCAGCCACCGAATGATTCGTTGTTTTCGCGTCGCGTATCTCGTCAACGTCATCCAGGGAGAGCCTCTCTGCTCCTGTCACGACACATGTCTTTGTGTCACGAGGAAAACGGGAAGAAAAAGAATTTCGCGGATGCCACCTGTAAATTCGTCCGGTATCGCGTCGCTCGTCTCGACGTACAGACACATAGAAAATATGCGATGTCGAACAGGTTGAACGACGCCGGTGACGAAACCTGTAGTCAGGATGAGACAAACAAACTTAGCTTTTCAAGCAGACGCGTCGCGGACAATCTCTGTTATACCGTTAGCTGGAACTGGTGGCGAGTCTCGGTTTAAGGCGGTTCATTCATGAAACATACATCAGTCCCGTGGTTTCGTGGGACTATCCACTATTCGAAAAATGAATGTGGAACGGATTCACAATTATCGAGGTAGTCCGTAGACATCCACATCGGGACTTGAAGACAATGCCTATTGTGAGCGTCTATTCGTGGTCTGGTCTCGCACGCAGCGCGTTTCCCGTTATAGGCGCTAGCCTAGTTGCAAAATTCAATTAAAATAAACTCTCTCGTTGGGACACGCGTCCTGTTCTCGGTGACGGCCGATCCCATAGGGAGAGGAGTGAAAAAGTTAAAAACAAGGAAAAAAGACACTGAGCGGAGGCGGATACAGGAAGGAAACGAGGGAGAAATAGATAGACAGATAGAGAGAGAAAGAGAGAGAGAGAGAGAGAGAGAAAGAGAAGACACAAAGGTAAACTCGATGGAGGAGAACTCGCGTGATAAGGGTTGGAACCACACCTTGATACCAGATACCCCTTCGCGGTAGCTTTTAGCCAAATGACGCGGATTTTATTATTGGATGGCCTTTAAGGGTGCGGCCCGGTTATCCTGCCGCAGTCTAATGACGACGACGAGAACGACGACGAGATCGACAACGACGACGACGACGACGATAACGGCGACGTCGACGATGGCGAAGATCGCAATCCCCGATGGATTCATTTCAACGAAAAGAGGTCAAGGGTCGAAGTGTCCGATTGCAACGACAATTTCCAGAGACGTCGATCGTTTCATGAAATTACCGCTGCGTTCAGCGGTACGGTATTTCGATGTGTACAAGGCCGAAATTGCGCAGCATAGTTTGGTGAAGCTGGTATTTCGCAGGCAGATTTGACCGAGTCATGAACTTGGCCAGTATTCCAGTCCGGTTTCCATTGACCGTAACGCGGCTGCGTTCGTTCCGCGACGTGAAATCGCGTGCAGACGTGTTACGATTAAAGCAGTGGAATGACTAATTAATCGGGTAGAAACGTTCGCGTGTTCGGCTGCGATACAGCTCGAATCAAAGGAAGTGCGATCGAGGAGCATTCTAGAAACGCCTGAAACGACAAATTTCGTTGATAACGCGTAGAAGAATCGTTTTGCAGGTTTAAGTAGGCCAGACAGGATATGGGGAAAGTTTTAAATACCCTTATCTATCGTTGAGCTTGTTCAACCAGTGTTAGGAAAACGCGAAAGAAAAGCACAGTGTAAAACGTTGTTTCACGATGGCTACCGCTCGCTCCAGATAACGCGTCGCTCAGAGCGATGCCAACTTTCTAAGCGTGTGCAGGGTCCGTTCTTTCCGCAGTTCCCGGTATAAATCACGCGATCGGGCCGGCAACGCTCTCTGCGTATATGTATACACGTGTATGTGTGTGTATGTGTGTGTGTGCCGGTTGCGGAGAACCGCTGGTGTTAATGTTCCATCGGCAGAAACCGGTTCCCCAGACACCGGGAATCGATCGAATTGACCCAAGCTTGCTCAACGCACGATACCCTCCTGACTTTGTACCGTTCTCCAACCAGCCACCGAATGATTCGTTGTTTTCGCGTCGCGTATCTCGTCAACGTCATCCAGGGAGAGCCTCTCTGCTCCTGTCACGACACATGTCTTTGTGTCACGAGGAAAACGGGAAGAAAAAGAATTTCGCGGATGCCACCTGTAAATTCGTCCGGTATCGCGTCGCTCGTCTCGACGTACAGACACATAGAAAATATGCGATGTCGAACAGGTTGAACGACGCCGGTGACGAAACCTGTAGTCAGGATGAGACAAACAAACTTAGCTTTTCAAGCAGACGCGTCGCGGACAATCTCTGTTATACCGTTAGCTGGAACTGGTGGCGAGTCTCGGTTTAAGGCGGTTCATTCATGAAACATACATCAGTCCCGTGGTTTCGTGGGACTATCCACTATTCGAAAAATGAATGTGGAACGGATTCACAATTATCGAGGTAGTCCGTAGACATCCACATCGGGACTTGAAGACAATGCCTATTGTGAGCGTCTATTCGTGGTCTGGTCTCGCACGCAGCGCGTTTCCCGTTATAGGCGCTAGCCTAGTTGCAAAATTCAATTAAAATAAACTCTCTCGTTGGGACACGCGTCCTGTTCTCGGTGACGGCCGATCCCATAGGGAGAGGAGTGAAAAAGTTAAAAACAAGGAAAAAAGACACTGAGCGGAGGCGGATACAGGAAGGAAACGAGGGAGAAATAGATAGACAGATAGAGAGAGAAAGAGAGAGAGAGAGAGAGAGAGAAAGAGAAGACACAAAGGTAAACTCGATGGAGGAGAACTCGCGTGATAAGGGTTGGAACCACACCTTGATACCAGATACCCCTTCGCGGTAGCTTTTAGCCAAATGACGCGGATTTTATTATTGGATGGCCTTTAAGGGTGCGGCCCGGTTATCCTGCCGCAGTCTAATGGGCCGTTAACCAGCCCCACCTTCCTCTTGGCATTTTTTTTTTCACGCGACACCCGTTATGCGTCACGTGGAGACCTGGATCGACCTCCGACACGCGACTCTATCGTATACGTAAAAAGAGGCCTACAAGAAACATCATTTTTTTCTCCCTATCACGAACGAACCCTTCGTCCTTCGTCTTCCACCGTACGAGCCTGAGATTCACGTGTCACGAGAAGAATAGTAGCCGAAATTAAGGATGACAAATTGGTTCGTGCCTGATAATACTTCTTCGAAATGGACTGAATCTTTATATACGTGGTATCATAATATAATACTCGCGAAAGCGTGGCTTGACTTTCCTCTACGTTTTTCCACGAAAGTAAAATCACGACGACGAAGAAGGAAATCGAAAGCGTGTTTCGAAGACATCGCACGAATTTCGTCTAAGTGTCATTGAAACTTAGAATTTCGTTGGATCTGCGTTTTGACAAAACCGCATCCATGAAAGATCGCTCGTGAAAGCGTGTCGGCGGGAAGTATCCGGCGAAACCGATGCCGTGTAATTGTTCTCGAAGAGAAAAATCGATCGGCGAAGAAATTCGAAAGTCCGAGACCGAGTTGGATTTTGTCGCTAGAACGAAGAATAGGAAACTCTGGGAGGAATTAAAGGAAGTCCACCGTGGAAGCGTACAAGAAAGCGTGTCGTTGATGGAAACCGTGCCGAATACCTGGTCATCAAGACGAGACTAATTTCTACTACGTGATATCCCGAATTATTTGCTGTGCAATTTGAACACCGTTACATGAACACGCGCTGTACTACTTCTAAATATTTCTTACTCATTTGAATAAATAACAGAGTAAAACTTTAAATGTAAATACACGGCAAATCTAAAACGAAAATATCTAATATAACTTCCTGGTAATGCCGTCGATGCAGCATCTACTTTAATCAAGCTGGTAGAACCCGTAAAGTTTTCTCCGATGTTGAAACTTTGGAAATGTAAAAAAAGAGTTGGAGTACACTCGATGCTATTGGTACAAAAGCCATTGTCACCAGTGGTTTAGGATTTCTGATCCCGATCGTCCACTTCACCAGCTGGAGTGCCCTCTGACGCGAAGCGAGCACTGGTTAGAGGCGGAAAGTGGATTTAGAAAATCGAAACGGATTGAAGTATCGACGCGCCATCGAAAACGTACAAGTGTCGAAAATATTTCACGGTTAGTTAGCTAAACCTTCCTAGCGTCTCGGCTAAGTCGATCGTCCAACGCGTCTTCGTTCATCGGCCAATTCGGCTGATTAGCGAAGAACTTATCCGCCGCTCCTCTCGACGATTTCCTCCGCAAATTCGTTTTGAGGCAAATTTGTTCCGTGGACTGCGGGACGTTTCAGTTCATTGAGACGTTTGGCGGAGGAAACTGGGCGGAGAAAAGAGCGAGGTGAGCCAATTAGTTTTATTAAGGGGAGAGAAATCGGCGTAGGCGTCGTGCAGCAACGTAAGACGAGAGAGGAAGGTCTTCTCTCAGTGGCGCCGCCGATTTTATTAGACCGTTATCGTGCACCAGACAGAATATTTGTCTTCGCTTCGCCTCTTTGTCGTGCCGCAATTGCGCCCGTCCACTTTTGTTCGACCTTCTGCTTTGCTCACGCGCGTGTTGCACGGTGAACACATTGTCGTGTGTATACGATTGCACGTGTATAAGAGCCTCACTCACGCCCACGTGTACATATACACGCAACTTACGTTGCTCGACTTTTCCAGCAGGGAAGGTCACAAAGTCGGTTCACGCTTCGCGATATCGGATTTATCAAATAATGGCCATCGATGATCGGATAAACGAAGCAAATATGTGAACGGCGAACGAACGGTGAATGGATTGAAAAAGCCTACAGACGATATGCGTTTTGCTTCGAAGAATTCAAATAGAAACCGATACGCAACATCGATGTATCAATATTTGTCGATGCTCGATTTCGAGGAGCGATGAATTTTCTTACGTAGTCAACGCATCGGAAATGTTATCAACGCGTGTACAGTTCTATCTATGAATCTTCTAATCGTCGTGTTTTTTTCCGACTGTGTTCGATTTTTCCTGCTGTTATGTTCCCAGCATTTGTCATCGATGGGATCTCGCGATCTCATCGACGAGACTGCAGTTGGGAGACATCAATCGAACACGACAAACCAGGGGGTGCTCGTTAACACGGCTGAACGGGAATCGATGAATTTGTAATCGTAAGAGTACATCGAGGACATAGAAAAAGAGGGAACGAGGAAGAGAAGTGGAGGGAACGAGAGTAGGCGTACGGGAAACTGTCGAGAGCTCGCACTGTCGAGGAAAAAATAAATAAACGACGATAAATACACGGAAGAACCGTTAATACGCAAAGATATCGGCGCGAATATCAAGAGGATGAGAGGAAGAAAGATAGAGGAAGAGAAACGGGTCCTCGTCGAGGCGTATGCTGCAAGCATGGGGTTGATTTTAATACCCCCCAGGGAGAGAGGGGTTGTAGATGTGACCTTTATGAAATGCTACAACCTTTGTAAGCCCTGATTGCACTTCTTCGTATATACAGAGAGGCGTACACAGACTCGAGCGCCTACACAAAGATGTACACGTATACCAAAGCGGTATGAAAGCGCGAGCGCGATGTGCATCGCGTGTACATGTAGAAAGCGGGCCTAACACAGTGTCTTAGGATCGTCTGGCTGTACACGAACCATTGTTTTTCAAACATACACGTCTCTTCCAACTATGTGCCTTAGGTTTGCCCGGCAGTATCGCATTCTGCGAGAGAAAGAAAGATAAACGGCTGGTGGTATCCGTATCGAAGAGGCGAACTGCTCGGTACACCATCCTCCGACGTATTTCCAAAGGCTGACGCGACTCGTGTGTGTATCGCGTTGCCAGACAAGGAAAGGTCCATCGATCGATGGAAACATGGCTTTACGTGACGTTTACATACGTTTAGACGAGTTTACGCGTTCGCCTTAGACCTGTCGCCGATGCGAGAGAAGCTCGTATCTGTCATCTCACTGGGAATTGCCGCTAGTTTGCAACTTCCTTTGAGAGTCGTGACGAACTTTGCTTGAAGAGAGGCTGTTAGATTTCATTACGCCCCGCGCGCACCATCGAGGTCAAAGCCATTCTTTCGTGTTCTATGTCGCTACGTAGTATCCGAACCGTTTTCGAGGACAAGACCGACCAAGAGGAGAGAGTCACATCTACTTCTGTGATACATTTTCGACGAGTTCTTTTCGTTCATTTTGCTCTTGTAGCGTTAAAGTCGTAGGTAGACGCTGATAATTCGAGTATAGGTAGGCACAAAGTATAAAAAATCGGGGCTGATAACGTGGTTCGTGGAAAAGAGGCTGTAATCAGTGTAAATAGAAACGAAGGAGCAAAGGAAGCGGCAAGAAAATTGCAGGGATATCGTTCCAACGAATAGCTCCGCTGCGAAACAACGGTACTTCCGCGGTCGTAAACGTTGCTTGACCGTTAAGTTGACTCTTTTCGCCTCCTTCGACGGATCTTGTTCTCCTCGTCTTGGTCGTATCTACGCGACCAAAGCCGCGAAAATTATTTTCATAACGGTGGGGGATCGTAGAAATAAAAATAAACGGCGAAACTTAATCGGTCGACCAACCGGCGATCGTAGCTCTCGTGAAAGCACGTAGGCTGCAATTCGTCGGTTTATTTACCAATCCGGTACTCGACAGATTACGTAATTGAAGGCGAGGTGGTTCTCCTAAAAATCTCATCAATATTCCTAGCGTGTTCGAGTCAATATACCATCCACAAGATAGAATTTAATTTTGTTTCCTTTTACGAAAGAACCTTCCGGCTTATTACCTCGCTCTCAAGGCAAACCGTGTCTCTCTATCTCCCTTTCTCCGATTGGCTTTCTCCTCTTCCCTTTTCTTCCCTCGCTACTGCTTTCGGACACCTCGGTTAAACTTCCATCGAACAAGTTTCAAATGGAATTCTTCTGTCGGCCGTTAATAGCTCGGTAGGAAAGAAATCTGCGGTGGTTTGAAAACGAAGCAGAATAAAAGATCGAAGTCGCCGCTGACTGTGATGGCGGTTGATGATGGACTGTGAAAAGCGTCGCGCGCGCGTGCCCGTAACAATGGCGAACTAAATAAAACACGTGAAAATACGTGATCCGTGAACGAAACAGAAAGGAGGACGGCGGGTGGGACGCGAGCTCGTACAATCGCGAATAATAAATTCCTCGTTGTAGCCTGCTATAATAAACGAAACCGGCTTCATCGGCATTATCGTAATACCTATCATCGTGTGAACTCGTCGAAGAAGAGACGAGCTCGCTCAACAACGCGTGGCGTTGTGTCACGCTGCCAGATCAGGAGAAAAAACGATCGAATTTCACGTGCAGCCAGCAATTCGCGTCGCATCGAAATCACTGGCGACTGTCGCGCTGCATCGTGCGGACGAGCAGAACCTTGATGGTAATTGCCAACGTCATCGATTCCTTCGACGATAGTCTTTACTAAACGCCTACGAATCGCACGAATCGATAACTTTTCTATATCGCGATCAACGTCATTCTCACCAGTCTTCGCAGAATTATTGTATCGAATGCTTTGCCATAGAACAGAAGGAAAGAGGATGAGACACCGTTTTGTATTCAGGCGTTGAGGGGGAACGGCAGCTCTTGCGCGACCTGCAACGATTATTAATCGTGCCACCGTAAAACATATTAACCACAACACGTCTATGCATCGTTTTCTTCTGAACGTAGCGCGCGAGAGAAAAAGAAGGGAAAGCAAAACAGAGTCGAGGGAGCGGAAGTGGCAGTTTCCGGAATAAAAAAGCTAGCAGCGGAAATTCGTCGCGATAAGAATAATCGAGTCCCGCGAACCATCAGCCTGAAGTCCGTTCCTCGGGGTCGAAGGAGCTCGTTAGGAAACTAAACGCGGCTGTTATTAATCAAACGTTCGCGTATTTGCCAGCAGATCGTTCCTCCGTTCGTACACGCTCGCACGCGGGTTACATTTGCCGGACTGCTTGAACTAATTAGAAAAATTCAGTAAGATAATACCCGAGATAGTCAGCGCTTGAAAAACCTGATAATAGTAGAAACGTTCGTCCATTATATGGACGATAAAGACATTAAGCTTAAAGCGCGATACTCTGATTACGTCAAACGACATGCGATTCAACAAGAATCCTATTATTTCATCCGTTTCCCGCGTCGAGAACGTCGTTCACGTTTCGAGACTCGCGATTCCGCGTAATCTCGAATTAAATTTCAACCGCAGTCGTTTGCTAAAAATTGTCCGAGCTACGATATTCGATTACACGACGCCGGTGTCGACGTCGACGATACTAAACCTACTATACGTCGTATTCTCGTTTCTATCTTTACGCGCGTGCAGAGATGAACTCCGCTGAAAAATTCGAACGAAAATCAATAAAAATCGATCGACAAGGAAAAACCGCATGAAAGATCAGCCTTCCGATCTCCAGGTTACACCTCTCCATGATTTATCCAATAATATTCTGTACGTATGATAAGACGGTTGATATCGTTGAAAGCTACAACAATCTCGAGGATAAGGCTGATCCCACAGGGAACTATCCGCTAAGTGACTAACTAGCCACCGTGGTAACACGGTATACATATCTCTCTGGTTGGTTCGACCAACAAGAAGTCAGCCAACGTGAGAGCACGAAGGCAGAGGAGCGCTATCTCATCGTGGCCGCTTGCTCAGCGGTAACGCGAGACCTCCGTGGTAATAAGACCTGCCCTGGTAATTATTACATTCCCTTCGTGTGAGACGTATATACGTAAGGTAGATTCGCCGTGAGATGGGAGGAAGTGACGCGGTTCAACCGGAACGTGAATTATCGCGTCCCTAAACGACATCCTACCAGAAAACTGCCACCTTTATCGTCTAATTAATCGTTATTTATATCAATCTATTTGATAACCGGTATTTATTTACACGCGACCTGAAATGATGTATATACGTAGCGATGTAAGATCGTCGACGACAATTTGCGCGTCGTTTATTGGATGAATATCGAAGGACGATCGATGGTAGTGTTATAATTTCGCGGACGGAAACGGAGTGAAATATGTGATCGGTGCGCATCGAACCGTAAGAAGGGCGATCATCGAGAGGAATGCGACGTAAGCCCGAGGCTGCGAACGGAAACTCGTGTATATCTCGCTCCGAATGAGGAAGACGCATCGCAGCCGTTTTCTATCCTACAGGAATTCCAGAATCAGGCCAGAGTGAACAGCGAGCGGCTGTTATCGCGACCGACACCGAAGACGGAGCGCTTCTCCGAGAGAATAAAAGCCGGCGGAACTTGGACGAGCACGGGACGCACAAATGAAATATTCCTGGCATCTGCGCGTAGACTCTGCGCCTCCAATTTATTTAAAAAAGAAGCGAACGAAGAAGGAAGAAGGGAAAAGGATTAGATTTATTCTGAATGCCAGACACGAGAGAGGATAAAAGACTGGCATCGCTATGGTCTGCACATGGCTCGCTCTTTTCGAAAAGTTAGTTTAACAATCCGCAAAAGAGATGTTACACATTTTAATCCGTTTTTCTCGCAATAAAAACAACGACGGCACTCCCTCGATCCGCGAAAGCCGCAACGAAAAGGAAATAATGTTAATTAGCGCGGGGCGGGTACTTGGCGGGAGTTCATCGTCGCGTTTTCACTTTAAAATTCTCGGATAAAAGTCCCATTTTTCCCCTCGGTGCGCGCTCACGCTGTTTGCACGACGCTTCACGTGCGTTCCTCGTCTATGGGATCCTCTGGAACTCGTTCCCTTCCATATGTCCATACTTCGAACGCGAGATCGCTATGAAAAGGGATCACCGAATCGCGCCGATTTCACCGCAGGATGAATCGTAGATACGAGAACGTCGTATACGTGCCGGTATACCGTGTATAGCTCCGTAAGCGAGATATGGCAGGACGACTGAAAGTGCAGCCTTGAATTCACGGCAAATCTGTCGTATGCATAATAAAGCGTCGTTCCATGCAAATCTCCCTCTGCCTCTCTCCTCTCTTCTTTTTTCTTCCTCTTTCTCGATCCCTGCTTAGCTATTTCACTTTCCCGCCGCGCGTTTCAACGAAAGAACGATCGCCTAGCATCGTTCTCCGCTTTATATTTTTCTGGAACTCGTAGCGGTCCACGCGGACAGGGAGAAGTATCGCGAACATTACCGAGCATATACGTAGCTCGATTTCGATTCCGTTCAGCTTATCGACCAAGTATCATCCTTATTCAAAGCGTTTTTCTTTTTACAGGAATGCATCGATTGGTTACGTAAAAACTTGGAATCCTAGCGCGGTTGTTGTGAATCGTCGTTCACATTGTGAACGTTTAAAATGTTTCTACCGTGAATCGTGAAGACGACCGAGTTACCAGGGAAAAGAGGAAGAGGAGGAGGCAGACGAGGAAAAGGAAAACGTGGAAAGGCGAGCGCTCGCGATCGATCGCGCTCGAAACACTTTCACGGCGAAAAGGACGCGGAAGTAGATAAGGACGAAACGTGTCAAAAGGAAGGCGCGAATAACCGAGTCACCAGCTCACGGACCTCGACAGCTGTGGCTTTTCTGGCTAGTCAATGCAGCGCGCCACAGACAATGCTCCATAGAAATCGCCAGATGCATCTACAAGTGCTACCGTTTCAGAGGAAAATGCGACAATGACATCGAAATGCATCGAACGATGTTCCTATCGGGCACCGGAATTGCGTACGTGGTTCGCGTATCAGACGCCACCTTGCCATTCACGATCAATCTAATCGCTGAACGCGTTTTGTTTTTCAAAACTTCGAAAGCGTACTTTCCATCTCGGATCGCGAATTAATATTCCCTGTCGAAGAAGTTCGATGAATATTCCTTCTTATATTGGAAAAGTTGAGAGTTGAGAAAGTTACGTAGAATGTGATCGTTTGAAAAATCGTACAGAGTGATAATAAATGCTCTAGAATCACGACGACGTGCTTAAGCTACTCTAAAATGGGAAACTTAGCGCTCTGCATGAAATAACGCGGTATACACGTTTTCGCGAGTTGAAAGTGGCTCGTTTCCCGCGCACAATCGAACATGTTGACATTGGCAGTCGCCGCATAAATCCTGCGAGGCGTATAAATAGACCTCTCGTTCGCAAACGAAAGGTCGTTACCGAATGCACCACGAGTTGCACCACAAGTTACAATACACCTCTACGTCTGATGGATAAGACTTGAAAGGTGGATGGCTCGATGACTTAACTGGTAAAGTACGCGAAAACGCAATTTACTTCGCTCGACTGGCTACCGCAAATTGGGTCGCGTCGAATTCCAATGGCTCGCGAAAATATTTTAATCGACAACGACGATTACATCGTGATATTCTGTTAACAGGACGAACAATAATCCCCTCGCTCAAGAAAAAGGAACAGAAGGAAGAAAAGGGGGAGGAGCGGAGAAAACGAGAGAGGCTTATTACCTCAAATCGCGGCTGCTCCATCACCAGACGTTTAATAACCCCAGACCGATTACAACGGGGTTTATCGAAATGGATTTTTTTTTCTGTTGGCATAGTTGGGAATTGAAAGGCTCGTCTTGAGAACTACTCGAGTTCCGGGTCTCTGTGGCAAGAAGCAAGCGGTTTATGCAATAGCCGATGCAACGGTATCGAAAGAAGACAGGCGAAGGGACGGTGGGGTGAAAGGAGGTGGAAAGGGGCTCGAGAAGCCCTCCACTGTGTTCTTAGCATTCCATCGAGCATCGTGGTTCGCGGTTAGACTAACCACCGAGCAAAATGGTATAGCATTGGAAGAAAAGGGTTTTGAAAGAGGACGAAAGAAGCGTCGAACCATTCGTTTGGGCATACACAGCACGCGCCATTGACGCGATATTAAGCGTCGTGGATTTCGCTGGATTCTTGAAATCCAATTGCCATTAAACGCGGAGACCGCCGTTCTTCTATCGATCGTTTCTACCAGACAGTGCGTGATCTCGTTATCTAACGATTTAGCGCGTTCATCCGCGAGATACCGCCGATGAAATTGACAGCAAAGCTTGTGAACCGCAGTACGTCTTCATTCGTGAAACGGATAATCGCGGAAATCTTGCACGCGATTCCAAGAGTCGCGCGTTTCTTTGTCACATACTACAAACAATGTATATATATAAAGAAACGTTCTCAAGTTCGTCGCGTATTTCCGCAACTACCGTCTCAACGTCTCGAAACCGGTGCGTAATTTACATCGTATTATTAAAGGACAGCGTAGGACGGAGATTAGTGAGAAAGGGAGAAGAAGGAGAAGCAACGGAAAATCCGGTGGAACGAATCGTTTCGTGGCAAGCCACGGCGACGTTATGCGTAAACGGGTCGTGCTCGGTCGACGCACGATAATTAAATTTTCAGCGTGGAGGAAAGGTGAAAAGAGGCGGAAAGGCTCGGCGGCGGTAGGCGCAACTCGCGGACCAATTAGGAAGAATTTAACTTTTCCGCACAATGGGAGGTAAAGGTAAATCGAGCGTGGCGCGCGGTACACCGAGACCAGGCGTGGCGTTAACTTCGTTTTACGAGGTTCGTTTGTTTTCACCCCGGTCGGCATACGCTAACTTCGATATCCTGGTGGAACTTTAAATTCGATTCTCTAACACGAAAGATCGACGTGTCCGAGCCGAGAAGCGGGTCAAATGCGCGCGAACCTTCGCGCCGGAACGAATTGGCATTGCTTATATAGAAGTTCTTTTGTCCAGATTAGGATCGAGAACTACTTTGCGTGTTGGCGAGTACGGCCAGTACACCGCTCAAGGTGGGGTAATAATTAGATTTTCAGGGACGGAGGAAGCCAAGAACGAAATAGGTTTCGTATTTCGTCTTCGCGTTGCAGCGCCAGTCTCTCATTGTCGAGAAAACAGAGAGAGAGAGAAAGAGAGGAAGAATACAGGAAAATAAGTACAAATCTGTTCTTCACCGATGATGGCGATAGTCGAACGGCGATCTTTTTTCTTCCTTCCTTCGGAGGCGGGAGCGGAATGATTATGGAGAGCATAGAGGAAAATCATTATCGTGTGCATCGTAGAGAGAAAGAGCCAGCCGGCGTGATAATTAAATTTCCATAGACGAAGACTACGGATGAAAAGGTGGAGTGAGAGGAAAACCGTTGGCGGATAGAAGAACCCGGGGGTAAAAGGTGGAATTATGGTAAACTATGTTCCCCCCGTGACTTTCGTCGTTGTGAATTAACTCACGCTACGCTGCGCACGTTCTGCCGCGTCCACTGGATTTGCTTCTATCTCGAACAGAATATCCGAACGTCCGAAGTCAAGCTCACGGGGACATACCGTAAAAAATTTCTAATTATCTCGCGTGAACCTGCGATTTTTATCGAACTAGTTTCGTGAAAATTCTAATTGACGTCGTTATCGTTTACGCGATACTATCGACGAGACATACGACACGATGAACAATACACCTTACAACATAGCCGTTTCCTCTCTGTGACTCGCTGGGAGAGAGTCGATGAGGAGAACGTGGTTTCGTGAGTTGCTGCACAAAAGTGGGGCGGAAAAACGGCCAGGAAGACGTGAACTAACAGATAAGACAAATATATTGGAGAGGTATAACGTACGTGGTTATGGCGGAGCATCACAGTGCCGCACGCGAACACCGAGAGATCTCGATAAATCGTGGCTGAAGCTAGCTCGGGTTGCTTTGAACATTTACACGTTAATAAAATACGCTTCTCATACCGTGATAATAAATTGCCCGAATATTATATGTGACAGCGATAAACGCAACACTGCAAAATATAATAGAACAGAGAGACCGAATGAGAACGATCGAAAGAGATTTTAAACGAAATGTTCCTTCGCACAGACGTTTTCAAGGTTCGTTGAACGTTCGACGCGATGTTACGAGTGACCGTAGAGAGTCGAGGACAGTTTTGGTTGCAAGGTGACGTCACAGTTGAGGACGAAGCGTACCGACAAAGGAGGAGAGAAGTCGCTGCTCGTTTCAAGTGGTATTTCGTCGCCGCGCCACGTTCGAGAATGCCCGCATGTCGGAAGTATCGAAGACATTAGCATATCGCGTGCGCTTTCACCGAGGTTATCAAAGACACTTTGGGTTTATACCACGGCACGACACGTGCATATAAGAGCAAACAGGGTTCAAGTCTATTTGTCAAAATGCCAATCAAAAAGCCCCCCGCTGATAAGAAGACGCTCATCCGACACTAGCCAGCAAATTGCATAATCAAATTTAATATACCGAGAACGATACGAAAATTCTCGAGTTACAAACACGCTACTATTCAGCCGACAGCCAGACGAGTCTAACCAACCACCGAACATTATCGATCTCCCTGTATTTCCATTTCATAAGATTCCCTTGGCAGAAACGACGAGCTATTCGACATTGCCTCTAACGTAGTTATCCTATTAGGAATATATTTTGCTCAAACACAAGAATTCCGACACTTTGTCCGACTCGTATCGTACGAATTTTGGTGAACTGTACAAATCCTAGAAAACTTGACAATAATATACTACTTAAGTATCACCAGTTGCATTACTTTCGAGCATCCTTAATCTAATCTTCAACGCAGAAATGAAACAATCTGAAGATAAAGCGCTCATCGAGTAAATCGATTATAGCTGCACAATGTTTTCCAATTACAAACATTGGCTTTACTATTACATATTGGATTTCGAAAGTTAAATTAATCGCATCGTAATATCCTATACGTATATATACGTAATTGTGCTGCCTATAGAGAATAGGATCATCGTAGATCAAATTATTTGCAAGTTTGCAATGAAAATCGCACACGCAACGGATCGGATTACCTACACAACGATGCTTCGAATCGAGGCGCAATCGAGTCACGTTCGTCTTAATTAATCGTCGTTAATTAAGACAACTACCGAACGAACCTAAGAACCTTGTAACGCTTGTATTATTAATTACCGTTTATAGTGGCTTGCCGGTGAATCGAATTAATGTCCCGGGAACTCAACGAGCTTCTCTAGCCGACTGCCGGTTGCTCAAACATGATCCGAAAAAATTGCACGCTTAAATTTCGCGCAGGCGAACAATATGTAACCGGATTTCTGCTTCGTAAGACTTTTTAACGACGTCTTTGCTGGTGGTGGAACGCGAAGAAAAAAAGGAAAGAAAAAAAGAAAAAGGGAAAAGAAAAAAAGAGTGCGCTAAGTGCTTCTGTACGAGGCTCATAGTCCTTGCGACGGATCTATCCGCGATTAGTATTCCACAGAGGTGGATCGAGTCGCGCTGTGATCGACGAACAAATTTTTAAACTCGCCGAACATCGTAGCCTGTAGTCGGTACAGAGCCAACGAGGATTAAGGAACTCGTAAACGCGAAACAACCGTTCGTTTTCCACGAGCAGAGTTCCGTTGGAACTTGTCGTGACTCCGCGTAGATAAAACACAGCTCCTGTATTCGTTTTCTCTCTTAATTATCGAGTGTCTCACGGTCTTCCGCTTTGAGCCGTTCTTCCTTTCCTCTCCTCCATTTCTTTCAGTCGGTTCTCCTCTTTCCTTCACCAGGGTAAATTAAGAACCGCGACCGTGGCGACATCCGAGAACCAATTTTCCCTAGGAAAAAGTTCCTCCCAAGGGGAGAAAAATAGCGCGGATGCGCTGTGTAACCGGTAATCGGAACGTGAAGAGTATTTTCCAACGAGAATTACAAAACGTGTCGCTGCACATCGGTTCTGATTCGTGACGAAGTCTACAACTTCGATACTCCTTTGTTACGCTGCTTCTATCTATCTTCCGGGCGAAACGATAAAAAATGCGAGAAATACGATAATTCGTTAATCGAAATCACCATTTCCTGACACTTTTTTACATTGTATGTTCAATGCACGGCGAAACTCGAGGAATTTGTATCGGAACGATAACCGCAGGACAAATTATATTCCCCTCTGTTTATCGGAGATGCAGTTCTTAAATCAGGACGCGTGTTATTCGAGGTTAAAGCAGGTTACTCGATTATATCTGCTCGGATATATCGGTGGCGAGAGGAGGGCTCGATATGCGCATATGCACGTTCCTGACCTAATACAGTTAGCGTACGCTGATACACATATGCAGCCTCATTAACGGCAAAACTTTAAATATTTAATAGAGTAACTTTTTTATTGCGCATATTCCATCGAGAATAGCGTGTGTAACGGATAGCAATAGCCTGGCCGCTCGTTCGGTTAAACCGTTCGGAAACTGGACGTAACCGATCTCGTTCGTTTCATTAGCTCCCGCGGCGAGAGGAAAAAAATCGATCGAGATTAACCGTGTATCGTGGTGTTGATTAAAACGCTGATATATAAGGCTGCCTCGAAGCGTTGCTTCATACCTCGCGCGGCGCCGATGAGAGAGAACCCTAACGCTGCGAAAAAACGGTTCTCGATCTACGGGAGCGCAAAACGATTTAGCCGCATTCCCGGCAAAAATCCACCTTTCTCCCGGATGATTTTTGCTCGTGCAACAGTATTAGGAAATCGTTTCGCGGTCCCGATGCATTATAAATAACATTCGCACGGCTCGTCGTGGATTAGTCCCGCCGACGAAATCTTCAATGAACGGTTTTGTCTAATGCCAGCTGATGAGTGCATCGTGCAGGAATTCTACACGCTTATAAATATCGTTCGTGGCGACGTTCAGAAACCGAGTATCCAAAAGTCATCGTAAACTCGCACAAGTTATGTTCGAAGAGAGAATGATCGTTCAAGGTGATCGCGCGGCAACCCCCGATGAGACAGATCTATCGAGTGGAATACGTATATCGTGGGGAGATGGCGCGTAAATGCGCAGTGGATTAAGTCCGTACCTTGTCAGCCGCAAGACGAGCGACCAGGGCCTCCTTGAGAGGGCCCAGCCAATGGTGTGCCCCGACGAAACGCTTGTTCAGCAATTTCGTATGGGGGGCGGCCTGGGCATATACGGTCTCCAGCTCGAGAACCACCATATTTTCAGACCCAGGGCTGAGATTTCCTCCTCCGCTCTTCTTTTTCTCCCCCTAATCCTTCTGCCGCTCAGCCAACGGACGGGGCTTCGCGAGACG
>NT_176510.1:315036-317721 GCF_000188095.3 Bombus impatiens
CGCGAGACGCTAGCATTTATTATCGCGTCCGCTTCGATAATCGCCTCGAATCTATACAACGTTCACGTACACACGCGGGCACAAAAATTCACGGAGAAATCGAAGGAACTTTTCTTTTTGCCGTTCTTCTATCTTTTTTGCTCTTTTCTTTTCTTTTTCCTTCTATCGTACTTCCTCGCACTTTTCACGAGTTACGTTTCAATGGAATTTAAAGTTGGATTTCATGTTTCGTAAAGTTACCAAGTTTAGGAGGGAAACGACAGATCGGTGAAACTTTGCGGTAAACCGATGCTGGCATTCCCCCTTTTGATCCGCCAACGATCACTGTTCCGTCAGAATGATCTGTCGCGCGACGATTCGACGGTCGAACATCGCTTTCCGCGAACGAACAAACGATCGATCACTGTCAAAAAGGTAAACGAGAATTACGCGGAACCACGTGGTGTTTCCTTGGTTGCACACACTCCCGATATTGGACACTGTGTAAAACTATAGTATCGCTCTCGACGAGACACTTGTATATACGTCTGATCGTAATAACAAAGGCGAAAAGGAAAGCGACGCGGGGGCGATTCTTTTAGAAAGAATCGCAGAAGGCACGAAGATTATGCGACTTAAACACGGAAGATCAGGTGATGATACACCTTCGAGGTAGAAGTCATAGTTTCTCTTTGTGACACCGCGGATATACCGTCGAATGAAGCACACACGTACGACACGACAATAGGTTCCTTGTGTCCCGATAATGCGTTCAAGCTGTTCGAGCTTCGTTGGTATCCAGCGTGCTTCGACGAAAGCGCGGTGTAAAGAAGGCCGGTTCTCCGTAGCGAGCCGTTAAGTCCAGCGTGATCCGGGCTTAAGCCGCGCTCGCAACGGTTGCCGCATAGAAAGGCAGTTGAGAACTGACTGCCTCCTCTCGAGCCTCCTCGCTCCCATGGCCCGAGCTTTGAGTGACGCGACGCGACGCGGCCGGTGTGACGCGTACACCCCTCTCTCTTCCTCCCTTTCCCACTCTCCTTTTGCCTCTCCGTTTCTCTCCATCCTAGCCCCCGTTCCTTTCTCTTTCCCTCTTCTAACCCTGAGCTCGCTCCTTCTCTTTTGGCTCTCCGTGCTCATTCTCCTTTTATCGCTCCCTCTTTTTCGCTCTCATCGTCGTGCATCCGTCTCGTTTCCGCTCTTTCGCTCCTCGTTCCTTCTTTCGCTTTTTCATTCTTTCCGTCTTCCTGCTCTCTCCCCTTCCCACTCATCCTTCTCTCTTTTTCTCCATTCCCTCGATCTTTCTCCTTTCCTCTAGCCGTGATTTGCTCCGAACTCTCTCTCGCCAACGAGCAGACAGTTCGTTCTACTCGTGGCAAGACCCAACGAGAATACAGCCCTGTCGCCCTCAGAGACTCCTTCACCCTCTCCCTTCCCTCCCAGTGGGCTCTTCTTTTGCCGAGGACACGACAAAGCCACGAGAGCTTCCACGATTTCGCGGGAAGATTCGCCTTGCCGGTTTTCAAACGTATCTCCCTGCACAACCGTACTGCCGATCGACCGAGAATTAATGACCGATTAATCGTCGCGGCGCGTCGTGTTCCGTGTTCCGCCTATTCGTGTACGCATAAGCACGGCCGCTCGTACCGCCCGTGCACATTTTTCCCATTACCGAACCATTTCCGCGTTTTTCTCTGCGCCGGAGAACATTTCTCGGGATCGGCAAACAGACTGCAAACCAAGAGAGCTCTCTTTCCTCGTCATACCATTTCCGATCGAAGAGAGGACGCACACCGACTGACTCAACTTCGACGATTTCCAAGGCCCTTCCAGCTCCCTTTCATTCGCTTCTTTGACGAGGATACGCCGAACCTAGCGAATCCAACCATTTCTCCTCTAACATTCGACGGTCGTACACCGACGTGCAGAGATTTCATTGATCCCATTCAAGAGCGCTGATGTACTCGAGAGTCTGGTTGTACAGCGAACATGCGTGTTCACGGCGTGTGATTAAATTTCGGCTTTTAATTGCGCTCATAGCGATTCAAACGGAACAGGTGAATCAACGTTCGTACGTTAAGATACGCGGAATGCTTGCCTGGTTTAACTCGTCGCTCTTTTTTATGACAAGACCTTGCGAGACGATCTCTGTCATCATCATCCTCGTTGAAGAACGAATAAATATTTTGATAGAGAGAAATAACCGCGAGACGGTCCCCTCTTTTTTTTTTTTTTTTTTTTTTGATACACTGCCTGAGCGACGAGAATGAAACTTTGAGAGGTCACCGTCGCTCCTAAAACGACCAAGCAATAAAAAGCGCCGCCAGTGGAATGTTAAGCGTCGTTTGCTGAAAACGAGTCGAGTACGGGTGAGCATCGCAATGCCGTTGACTTCCGGCAAATGAAATTTTCCTTGGAAGCCGATACACACGTACGGGGGTGAGATCCTGCGCGACGTGCCGTGCAACCCCTCGATTTCTTGCGGTGTCCGGCGCGCGTACAGGCGCGACTATGATTATTCTGAATAATTCAGTTGCCCAGTGAAAGTAGCACGAGACTTTGCATGTAATTTCCAATATTGACAGACGTTCCTGAGACCCTGTCCCCGAGGCACCCTCCTCTCTATCCTCTCGGCTCCTTCCTTCCCTGTTTCCCTCCTCTCTCTTCCCGTCCAAGTGCTTTTGAGCGTACGGCCCTGCCGCCCCAACC
>NT_176510.1:318202-332697 GCF_000188095.3 Bombus impatiens
GAGGGTGAGACAAAGGCAGGCGCGCGCGCGAGTTTCATGAGATTCAAAAGAAGATGACGACTACCCCCTTCGTGCCTTGGCATACAGAGCGGAGCCAAGAGGGAACTGGCTCGCCCCAAAGTACGGCCCTGCCTGTTCTTCCTGCCTGCCCCCGGTGTCGCCTTGCTAGTCGAGAGGTTTGCACGAAGATCAGAAACTTGCTCGCAGGTGAAAAAGTAACTAGAAGTATTAGCACGGCGGCGACAACGGCGACGATAACGTCGACGAGGGCAGAAATAAGAGGAATAAAGGTGCAAGAAATCGGGATACGATTCGCGTTTCGATCTCCCATTGCCATCGACTTCGAGACTACGCGTAGAACGTACAGCCGAAGAAAAAAGAAAGTGGGAAAGAAGGAAACAAATCGAAGATCGAAAATTTCATCCCCCGGGGAAAGCCGTACTCGTGACACGGATGCACTGACGGTATGATGAATCAAGTCTCCGAATGAAACTGAAGGGTATCCCGAGATGATATCGTATGCCGGATAACAGAGGACAGAATAAAAGAGTAACCGTGTATACTCGATGTATACCGAGCGTGATCCTTTGAAAGAGGGAGGAAAAAATAAAATCAATTGGCCTACAATACTCCTGGCATTGTTTCTCCTTCGATCGAACTGGCACACGGGCAAGGGTTAACACTGGGTTAGATTCAAAACGCAGCACTATATATATATATATACATATATGTCTTCTAAATGCCAATAATCGACTACAAACTAATACGAACGCAAAACAGGTCGCACTTTCTCATCTCTTTCCACTTCGTGTGCGTGTATCGATTTTCACGTCGACCTGACAAGTTTAGAAAAGCTGCAGACTGCTTTTGCGGCTGAGCGTTATTATTACGACGCACCGGCAACTCTTTTTTTCTCTCCCCTGCGTATATTACCGCGGCGTCGAAAATATCGTCGATCCCGAAATATCGTTTGAACGCCGGCTAAAAATCCCGCCAACTTTTCGCGTCTCGCCCGTGAAATTTCCTTGTTCAGCCGAGAAACGCGTCATGGAAAAAGAGAGAGAGAGAGAGAGAGGCGTGTTTCGCGCGACTTTAATTGGCCGTGCCTTAATTTTGATGTACGCTGTACCACCTCGAGGGTTCTCAGGGCCGGTGAAGAGTCGAAAGGGAGCGGAAGAGAGGAAGGAGAGCGCGGAGGAGAAGAAACGAGAGCGTCGAAGGAGAGGAAAGCAGACGGGTGAAGGCAGCCCTCTTTCTTGCGCAGCCGGCACATTGTCGTCGCCCGTAGCCAACAGCCTATTGTCTACAGGGAGCTCTCCCCCTTTCCCTTTTGCGGCCACACATATATACATATAGAACGATACGGCGACACACAGAGTGGAGCTGTGCGGGGAGTGACAAAGAGAGAGATGGGAACCACCGACACAGAAGCGGCCACCGGGGAGGGAAGGGGCGTGTTATAAAAGAAAAAAGGAGGAAAATACACAACATGACGGAGAAGCAGAGCAGCGGAGAGAAAAGGAGATTGCGAGCGAGAGAAAAGCTCGGAGACGGAGAGAAAGAAGACAGTGGGTAATAGTTAAAAAAAAAAAAAAAAGAAGAGAGAGAAAGAAAAGGAATATGGAAAAGGGGCAAGAAGCAGGGAGTAAGAAAGAGAGGATGAAACCGACAGTATAGTAGTAGTGGAGTAGTAGATCGAAGATGAGTGGGAGAAACGGAAACTGGGCGAGAAAACCGATGGATAGTTATAGGAAAAAAATAAAAAGAAGTAATTATAGGGGAAAAGAGAATGTAGCGAGTGGAACGAGGAGAGGACTCGATGTATCGACGAAGAAAAGGAGGAGAGGCAATCAAAAAGGGGAGAGGACTATTCATACCCCCTATCCAACCGTACCTTGCAGCAGCTATTATTTACATATCAGCAACTTCGTGCTTCCATGTACATAAATGCGCAAATACGGTTGCCCATGAGAATATAGCTGCCCGTGTAAGGGGAGGGGGCGAGCAAAGTACAAATGTGAACACACACCAGAAGCGGCATTGTACGAACGAATGGTAACCGTCAGGATGGTACTATCCGTTAAACTAGCCTGATTTCTGAAAAGAGGCTCGCGCGTTCCAGCTCCGCAGCAAAAAAACGCTCGAGCTGCATATCGAAGGGAGCGGCAGCAGCTATGGTCAATGAGTCGTCCCTTTGCGTAGTCGTCGCCAACGAATTAAAATCTCAACGGTAATTCACCTTGCGGCCACTGGACTATGCAACGCGACACGTCTCCTGATATATCCGTGGTATCGCGTATTTGCGTAAAATCAATGGCACACGGAGCGATAGAACGTTGAAAGCGTCGTCGAGCCAAAAGGCTTTCTCGTACTCGACTCGTCTCTTCCTCTTCTCTTCCACCTTTTCGAGCCTTCGACAAATTCGTGGCTTCGATCGAGAAAAAAAAAAAAAACGAACGCGACGGAGTGCACGCTCCATCCCCGCGTTTCAAACTAATACACCACGCGATTAATTAATACACGTTAAAAATGGAGCGTGATCTTATGCGATAAGAAAAGGGGTCAGTGAAAGCGCGATATTGCTATTTTTTTTCTGTAATGCGGTCGAAGGAAATTGGGCCTTTTCTCGTGTCCTTCTTCCCCTACTTACCTTGGAGGTAAGAAGAAACGGCGGAACGTTCCCAAAGCGCTCGTCTAGGAGATATCCGGTATTTTCTCGGGTGTTTCGTTCCACGACTGAATCGAATCGATGTCTTTGACCCCCCGGAGGGATATCGCGAACGTATCAATCGGCCTATACGAATTCGATTGGCCGACTGAGGCAAGTTGAGAACCTCTAGATTCAAAGGGATGGGCGAGCACGCGAGTTCGCGTGTTAGGTGCCGCGAGGCTCTCTCCTCGTCTTTGCCGTTTCTCCGCACGATGTCTTTCTCTCTCATCGACCCCTACCAACCCTTGTGAAACACGGCAACGCTGCCCGCACCCTAGGATCTTTTATTATAAGAAAAAATTTCCAGCTGAACGCGGCATACGTATAAAAATATAGCTAGCAATTGCCCACACTTAGAGTCGCTCGCTCGGCTACCTGTGTGCACATGCACCCGTGACGACGGTGCAACAAACGCGTTTCCACCGTAGGAAGTGGTTTTTAAAGAGCCTTCGTTCTGAGGAAAAAGGTGATAAACACCGATCAAGCGACACTTGGAAATTTCCACCCTTTGTCTCTCTCTCTCTCTCTCTTTCCCTCTCTTTTAAACGCGGTGGTGTAACCACGACTGAAATTCTTTAACGAGTAATCGATAAAGCAAACTCGACGAAAACGTAAATATTGAAATTACCACCATCGACGAAGGAATCCTTGACCGTTTACGAGCCCGAGTTTCTCTTTCCTCTCCGATTACATATTGAAAAAATAACCGTGTTCCAGGTAGAACGTTTTAAAGTGTCTCTGTTTAGATTGTTCGATCCTTCTCCTCGTTCCTGTGCTTTGGTTATGTAACTCATTGATCGTTGTTTTTCTTTTTCGTTCATTTCTCGATGATTAACCAACACAAAGAGGACAGACAGACAGAGAGAGAGAGAGAGAGAAAGGGAGAGAGAGAGAGAGAGAGAGAGAGAAAGAGGAATAAGTATTTTGAGCACCGCCGGTTCTAGAGTTTGCACTTGGTCACGATTTCAGGGCGTTTGCTTTGTGTTTCCATGCTCGAGATGGTAGGTAGATGTTGCAAAAAAAAAGGGGACGAAAGATGCGGTGGCTACACGTTGAAACAGGGCTGGAGGTGAAGGTGGAGAGGCTACTTCAAGTTGGTTTCTAGCCTAGATTCGACTCCGCGGGTGATCCGTGGTTTTAATTAGGATCCACCACGAGGCACGACGCTGTTCTTCTAAGACTAATGATCTCTCTCGTTTCATTAATAACCTCCAGACCAAGTGTCATTTTCGTCTTGAGGCCGCGTTGCATGACAAAGCAATATTAAAACTAGTATTCTTAGCATTCGTTGATATTACGCCTCTCAAGACGCGGTTCGTCGTCGGTTAATTAACTTCTCTCCACCTATCCGCCGAACAGCGGAGGTCTCTTAATTGAAAATGTTATCGGTGTTGCTGGTTATGCGTACGCGTGGAGCACGAAATAGCTCGAAAAGCGCCGACGCCCGGCATTTTTGCAATCGACGTTTCGAGCAAACATTCCGTGGATATCCGGATGAGTCATCAACGAAAGAGCTTTCTCCGTGAAAGAGAGAAGGAGAAGGAGGGAAATCGCACGATACTTCGACAAATTTCAACGAACATCAACCCTGACCTTTCTCTATGACCTATTAACGGGCTTAGAAGAGAGAGAGAGAAAAAGAGAGAGAGAGAGAGAGGAATTACGTGGTAATTTCGGCCTCCGGGGAAATAATCAGCTTGACACCGGGATATACTGTGAACACGAAGGGTCGTGAATATTATGACAGCTAAAAAACACGGGTTTAATAGCTGTTGAAAGAAAACCAAGAAACTTTTCGCATCGTTGAAAACTCATAATTTCCATATTTAAAGGCAATGGCATTTGGACATCGAATATTGAAGAACGTTCGCGCGAAACTACGTCAGTGGTTGTAACGTCGTAGAATCGATTGCATCAATTACGAAAGAAAAATAGAAGTAATTGATAAATCTGTATTGAAGCAAAGACGAGAATACAAATGAGCTCTCTTGTCTCCAAAATTCGATCTACGAGTTAGTCGGGAGCGAGGAAAATTTACGAGAGTGTAGCGCGTCTGGAAAGATCGGATCTTTCCACTTAATTGCTGAGGCGGTAGTCTTCCAGGAGACTAGTCCCCGAGGTGGAAAGGTCCTTTGACCTGCTCACTCGGTTTCCGCGACAGTGAACACAACGTGCGAGACACTTACATAAACTTGCAGAACGGCGATGCCTACGCACGGGTGTTGGAAAAATAGGAGGAAACGTTCATCTTTAAAGATCGCGACGCGTGGAGTGCGCGTCCATCTTCGTCTACGACGATCAAAGACGAGAGAATCGAAGAAAAACGGGAGGCACCGAGACCGCGCGTGGCTTCCTAATTATCCGGAACGCGATAAATCAGTTTTCGATTAGCCACGAGAAACACGCCGTGAAACGGGTAGAATACAAGCCCGACAAATGAATCGTTGTTTAATAAATCTGTCGAGCGAGCGGGTTTGCAGAGAGGAGTATAGAGCGAACGAAGTAGATTATGCTATCTAATTAGAGTGTAGCCTTCCGATGAAAGCACGGTGTAATTGGTCGAGGTAAGGAAATGGTGCGCACATTCTTGCCGTCCTTAATTGCTTCAGCCTCTATCACGCTACTTCGTCATGGATTTGCTAATCCTTGTTGTTTTCGATTAGCCAACATGTAGCATTCACTGGCAGGACTGGCGTTGCCTGCCACCTGCGAACTTCGTAGTCAACTAACCGCATGCCAGAATAGTTAGAGGGCTCGTACGATCGATAATTAGAAAGAATGTGGAAACGCGTTGCATTATCCGAAAGTCGAATCGCGCGCGACTAAAAAACGACTAAACGAAAGATAGAAAAAAGGAAGGAGAAAAAAATAGTTATACGGTCCATTAAAAAAATTCTGGTAAAAATTGCCGGTCTGGCTGAAAAAAACCTGCAGTGCGGAATAATGAGATAGGAGCGATGAAGTTGAAGTACAGAAAATTTAATGTAATAAGCTGGACAAATCCCTTTGTAGAGCGAAACACGTATGTGAAGGACACGGTGATATTCGCGCGGCTTCCGTGGCTGGCTATGCCAAAGTGAGTCAGCCAGCGTGAAAAATTGAGGAGCACGCGCACGCGGATGAAGGAAGGGAAAAGGAGGAAGGTTTGCTACGTAAGTATGGCCGATTATGTAAGTCCACCAAAAATATCGTCGAATGAGTGACAAGCACTTGGCTTGTTCGCCGATCGTCAGGCAGTTCGAGGCGCGCTAGCAATTATTTGCAAAACTGTAGCAACGCAATGGTGAAACAACAAAGTCAATTCGTTGGCTAAAAACGCATCTAAACGAGCTATACGAGCTCCGAGCAAAATCGAAACGACCTGACATTTAAAACCTAACTGAGTACAAGCAACGTGCATCGTTTGGCCGTAGCTACGCATAAAATTCGAACGTTTGATGGAAGCAGGCAGAAAGAGAAAGAAAGAGAGAAGAAACCCGTTCTGCTCGCGAAGAATTTCGGGCTCCAAACAATCGTATCGACTTCTTCAGCACCAGCAACAGCAGCAGCCACCACAGCGGAGAGAGCTATAGCTCGGGAGCAACAATAGCCGGTCGTGGATAGGGTAGCTCTCGCGTGCATATTTGTCAGTTCGTCAAAGGAACTGTAAAGCGTTTAAAACGGAAACGTTGGCTAGCTGAAAAGTTGGAAAACGGAGCTGCCGCGGAACTCGATATTCCACAACAAAGAAGGCCACTGGGAATAGGACAGTGGCTTGGGATTTCTGACCGGAACTGCAACGACGGCGAGGAACGTCGTGCTTACCCCCGAAGAGTGTAGCCTTCGGGCGATGATACAGATTTTCATCGGAGGAAGTCATTGCACTTTATGCTGAATGGGCACCGAGTCAACAACCCGATGCCTGTCTACGTGCTTGCGTGTATATATGTGTGTACACACCTTTAAAGGGTTTCTCCCGCTCTCACCCCCCTGCCCTCTCTCCATTCTCGTGCTCCTCTTCCTGCTTTTCGCGTGATCACAAGAAGAGCACTGTATGTATAGCCAAAGATGAGCTAAAACGAAGGAAAGAGAGGAGAAAATGCCAGCGAATCTAGGAGAGCGAGAAGGGGAGGGGGTGCCTCTGAACAAGTTGAAGAGGGAAAAACGAGAATGCCGTGGAGTGGTCGGGTACAAGAAAAGGAAGAAGCGAAGAACGTGCAGAATGGAGAAACAGAGAGCGAGAGGTAAGGGAAGCAAACTGCAGAGAGAAGGGGAGAAAGGAGACGAGGTCTGGGAATCGCTTCATGCACTGACGAGCACGAGCCTTCGCGTAATAACGCGATCAGAGGGCAGCCGTGTCTCATGCGTGCACGCACTTCTCTCGTACCATCGCACACGCTTTCTCGTGCTCCGAAGGCAAGCACGCGTGCATAAACGCTGGCGTAATACGCTCACGAGCTGCACGAGCGTTCTATTTTTATGTGTGTTACGTCGTGAAAGACCATAGGCTACAACGTGGTGGAAATATTCGCGAGACGCGACGAAGAAAGGGACAAAAACGGAAAAACAACGGTGAAGTGGCGGGACAGCGACCGTGTCGCCGAATATTCGGTAAGAGGGTGTCATTGGGGGGTGGGTGGCACGTGTATCTGAACTCGCGACGTCCGATGGAAATCGCTGAAACGCAACCACCGCACGCCAGACGAACGGCGCGCAGCGTGTTAATTAATACGACAACCACTGACGGAATCCGGTTTGACGTATAATGCGGCACTAATTGCGGAAGGGAAAATGGAAAGGGGGAGAGGAAGGGCGGGGGAGGGCAAAAGAAGGAAAGAAAAAAATTATAACGAATTCGTTGGCGAAACACAAGTCGCGTCGCGAGTTTGCAATTTTTTTCTCTCCTCCTCGGCGACCGCGTACACCGCGCTCGATGCATGCTTTGTGCGACATTTCGCGTTTTCATCGAGGCATGCGGAAACGAAAAGGTAGAACGAACGTGCAAGGAAGAAAGAGATTACAGGAGCCATGGCAGTCAAGCTGCACCTGTGCATACGCGCTTCGTTCGTCACGTGGAAAATACAGCGCTATGGCCCCTACCCTGGGAACAATGCTGCCTACGATGGGTACTATTTCCCGTAGAAGAGGGGAGGGGACGCGAGCTCGCGCGCACGCCACGCACGGAGAGACATATCAAGAGAGAAAGAGAGATGGGGATATGAGGGGGGTGGAAAACGAGTTGGACGACCCGAGGTCTTGTACACCGCATTTTCTCCCCTTTCATTTGTGATTTCCTCTTTTCCAAGCAGAATTGTATATTCACGTGTCTAGCTATGCGATACGCCGCATATATTCTTATTTGTCTTGTCACACAGACACTGGTGTGAATCGCACAAAAAATTTCCGAGTAATTCGTTAATCCAAATTTCTTATTGAAACGCATACGCTTTCGAATGGCAACGCTTCTCTGCGTCTGTACGCTCAGAGGAACCGCGGGCATTTCGTACAAAGAGAAACTTGCTATCCGTCACACGTCCACGACATGGAATTATTGATTTTCTTACAAAAATTCTATCTTTAAGAGCGACGTTTCACGTTTTAATCGAGCACGCCGTCAAAGCTTTCAGCTTAGCGTAGTCCTGTTCGAAAGAAGAGCGGGAATATACCGCGACCGGACTAGCTACTACGCTCTAGGATAGGAAGAACGGTTCGCTGTAAACACATAAGAATATGGAACATAGACCAGGCTACGTAGATTCATACTTGAAACGAGACGTCGACGAGAACGGAATACACATCGATGTCCTCAAGTTCCGGTCCCCCGATCTAATTTCGAATCAGTCACCTTCGAATCGATCTCGACTTCGATGATCGCGTCCACGGACTAAATTAAATGTTACACATCTCCAATTACATTGCCGAGATTACAATTGACCAGAAAGGATACTCTGTCGGATATGTACATACGTATATTTATAGGTAATAACGTAGCGTGTTATAATCGCCTCGATATCGAGCGCAAAGTTGCAATAAAGATGAAAAGCACTGGCAGCCACGTAACACGAAATTGCTGGATGACGGTCGAAGTATGAAGAAGGTTTCATAACGAAAGGCATTTTGATGCATTCGCCGATATAACGTTCGGACATGCAGTGTAACGTGCATAAACATGAATATGTGCTAGGATGGCTATATAACGTCTGCTCTATTTTCTGAATAGGATTCGAAGTAGATGTCGAGAACTTGTCACTCTGTGATTTATACATTTGTCCCTGCCGGAGGACGAGATCGTTCTCCATTCCCCTTCTACGCGTCTCTTAAGCTGTCAGGTCATACCGAGTTCCAATACGAAAGGAGGTGGAGGGGGACGCTTTTTCGCTAAGCGAAATAAAGAGAAGAAAAGGAAAAAAAAAGAAAAGGTAGCTACATATGTCCTACGAGGCTACATTCTCAAGGATAAAACTAGCCAAGGTTGCCGAGAGTGGAAAGATTCGATCATTGGTCGCATCTCGAAGCCAAGTTTGTGGCAGGATGCTCCGAGCGTGTCTAGTTAACTTATTGGAGCGGAACTTATCTTCAAAATTATGCAAACTATGATCGTATCTTGATGTTTATAACGAAACACTTCAATAAATTATCCGAATGACGAGATAAGTGGATTATAAGACAAGTATTGATATCAAAAATATGCGAAAGAAACAAACGGTCAGTAACGATAACCGCCCTGCAAGTGAGCTGTCGACAATGACGCAAGCTTGAAAAGTGACACGTCTATTTTTTCTGCTGGCCACGCTCTAAAAAAAGAGAACGAACAACACTTGGAATTTCAAAGGTTTCCCGTATCGTTGAATTGCTTTTAAACTCGCTTTTACAGTGCCATCTGATCTTGTACGAAAAGGAATTCGTCAACTAAATCAAAAGTCGTAAACGTCGAAGGTTTGCCAAGTCTGATCAACGGCGAAATAAACGTCCAATGTATGTTTTATACTTTGATTTGTAATTACGACGGTTACATCAAGTGCTATCATAATTTACGATACGCCTTTCTATAATTAACATTAGCTAAGAAAATCGGTACGCGGTTAATAATGCATCGATAATTTCGTGAAAATGCTAGTAAATCATGCAAACTATTCCGTCTATTCTATTGTTGCTCGCCTGTACCTTCACCCCTCGACAGGCATGCTCGTTCGAATGAAACGCGACTTCAAAAGCGAAGGAAGTCCGTCGAGAACCCGTACAAGAGGGTTGCTCGGTGGTTGGACCGCTCGTTAGTATCAGCTGCTTGCTGCTTAAAAATAACCTCTTCCTAGTCGCCAGTACAATCGCTAAATTAACACCAGCAGCGACGCGACGCCCTTCGCGTGGAAAACCATCGACAGACTTTAAATACTCTGCGCCGTTCTAGAACTATTATGGATTCCTCGAGTCCTACACTAGTCAGACCATACTCTACTGCACCAAACAGAATTCAACGTAACGTTAACAAGAAAGGATGGCGTTTATGGAATCACGTACAGACCTACGGTATGATCCACGGGCAGGTTTGCTGACTAATTAAGATATTACGACAATCTGAATACTTTCCCAGATTCACGACGGACACAAGAGAGGGCATCGAGTTCAAGCTTGCCCAAAAGTCAAATATTTTCTTTCATTGCGAAACGTCTCGTCGAAATGTTTAAATTGGATGGCAACGGAAGTGTATAAAGCGTACCGATAGCCGTCGCAATCAGTTAATGCACGAGCTTCGTCGAGCTACTTGATCAAGCAGCCTTTGATAATAATCAACAACCTTACGATGCACGTCTATGTAGGACGTTTAAACTGGTACGATTGCTTTCACAATTTACGAGTACGTTTGTGATTTATTAATCGTTACACAAAAATATACTGCGAGCTAACACAAAACTGGGACAACCTTTTGATACTTCGTTAGAATCATCCTTAACCGGCTCCAAAAACAACAATCAACCGTATAGATAGGTGAACTTAACATAGCCGTTCAAGTAAATTTTCGCTTGCGCGATGAAATCTTAGAGACGAGATATGTAGTCTTGCTCGCTCGTTACTCCTCGTATCTCACGCATACCATCTTGTATCGTCTTAAAAGGCGTATTCCACCGAGAGAAAAAAATTCTTTTCTCCGACTTCGTCCCGTGGAATCAAAGAGGGAAAACAATAAGGTCGAGACTTACCTGAACATCAAAGTGAGTGGTGGTGTCTTGCGCCTGTGGGGGTCCCTGTTGCTGCTGTTGTTGTTGCGAAGGTGGCGGACCCTGTGGGGGTGGAGGAGCCTGTGCACCAAAGAGTTGCGCCGCATGCGAGTGCGGGTGCTGAAGATGATGCGTCGGTGGTGCTTGATGATGTTGCAAATGATGCGGTGGAGCCGCTGCAAAGGCGGCCATGAAATGTTCTTCGCTTCCAACCACATCGACGCCAGGTTTCAATAACACGACTCCACCACCTCCAGCACTCACAAGAGTCGTTGCTGCGTTCTTCTGAAATTCCTCTTCGCCTGGAGAAGGTTGCCGACTCCCGGGTGTACGACTGCAAATAAAAGACGAAAAACGGCATTAAGCGGTCGTTCTTCCAACGAAAGGGAATCCCTTCATTCATGTAGCGGATAACATTTGAAAACAATGATAATAATTGTCAGGTATAAATAGCAATCAGCTTTTCAATAACCAGCATCCGTAATATTATCACAATTAACCGTGACTCTACTTTAACTTACGAGAAACGGGAACAAACAAAGACGAGCAGATTATGCAACTGTCTTGAGGGTCGCGGAATCAAATACTTTTCATCTCTTTACTCTCTATTTCATGCATTTCACTGATTCGTTCTGATTGAAGGCAGCCTACGGTACGTTCCAGAGTACAATGCGTTCAACACATGATATACGGAAATATAAACCGTTTCGCTAGATACACTTATGAAAATAAAAGAAGCGTGAATCATTCGCGAATCAACGTGTACTGTAACTCCATGAAAAAATATACAGCTTGATATCTATGCGTATCTATGCCTCGATAAGGCCAGTTGTTTTCCTTTCATGGAAAAATATCTTAATTAACGAAAGCAAACAACGATTACCGAGAAATGAATTTCAATTTTAGTTATGCATTTGATGATTTAAATTTGAATTTCTATTACGAATTTGCAAAGTTAATTTGTATTATACTCAAGATCTCTTAAATTTCTTAAAAAACTACCTCTGATTGTAATGGCAAGGAAACCGTTGCACAGTGGGATTACTACACTATTGTTATTATTCCCTATATAAAGAAAGTGACGCAGCTTTCGTTAACCATTCTAACACTACAATCGTAAATGTCACGAACCTGATTCTACGTGACACGAGTATACAATTCTTAGGGCTAAAAGAATTCTATTTTACATATTGTGATAACAATCTATTAGCAATGTAACTCGGGCGCTTGAACTTGTACGCGTGTGTAACTATGTACAACTATCTTAAAAATAATTACAGTGTGTTGGAAATAAATGGATAATAAAAAAAAACAAAAACAACTAGAAAATTGCAATTAGTTTCCTCTGAAATCAACTTGTTTCACATTTCTCTAATACTAACGAATAATCAAGTATAAAATTAACGATAAAAAAGAACATTAAACGTCGAGCTATCTTAACTTCTATGCCTTTGACGAATATTTGTCGTTAACGTTATCAAATTCCAAGTCGATACCTTGAATAATGTCTAAAAAATCTTTACAAACTAGTCGAGCAAGATTCTACGAATGTACGATTAGCAGTGCAGTATAACGGTACATTCTGTATAACGACAGGCATAATATAATTTAATGTTCATGTTCAGGGACCTGTACCTTTGATCTTATAAAAAGGGGAAATTCGATGCTTAGACCGTGACGGTCAACAATAATGAACAAACATCATTACCATAATGAAATTTTTAAGTAACAACGACAACGCTACTATATAAGTTCCGTTTCTTCTTTCTGCTTTATTTGCCACGTTTCTTAATCCAATTGATCTCAATGTTCGATTTTCGCTAATATAGAACAAAGAATAATGACCGAGTAAGACATTTGCACGATAATTCATATAGTTCTTTAAATATACAATAAAATTTACCATCCTTTTTAATTATTACAAAATATAAATTTTTTGAGTAAACGAATTAAGAATGTTATCGTCATTTAACGAAGAAAAGAAACCACAATGATACAGTATAAACAGCACGGGGAATGTCGGTAATATCGAGTAGATGAGGTACAAGCGGAGCACCAGATGGCGTACAATGATGGTGCAACAAACACCAGAGAGGCAAACTTATGATGTCATCGTCCGCCGAGTAGGTAGAACATGCACGCCCTTGACAGTTGCCACTTTTACGTTCCTCGATCGTGCTCCTCACAGCAATAGTAATTGTTCACGAACAGCATATGACACATTTACTGTCGTTCAATTGAAAGCAATTATTTATAGCTACGCAAGAATAGCAACGCGTTTTTCTCATAACTTATTTACACAAACCCTGAATGTACCGCAGATTGCGCCTAATAAATACCTTCATTTTTTCATATTCTTTTAATACAATTATCTTTGCATCTTTTTATAATACTTTTTATACGATATAATAATTGATATTACTCGAAATTAAATCTCGATACTCACTTAAATCCTTTATCGTCATCGAGACCATTTTGAGATGTTAATCCGTTGTTTTGAGGACCTGTGTCGTCTTTAGAATTGTCAAAAGGACTTGCCGAGCCCTTCTCTTTTTCTTTCTTGTCTGCATCGGTGTTCTACACGAGGAAACAAAAATATCTTTTAATAAAATTGTAAAATTTGTTTTGGTCTGCTCGACATTTTATTTCGCCTATATGCTTACCAATCTCAGAGAAACCATTCTGGGTTCCAAATCTTTAGGTGTCGTAGGGCTCGACCCAAGAACGTATTCGACCATTTTAACCCCCAGACCACCCGTTTCACTGCAAAACAAAACAATTCGATGACTCAAGGAACAACAAACTTGTCCCATTCCTTTAAATATTTAAATCATATGCTAACCTGCTTCTGGGGCTAAGGACCGTCCCAACTTCTGATGTTTGATGATGATAACCAGTCCCGACACCCACACGCCTACCTGTGCCCATGGAAATCGGTTGTGAGACGGCATGGTCTGAAATTAAAAACGCCATTAATCACGATGCCATGCTGACGTATATTTCAATCAAACACCCATCCCCATCGAAAAATTACAATCAACGCTCGCGTGTAAGACAGATATCCGATAATCCGTTATCCTTTAATCTCGACCAACGATTCCATCACATTACATCATAAAAGCTCTTTAATTCGAAGCTATTTAACCATTAAATATTGAAAGAAGGCCAGCTTTTTTACGTGAACAAAATTCGACGATTCTAAAAGGGAACGTTAACAATGTGCCGAAACCGTATCGTATTCGTGTCGTATCAACCAGTAATCGATAAAAGGCGTGGAGCGAGAAACCCGCAAAGGTGTAACGGAAATTCTATCATAAAAATCCTTAACAGTTTGCCACTGTATCGTTGGCTTTCCCGCGAGACCATTCTAATCGAAGGGTTTCAACGATGATTGAAAAGGGAAAAAAAAGAAGATCGGCTTCGTACATTGTGAGAAGAAAACGTTCGCTAGGATTCTAGGGTACTATATGAATTTTACGGTTCCATATGACGCAATTTCGTCGGGTCCAGGTGGATATAGGGGGTTGGTGTGCCGGCGCTCAGGGTGGATCAGTAGGTACGACCCTGGGCATTGGGACGTTGCTCCCACC
>NT_176510.1:333325-345334 GCF_000188095.3 Bombus impatiens
GCCGCTGATGCCGGGCGTCTGTCGCCATGGCAACAGCCGCGTTGCACCCATCGAGGTGACGCACACATGCAAACTCGGCCCGCGTGCACATGGAAGCCGGTACATGCCGTCGCGAGAATCAGGTGTTTCGTGCATACACTGCACACACAACATCGCCGCCACGGTACCATCGCCCTCGCGCAACAACCCCGTACGACTTAAGGTTCCGTTTAACGAGAAAGAACCTCGCGCAACCTTTCCAACGCACAACCTCTTTCCGTTTCTCTTTCTCGTTCTCTACTCCTTCCTTTCCCTACACCAATTACCGCGGTAATCCGTTTAATTGACGAGAAATTCTGATGATTTTCAGCGACACGAAACGACCAACGAATAACCAGGAAGAAATCGAAATATCAACCACGGGAGGGAAGATGGACTCGTCTGGATTAAATGGTAACAAGAAGTTTAAAACGGTTCCCGAGGTGAAGAGATAGAGAAGTTTGTACACGGACTCGAAAATACCAGAAGCTTGGCTGGTATCGATTGATCGTACAAGCAAGGGGAAAGAGAGAGAGAGAGAGAGAGAGAGACAGGCAGACAGACAGACAGAGGGAGAAGACTTTGTGGATTTCCTTGGTTTTCGTAAAAGCAAACAATTGGAAGAGATCTGTTTTGGTAGAGTATCGATTATTGACATTCCGCTCGAAACTGCGGAGACACAAGTATTTCTACTTTCGCATTTATATATTGTTCTTTCGGTGCTGTACCAATCAATAAGCGTGCACGACGTAAAACACACGGTATCGCTCGCATCTCGTTGTACCCTCCTCCCCCATGGACGATGAGTCTCTGACGTTCGTCTTTATTCGTTTTCGTTTGACTTTTTTATATAATTCGCTCTTCTCTCTAATTTTACCGGGCCTGAAATACGTATCAGACGTTCAGGGAATTCTACGTCAACCGACGAGGACCTTCGACGATCGTTGACTCGCCACGCATTTTGTACCAATACGAAGAGCATACGGCGTTAATCGGAATCAGCTCATTAGCTCGTTGTTTTGGACACGCCGTAGCTCTGTTCGCCTTGTAAATAATAAAATCCATTTACATAATACGAATATATTAGAAATCGAATTTACACTGTACGAAATGGACTTTGTAAAAACGTTTCGCCTCTTTTACATCTATTTTTTTACAAACAAAACGATTCTAATATCGAAGTCGCTAATAGCAAAGGTAAAGAAGCCAGTTGAACGACGTCGTTGCTTCTATTTTAACCGCGATTAGAGAGAAGCCAATACTCGAATACCTGGACTAATAAGCTCAATATACTCTAAATTGCTATCAATATATGTACATACTTGGAGAAAGCGATATTCAGGCATAAAGGATCGAGATCCATAGATATGTATATAAGTCCGTATAAGATATTTTACGTTCGAAACTTTTGCAAAAAAAGAAAGGAAGCGAAGATAAAAATGTTCTACAAATCATAGCAAATATTCTTTATCGCGATAATTTTCTCAAACAAGCATAAAACGCAGTAGGTCATGTTCCTTCGGTTGACTGACTCACGCAACGCGATCTCGTTCCTTTCTCAACGACACGCGGCTTTCTTTTTCGAGAAGAAATTAGCGCGTGCAGTACAACCGATTTACCCTTTGAGATTATGTAACGATCAGCCACGAGTAGTGTCGACCGAATCCATATCGATCAAAGCTCGCGCGCTTAAATTTCGTGTCTGGAGGAGACCAGCATATTTCGAGGGATTTAAAGGACTTCGACGAGGCATCATCGGCCGGAACGCATGAACGCGGCCGAGATTAAAGTCTGCCTTTATATATGGCCCGGCTGGGTCAGGCTAGGTAACCATTCAAACTCTGACTGAACGAAAGCTGCAGATAGCCTGGGTATTAATGGACGACAATTAATAAACACGATAAAGGGTCATCTGAGATTTTCAAAACGCGTATAGAATAGATAAGCTACGGATACAGTGGACCTACAAAGTGGTCAAGCGTTAATGCCTGCCATCCATGAATTATCGATTCCGATTAACCCCGTTCATGGATTATCCCCATCTCGAAACCCTATTCCAAATATTCTCAGCCCTATTGTCATTGATACGTGTCAGTACGCTCGATAGCACGCCGGCAGTGTGTGTACTCGCTGCGGTTAGTCAATGGAGCCGAACGTTTCCGCATGTGTTTCATTGAAAGTAATAGGAACCAACATGACTGTGAAACACATAAATACCAACAAATATATGTCGGAGATGGAAAGACAGCGGGATTTCCCGTCCGGAATGTTAGGAAAAACCCCAATACACTAGTCCAGACTTTTACTATAGCCGCCCTTAAGTAATAAAAATAAGAAATAGTCTTAATGTTCTAATCTGACTTTATGACGATGGGTTTAGGCTCGAAGTGACATGGCAGATCACTGGACGTAGCCACGGTCACGGGAGGGACATGTACCTGACAGAGGTATGAAATGATTATATGGCTCTCCTTAAAAGCAAAGATTAACCCGAGAAGCGGTGACAGGAGTGTATAAGGGCAGCCTCTTTTGGGATTAGGGGAGTTAGTTTGTTAGTGAGTCGTTGGATGAATTGCCGATTGAGTTATCGGGAAGTTACCCGAATCGAGTAGCATGTTGATACTTGTCCTCCCGTGGACCGTGGATTCGTTATCGAACCTGAATTCGTTGTCACCATCATCTCGACCATCCTATTACCATTACTCATAGCCTCTTGTAGTGTCCACATTCGTACTGATAAATATTGGCTACATCCGCGACGGTAAAGTAAGTAAAGGTTCATCGAACGCCTCAAAATGCCAACCTGTCTCCGACATATATATTATTTTAAAGAAAATGTAACATTTTTATTTTAAGGAAGATATAATAAAGACATTTTATAAAGCATAACTTTCTCTTAATATTAAAAAACCAAAAAATGTATTAAATAAATATTCCAAATTATAGCTTATAATGCAACTTGTTCTACCATAATAAAAAAAGCCTGCCATTTATTTTCAATGGCTCTTCTAAACATTAAAATTTTAAACACAAAGTACAAAAAATCATCAGTGTGACTCCGACATATACATTACGCTATTCTCTGAATTTTAAAAGTCCGAAGGTAATCATACCTGAGGTGCTCCAGGTAGAATCTCGCCACATCTGGTGGTCGCCCAAGTGAAGTATCCCACCGCCTTTTACACCCCCTTCGTCCTTGGAGCCGCCCTCGTCCACGCCCCAAAGCTTTTTTGTCGAGGGAGCGATCTGAAACAATATCAGAAAACGGGTCGTAAGTACACGGGGTCAGTGAACACATTTTCAAACTCGGCGCGTGCTGACACGAAACTCCCAAGAGCTCGCGCCGCCTCGTGCAACGAAAGATACAAATGCGAACGATCGTATTAATTACACTAACCAACTACAGAGACTAGCTTAAAATTAGCGTATCTACCGTTTACAGAGTCGATCATCAGAGCTTGATATCCCTTGTATACATGCATCCTTTCTTAATAAAATAAGAATCTGGCAAATACCCTTCGTGCCAGCAGACCAGTCTGCTTCTACAGCTTCCCCTTTTTTCATAAACTTTAAAACTTTCATTTTTCGTTACACAACGTGTACCACTCGTAAGAGATACGAAGAAAAGTGTGTACAGTGTCAATGGTCGAAATGTGACTTGGTTCTCTATCGGCAGTCGCAAATATTGACATCGTTCTTTCTCTCGAGCGGCAAGTTGGTTCGGGATCGCAAAGTTTGGCGCAAAAAGATAATCTCAACGGAGGAATGGAAAAGACTCGAATCGAAAACGGAGGTGAGTCGTTACGTTCCATCGTGACCTGAACTCTGCTGCACTGTTCCCGACCTCACCTAACTAGAGGTCAGTGACGTAACCACGAGAAGCGGTGGGGATGGAGGGAACCATCGTCCGCAGATTGCGGGATCCTAGATGCAGGTATACTGCACGTGCGATGGTGACAGTGCAGCTCAAGAGTGCGGGCGTCTCGATGCATTTTCGTCCGCATCGTCACTCACGCCTGGTCCGTGGATCGTTAAACGAAAGTACCAAAAGGGAAGGGATGGGTTTCGATTCACTCGAAGCTACCTCGTTTCTTCTTTCAAGTCGCTTCTTTTCATCAAGTACTATTCATCGTGAAACGTCAACGACTCGATTCCCCGGAATCTCTATAAGCGTTTCAATCGAACGTCCCTCTCGGTAAATTAGCTCATTAAGTAGCATATAGTTATCGTTTCACCTTTATCGCTGACGTATATGAGCCACTCAAAATCCCAGCTGATTAACTCCACTTTTAAAAAAAATCTTATTTTTAACTCTACAACATACGACTACTATTTAACCTTCAAAGCAAATGATTACCATTGATAAAGTCGATCAATGTACTTTCTGTATGACTTCTGTAATACGGGTTCTGATTGATCTTTTAAAACAAAGAAATCGAAGTAAAATCAGCTGACTTTACGGGCGCGACGGCAGACTTTATAAGTTTGGCGAATTGGTAGCTTGGTAAATTCGATTGCTGTGTGCGTGGTATGTATGTAGTTCATAAAACGATACCAAGGAATCGAGCGTGTACACGCAACGCGTGGTATCGTAACGTTACCGCATCGACGCGACGGCGCTTCTGTGCAAACATTTCACACTTGCTCGGACAAATCGCGCGTTGTAGCAGATTATTTAATCGGTACGCGGACAAGACACGTTGCGAGACCTTCGATGAATCAGTATGATTCATCGACGAGACGCTTAAAAGTAAAAAAAAAGAGAAAAAGAAAAAGTACCGTGGGAGTACGAGGGATTCGAAATTTCACGCGTTTCCACGACGAAGACACACGCGATATTTATATTTTATTGATCAAGCAAACGATACCAGGTACAATAGCATCGTGCGTCATTCACCGAGTGGGTATAACAGTTCGAATACATAAACCACGAAATATCAAACGACGCTGTTTATCGTCTACGGTGCATCTGTAAGCGCATTAATTATATCTCGTGTCGAGACATGCTAGCGTGTGTCCTTTACAACGAATTAATCGTTATCAATTCTACGCGTGTATCGCTTTGCATGCAAGTCGTAAAAAACCACCGATAAAGAAACGTTTGATCACGTCACACGAACGAAATATATCTACGTGAGAACTTGGAGGTCTAACATGAAATTCTAAGGCCTGATTCCTGGCGAAACGCGTGCGTCTTTTCACCTAGTTCGACAAATCGGCGGATAAAAGGGAACAGAAGAAAAAATCGAACGGGTTGTACTAGTTTAGAAACCGGTTAGAAATCCCACGGGAGAAAACGTCGAAGGAGCGCACGAAGCTGATGATTCGCGCGTATCAAGTTGGAAAGCGAATCTTCGTTTGCATCATCTTACGGCACATTTTTGCCCAACCTGTATTTCGTGCCGTTCCACCGGGTCATGGTTTTACTCTCTTTCTCTGTCTCTTTTGTAACACAGCAGTGCTGCTGTTACTGTTTTTGACCACAACGTAGTAGCGAAAATATCCTTCGAAAAGACTGGGCGAGCAACATTCTCCGTTTGTGCGCATCGATGACGTTCGAATGACTTTCCAGATTGCGCGGCACGTACCCGTCATGCGATACACGAACTCTACGTAAAGGCAATGAGAAGCAAAGTTTGAAAATGATTGAAAGACTTTGGACCATTGTCACGCTACACGTTACGACTTTTAATTCTATATCCGAGGATTTATATACCAGGAAGATGTGCTCGAGCCAGCTGGGTACGTCGGTGATTCCCATCGTTCTTCACTGTTCCGGCGACTTCGTTGTATTATAACAATCACGACGAAGTTCTCTTTTACGCACACAAATGGGATGCGAATCGGAGCTACAGAGTGGAACGAAGGATACGTCTAAAGGTTTGGTAAGGTAAGGGTAAGGGTAAGGGTAAGGCTCGGTCAACCGGGGGCGATACGCCGTGAGTATCGACCGCGTCGCCGGCCGGCAGAGACGCTTTTGCACGTTAAGCACGACTACAGGGAGAAAGGGACGAGAAGAGGTCGAGAAGCGAATGAACGAGCAAGAGAAAACCCATCGCAAATTTTCTCGTTCCACCACCGAGAAACTTCCAAGAGGGAGGCTTCTCGATTCTCCACACCGTGATTCCCTACATTACGATTCCTGTGTACCGCAAGCCCATTAGCTTGTAAACGAACAAGTATAAACACGATTCGGAATAGAAAACAAACAAGAGAAAATGATAATTCCCGTTGATTCCGTTCGTTCGTTAGCAGAACGAAAACGGTAGCATTCCGTCCCCTGAAACCGGTCAGCGAAAACTTTTGCACATTCAGCGAAGACTGAGAAGAGTGGAACAAGAAGGGATAAAAGAGGAAAAAGGAGAAGGTAAAACGACGTGCCGCAGTCGTCATCTTTCGTACGCTAGACGAGGACAATATCGTTCTACCCATTCGAACCGGCCAGCAGCAGCAGAAGCAGAAGCTCTTTTGCACGTTGGCCGCAACGTCGTTGGAGGGAGAATTGCGAGGAGACGAAAAACGAGGGTGAACGAGCGAGAGAACAAGTCGAAGGGATATCGGACGAAAGAGTACAAAAGGAAACAGAGAATGAGACGAGACGAAAGAATACTGGATCTCTCTTTCATTGAACAAAGCCAACGATAGTTCGCTATACCCCTAAGCTATACCCCACCATACGTCGACGGAGCTAACCCCCTCCACGCGGGCCGCCACTCCAACTTCTCTCCCTACTCACCCCGCACACCCACGAGGTTCCCCCACCAGTGGAACGGCAGCGTGGATGTCGTCGCTAAACTGCCACGGGGCCACCGACCCCTCCCCAGGCCCCTCGGCCTCGGGTCACGGCCACTGTCCTCGCGGAGAATCAGCAGCACGAGGGAGGCGAACCCTGTTGTTCTCTCTCTTTCTTCATCTCTCCCTCGACCTCCTCACTCTACCCCTTTTCGACTCTTTCTCCAATTGTGCGTGTGCGTGCGCCTGCGTGAGCCAAATGCGTGCGCAGTAGACACGAAACAGAGAAGAACGCGCGATGGGGGTGGTTTTTGCATTTTGTTGCCCCGGTTTGATTTTTAATTAAAAAGAAATCGGCGCGGATCTGGCAATTCGTAGCTAACGCCATCGCTATCGGTTAACCGATGTAGTAACCCGAGCAACATTCTCGTTCGTGTAAGAAAGCATAGTACGATGGTTTAGCTTGTAGAAATTTTAGATAAGCGATACGTAATCCTGGAGAACAAAATACGCAAATCGATGTGTTTCGAAACGATACGACACGGGCTACCACAGTCGTGGCCGCGCGAAGGAGACGTTTACAAATAAATTTCTTCTTCTTTGTGTACTACACACTGCTGTTCCCGATGACGAATCTGCAAGCGTAACCGATGCGTTTAGGTTCAACGACATGCGCGTCACGTCACTACAAGTCACGACGCGATACGTCACTTTACGGCATAAACGAGGGAATACTATCCGACGAGGTAACCGCCACGTTCGTAGAAGAAACACTACAAAATTTTGTACCCAATGCTGGTCAAATTGAACTGCTCCCCCCGCCCCGTTCTACGTATAAATTTCCACGATACGATTCTACACAGTCCGAGTTGTTCACCCCTAACGGTCGAAGGGAGCCGGGAAAGCTCGATCGACTTTTATCCGGATAAATTTCCAGAGGAGAAAATCATTCGAACTCGTGGACGATTCGAAGATTTCATGAATATCTATTTTTGAATTACGCTTTAAGTTCTACAAGGTGAAAGTACAACATTAGAGAAACTGATTATACGATACGAGACGATTACACCAGCTATTAATACGATAATTTGCATACTACATACACATATAACATCTGAATTTAAATCACTCTGAAAGTATGTAAAAGATTATGCAATTTATTTATATGTACGATAGGAAATTTATAAAACTGGTATCCAATGTTCTAAGAATGAAAGTACAAGCAACATACGAATTATTCCGAATTTTAATAGGAAAGAACAGAAATATTATTGAAATTGAAACGATCAGTACATGCAATCCTGTTTTTTTATCCACTCGCTTCGAGACTCGAATCAGCGACAACTATCGATTATCGATGACGCTTTGCGTAAGTTCACAGACATATAAGCCGATGTCAATAAACATTTCCCTCGACGGCTTTCCCTTATCGTCAAAAAGTCTCATATTGTCATTTCAGGAAAACAGATTATCCACTGCTTAATAACTCCTTTGCATAGCGTTGCAGAACATTTCTTTCGAGGCTGACGTCACTTAAGAAACCGGAAACTGGTTTCACTCTTCTTTTATCGCGAATAGAATACGATAACGCGCGCGCGTGGGAGTTGTTTCTTACCAGTCCTGTCTTTACCGGTCAGCGTAGTCAACCATAATGTTGGCCATGATTCAAGTCCGAATATTTTGTCGACGATAGTTTACTTTTTCCGAGGATTCCTGTGTTTCGCGAGAAAATATCGCGTCTAGACGAGACTCTCATGGAGCGCGACTACAAAACGAGAATTTGGATAAAAAGGAAACAGCCTGATAATTTGCCGCCAAAAATAGAGAAGACAATGGAGAACGGTTCTTGTCTCTTGGATAGATTCTGCGTGAGATGTTTACCGTTTCTTTCAAAGGAGAGTTAACGCGTTGCAGAGAAGCACGGATGCAACATAATCGAAGAGCGACACTGATCTTGTGTAACGATTATCGTGGAGAGGCTTGCGAACCGTGGGCGTTAACTGCATAACTATCCATAACCATCTGTTACTGTCGGCCAGAGAGAAGAGAAAGTTCGCTGCAACGAGGTGACAACCTGATATTTTTATGTTGTAACATTATGTGTAATACTTTACAATGTACACGTCCATAATCCATGAGGATTATAATACCAACTTTCTTCGGGACATCCTACATCAGAAAACGTTTCGTGTGTAATATTTTTACCAGAGATTTGTAAAGTCGAATTACGACTACCTGCCATCCAGGTATATGTATCTGCCATCGAAAGCGTGGCAATGCGAATGACGAGGCTAATTGAAAACATTTTGTGGCAAGTAAGGTCAAACCTGAACCTCGAACCTACTAGAAGAGATAGAGTGACTCACGTAAATCAATATCACCTCCAGGCATATTTGCCGTTTGTATTAGTGCAAGAGAAGCGCGGCATCGTGCATCTGGCTCACGGATAAATGTATTTATTCTTTACGATTTTATCAATGCAGTATCGTTAATGCACACGGTTTCGAGGGAAGCTCGTCCGAGTCGGCGTCTCGGTCGGTAAGCCAAATAAAAACATTCGACGCGAGTCGAATGAAACGTTCCGCGACGAAATTCGTCGTCAGCGTAAAGAATCGAGTAGAAAGACTGGTAAGGGCATTTTACTACGATATACAATGGAAAATGTATTCTGAAACTATGTAAAGTAATTTTGAATAATTATATTCGTAAATTCTAAAACGAAATGGCTAAATCGTCACGATATTATCAGACCTATATTACCAAACTGTAAACATGAATGACGAACATCAAAGTGAAAATTTTCCATTGAGTTTTTCGGCACACGCACAATTCACATGTGTCACGACAGTCCAGAGAAGACCCTGACAGTATTTCAATCGATTAGGTGCACCCAAAGGGGGAACCACAAGCAAGGGGAAACATGCAAAACATAAAGCCGTATAAATTTAAATGGCACCGGTCCAAACAACATGGCCCTCGTACAAAAAAAGAATAGCTACGGACAAAATACGGTATTCATAATCTAACAGGATGCGAAAGGAACAAACTGATTGATAATCGGACCAAAACGAAGAAATCCTCCGAGAAGACGAAACACGTTTTTAATATTATACAATACAATTCCACCGCGTGAAACATTCTTAGTTCGTGCGAAAGTACATTAACCTAAAACAACGCGAACATTCTCCCGTACCTCCGGTTTGCTCGCTTATGTATAAAAGAAAGACAAAGAGCTCAAGGGAAGAAGAGAAGGAGAGAGAGGAAGGATAGAACTCCGAACTCCGGGCGTTTTACTGTAGAGTTCGAGGACATAAACAATGAAGAAATAGTTGAAGGAGCGGAGCGCTGCAAAGATTCAGTTCGGACGTCTAGATACATATTTTTTCTATGGTTGAAACGTGCCGGCAGCGCTCCATGGGTCCAAATTTACAGCTATCGTATTGAGAAACTTTCCCCTCTTCTTCAACGAGTCCTCTTTCCCATCGTCGAGACAGTTCTGAATTATTTAATCATTTTATAACACGACCGTTCGAAACCCATTGTTTTGTCTAGTTCCCATTAAAATAAACACGGCTCGAAAACTTGCCATCCTTTTGTCGTAAAGATACAAGGTAATGCTAATGGTTCGTTGTTATATTACAAGGTTAAGCGAATTCGAAGACCTGATTGGCTGAGTTACTGTAGGATACCTCCATGCGAGAGCACGTTCGTACGACTATCCCTGCTTACGATTCAGATCATCCGTTCTTTTTTACGGTATTTGATGATAGTCATCAATTTCACTTGTGGATAGTTTCGAAAAATTTTACCTTGATAGTTACGCGATATCAAGTATGTACTTACGAATGTATACGAATGTATTTCGATCGTAGTAAACAATCTAGGATCGATGCAAAAGAAAGCACCGATGTTGATATAATTTAACGTATTGCAAGTGCTTTCCTAATGATTGCACACCACTTAAACTTGATCATTAATTCGTTCGTTTTCTGCAAAACTATCCATTTAAATAACAATAACAAGGATGTTGTTTACGAGTTGTAATTATATCAATGATGAATAAAAACTGAATAAAAAGGTTAAAGTCATTCTTTCGGACATTTCTGACCTACCATAAAACGAAGCTATCAGCTTTTTCATAAAAAGTTTGAAGTATCCTTGAAAAAGGCATAAAACCTAATAATATAACAAAGTACTCGTTTGTTTATGAATGTTAGTCTGACAATATAAACTTGTCAATGCAATTACTGCATAAGTAACAATGAAAATATAGTTGTACTAATTTTTAACAAAACAGTGTTTTTTGCAACTATCAGATAACGTAAACACAAAATATTTTGATAGATACACTACGACTCTACACTATATTTAAATAAAGTAAACAAAAAAATTCATCATTATTTAACACCACTGATTGAAATATTTTTTTTACCGAAAGAACGATGAACAAAAACAACGCCAACAGGAAAACGAGACACAAGATAAAAATACACCGTTACACACGGTATTCGTTATTATATTCATTAAGTGTAAGATGAGCAATAAAAAGGTTATAAATGAAATAAAATCGTGATAATACAAAGTTTCCAAATTTGCAAAGGCTTTCTCTGACGAATAATACCCATTTTAACTAAGTTACGATACATGAGCGGCAACAGTGATTTGTACAACCAAGTCAAGTTCCCCCCTAAAGCTTCATAAACATGGAGGTTTCCATTGTGGAATAAAAGACTTCGAAACATAACCTACAAATTGGCAATGTTCGGCGACTCGTGTCGCGTGGAGAAGCAGAAATACGAAAAACTTGAAAATAAAAAAGTGTAATTGAACTGAAATAAATACCATGTCGGCCCCCAAATCCTTCATGTCGCAGTAAAGGAAAAGATCCCCCGGTGGTTTCATCCAGTCGCCTGTGCTCGTACCTGCTCCCTGGCCGTACCCTACACCGAAACTCTCCACCGTCTCCAAGGTACCCTCGGCACGGCGCGTCACCTTCGAGAGATTCACCGTTAACCCCGTAGTACACCAACAACGCGAACGAAAAATCGAACACACACTCTTTAACACGCACTATCCGGTAGACGAGGCTATCTTGGAGGAGATTCGTTGAATGTTGAGGATACGTTGTTGAAAAATAAGTGAATCGTACGTCGAACGGCGGCGTCGGGGCGCGGACGCCGATTCAGCCGGCACTGAATACACACCACTCCCGGTTGTTTTCACGTTCGTTTTTCCTCTGTGAACGCGGACAGACCTCTC
>NT_176510.1:345449-345626 GCF_000188095.3 Bombus impatiens
CACCGCCGCTGAACAATACAAATCGCAGCACCACGAACGGGAGTGTGAGAGAGAAAGAAAAGCGCTCGGCCGCCTGTCAAACAGTTCGACACCTCGGGTGCCTCGATGCTGCCACTGCTACCTATGCTCCTCTCTTCTTCCTCGTCCTCTTCCTCCTCCTCCTCCTCCTCCGCCGCC
>NT_176510.1:345800-411404 GCF_000188095.3 Bombus impatiens
CCGCCGCCGCCGTCGCCGCCGCCACCGCCGCCGCCACCTCCTCCACCTCCTTTCTCCTCTCGCGCACTTTGCACACTCACTCCGCGAATACGCGTTTATTTATTTACAGGGGGAGTAAGTCGATTACGTGTTCTTGCCTAAATTCACGTCCGTCTTGACATATCGCAAGACGCGTCGTTATCGGGCGTTGAAACAACGCTCGGCGTCACGATGCTCTTACTTGTCGTCTCTCCTCGAATTTTCGTTAACCGGCCTCTCTCTTCGATAGAGACTGCCCTCTTAACCGAAACAAAGAACGACGCTCGAATGGTATGCCCTCTACCGAGCATTTTGACAGTTACTCTCCGCTTGGCGAAAGATACTGACCAATCATCGTCCTTTTTACTTTGCACGACCTCTCACGACGACCGGATGAAAATTTGATTGTGCTTAGTAAATTTACCTGGCCCGACTAAGTATTAACGCCACGAATGAAGGACAATACTATCCCAAACCTAACGTATATACGTTCGCGAATTTTCAAAAACTGTTTTAACACAATGCCAGATGATCTTAACCAGAAGAAATAAATTTTTGTTTCTTATTCGATTATCACAGATTATTCTCAAAATATATCAAATATATCTAAAGAAAACTAGAAACTAAAACATTTTTTTCTATTTTCTACAAATTTCATCTATGATTAAGATAGAAACTATAACGATAAAAAAAATCTGCGATGTAATTTACCGCGTACAAAAGCCATTAACGTTAACAAATGCCTGCATTCGTTATAGTTTACAAAAATAAACTTGAACGAGGAAAAAAATAATGAATAAAGTAGATATTTAAAAACAAAAAGGGCAAATTGAAAATTGAAAATTACAGTTTACATCATTATTATAAAGAAATATCTCCTATTTAGAATAAACACGTATTTAAAAATGTAGTAGAATATTTCCTTGAAAATTGTAATGAAAAAATAAATAATATAACGCATACTCTTTTAAAATACAAGTCTGTGTTTCGACTAGTTTCCTACGTAATTAAATGTCGTAGTTTGAATCGCCAAATTTTGGCCCTGACACTGTTTTGTCGAGGAGACCTACGCATCGATTAAACTTTCTATTTAGTCGATTGATAACTACTACCGACAATGTCAATGACATTCTCTAATTAGACAACTAGTAGTACAAGATTTAAACTCCTACTAAATCGAATGCGTTAATTATATCGAAAGATAATAAACAACAACGCGAAACTATGAACCAATAGACGATAATGTTTAATTATTAAATTATAAAATATTTTTTCATAAAAAAATACCGAAGATATTTGTTTGGATATAACCCAAATTAGTTTTATGTTTCAAAAGACTCAAAAGTCAATCTGTTTTATTAATCTTGATTACGCGACATGGAAATTAAACTTAAATATTATCGATATAGTAAATTTTGAGAAAGTTATGATAAAAACGCCTAAAATTTCTTGATTGATATGATATATATGACAGCATCATTGACATTAAAATTTAGGTATATGACGGTCAAAACTATATGCATTTCAATATTAAGCCAAATATATACGTACGGACGAGGAAAGAGATACGTATTTCAATGCATTGTTTCTTGGATATAGACATATCTTCATTATAAAGTTGATCACATTTCCATTGATAAATATATATATATACATTTATATATATATATATATATACACAGACACACAGGCACACACACAAACAGACATTCTATTCAATGACACTAATATAAAACATTGAGTAAACATATCTCAAATATCCAATCTCTAATTCTAATATATTCTAAAGCTATTGAAATGATAATTATGCTTACCTGGCCATTTCTGAATTGTTGTTGTTGTTGTTGCTGCTGTTGATGATGAAAGAGGGCAACTTGTTGCTGTGCTGTCATTTGATTATTAAGGTAAACTAAATGTTCTGTTCCTGGTGCTCCACTCTGCACAACAATAAAAAATGCAAATATTAGTACAAGATTATAGAATATTTTTTTTATTAATCTTGATATTAAGTAATATACAACTTACTTTAAGTTGCATTGGATGGATTTCATAAGGTAAATGAACATTATTCATAGTTTGCAGACCCAATTGTTGTGGTTGATTCTGTTGTGGTACACTCAGTTTAGTAATGGGATATTTCCATTTTTCTGGATTCTATAAATCATTTAAATTTGCAATCAAATGAAAGCAACAGATATACTTATCTATAGTACTTTTGGAGTATCAAAGCATAAGTCTACAAATTTCTTTTTTCTCCTACAATAGACCATCTAATATATCTTGAAAAATATTTTGTACGCTTACATTATCAATAATAGCATCATCTGCAAGAGCCCAAGCACGTGGTGCCTGTTTTGTTTGGAAAGCTGAGGACTGGGCATTAAATTCTGCTTCCGTAGGTCGTTGAAATACGTAACCCACCATGGCATCATCTTGAGTTCTGTTCACACCAATTTGATGTGTTTGACCAGGTTGTATACGCATACTATCACCACCAGCCATTACTTGCCCACATTGTTCTGTATCCTATTAATAAACAATTATTTCATTACTTCAAATTTTCCTTATTACCCTCATAGATAATTTATAGTTATATTAAATGAATAATAACTTTTGCAGATAAAATCCAAGTTTAAATCAGTGTATTTGAATTGATATAAACTTAAGATGTACAAATCAATACATTATTTTGAAGTACATAATACTAAAAAAATTACAATTACTAAAAAAATTACAATTACTGAAAATTGTTTACTAGGTAATTGTTTACTAGTGTACATACAAAGAAGGACTATCATATCAAATTTATTAAAGATATCATTATAAAATTGTTAATAACTAATGTATATATTATAAAGTACGTCATAACTGTTTAATCAATCATGGTATCACAGTACTCTAAAATATACATATATTAGTATTTTATCTATGCTTTATCAGAAAACTAATAGGAACATAAAACAATAAAATCTCTTTTTGATATTAAAACACATATAATTATTCCTACAGTTCAAAGAAATTAGTAACGTATGCAGGATTAGTCTTGTTTCACTGGAGTAAGCAAGTTGATAAATGCAACCAAAACATCTTCATTTCTATACAATATCCTGCCATGATGGATTAAACAAAGCATAAGCATATGCAATATTTATGCATATGAACAATATAAAGGACTGTTTTCTCATGTTTCAACAGTAGAATATAACTTTCTACGTTAAATAATAATATACCAAATAAAAAATAAATAAGTACAATAGTAAATTTCTGGAGTAACGATCGAAAAATAATATTTTAGTTAGAAGACACATGAAATGATAGGTTATGAACACTTCGATTCGAGCAAAACTTTGTAACATTAAATCGTTTTACACGGTGTACTAATTACGAGACAGGAAACTAGAAAAAATTAAGATAAGTGCTTACTGTGGGTATGTGTCCATTCGCGGAAGGATGGTGCAATTGCATAGAAGGTGCCGGTTCACCCGCAGCACCAGCGCTACTCGCACCGAGCCACTTCATCGTTCTGTCAATCTGTACCACTGCTTCAGGTCCGACGAACGATGATCAAACAGATAAGATGTTCCCTCACTGTGAAGGTTAGCTCGCTCAGAACCGGCGTCTGGAGCTAAAGGTAAAATCACCCGCTATGTATGTTCTGCGAGCATGTTCTACGTGTGACTCTTAACAATGTGACATCTTCATTGTTTCCACGACGACGAGAACGGCAACGATAACAAGAATAATCACTAAATAGAATCGTATTTATGAATGCCTGTGATTGAACGCTAGACAGTACAGCAATGGCAGCTGGAATACAGCGGTGCTGCCGGAATTTTGACAACACTGCCGGACACGGGGAACAAGAGAACACAAAGAGAATTGTCGAACCGAATGCAACTTTAAGTCTACACGGCTCCTCGAGTTTTACCAAACGACACAACCGCTTCAGCGACGGACGAATGAAACTGAGGGGATGCCGAAGAAAAAAAAGTGAAACATGCAAAAAACGACAACTGCTTGTTCATCAACGGACGAGAGGGAATTAAGGGTAGGAAAGTAGAGAGGGGGAGGAACCAAAAGATTCGTAAAATTAGATTCTTTGTATCGTTGTTGATGTTAACAAATCCCTTTCCCCGAAACTATACCAGGTACGATAATGGACGTGTTCCCTCTTTCGATTTACGTTACAAGCTTTACCTCAATTACTGCGATGACTATAGTCGAAATCAATTGACAAATATCGTTCGTTTCTTTCTATACTACTCGATATTTTCACAGTTACTATGTACGCTTCGGTCTTTCACACGCTCATCCCGTAAAACTAAAGCTTAAAATACACTATTCACAGGTATGTACATCGAAGTACTGGCACACAATGTGCGTCCACCGGCATACGCGTGTTTCGCGCGCAAGGATGCTACGAGATTTTCAGAAGGGATTCGGAGGGCAAGAGGGGAGGGGAGGGTAAAGAACCAACCCGCGTTTAGAAATACCGCGACACGATACCAAACCAATACGTTATTTCTGTCAATTTCATGCTTTTTCTAATCGCAACTTCCAACTTGATTTCTACTTTCACCTCAGCAATCAGTTCGTTAATAACACTAAAACTAACGTTTAAACAAAAGTTCGCAGACTTTGTTCGGCGTTAATCGTCCGTTTCACATTTACACAACGCCGTACTTAAAGTGTCAAGATTCTAGGTTATACGACAAAATCATGGATGAAACGAATAGATAGCGATGTTTCATGTTAGACTTAAACGTAGCATATTACCGCCATCTGATATAAAAGTCGTGTTTTAAAATTAATTGTTCACACTTGTAATATTTCATATATGATCGATTTCTTAAATATTAATCGAATTGTATAGTTTGGAGGATAATTTGAAAATGTACGTGTAATACTGTCGATAAAATATTTCACATACTTTACGATATTGTGCAGCTAATTTGTTAAGTGAACAAATAGCTAGTAATAATTTTATTCGAGAAATTCATGTTTGAATATCGTAAAACCAATGTAGCTACTGGTTAGAGTCTATGGTTAGAGCATTTAACTCTCCAATGCAAACGGCTCATAATGTATGCGGAAGAATTGTAAATTGTAACTCACACTGTCTGCTCTTGCCATATGAAACAGTGTTTAATGACTGTACCCGCACATGAAAAAAAATTTGACAATTTGTTGCAAAGAACTTGTTCCTATGATTACGTTGATGATAACGAATGTTCTCTATCTCATATTTGAAATCTTTTTATAGAAATGCTGAAGCACACGGTAAGATTGATATTTTATTCAATTCGTCAACATAAGATTATTCGTGGTTTATATAAAAACATGTTAATGTCAAGTTTTCAATGATAATTTAATAATATGTCTTGTATTATATTTTTCCTTCCTTTTTTAACTTTGTTTCATTATGTATTACCTTGTACATTCATACTTCCTACTGATAAATTAGTTTTATTGAGGATAATTTGTACTGTTATTGTGAAGTTACACCTACAATATATATTTCTTAATTGCCTGATAAAGGAGTTCAAGTAACTCTTTTCAGTACTCACAAAATACTGTCTTACAACGTACTTTTAATATTTTACTTTTGTTATATAACAGTTGTCGTGTAATACAATTTTCCATTAAAAGAGTGATAATTTTACATTTATAGATGACGTAATGCGACTCATCAAATATAATATAATTCTATTACCATAATATAAAATGGCAACATTTTGGTCAGGGAGACCTGGTTGGTTAGGGAAAGTAGGAATAGCATTATTGGCTACATGGCTTTTGGTACTAATAATATCAGTATCACATATCTTTAAGGCTAATAATTTATCATCCAATAATGAGAGTCCTACAAATAAAGAAAATGCTCAACGTTTAGCTCAAATGGTTAATGATTTTGAGATTCTTAAGAGACAAAATGAAGCATTAAAAAATATAATTTTAGGGTAAGTTTATACCAGAAATTATAAAAGCAGACAGATTTATTTGAAGTTTAAAACAAAGAGCACTGTGATCTTTTCGTTGTACAGGATAACGTAATTTCCAGAGAAAGATCAAAATCTATTCAAGGAGACCATTTAGGTTCAATACAAGAAAAACTTGAGAAAGTTTCTCTTTATGATGATTTGTTGGATCATCAGGATAATATTAAGCACGGTGTCCCTTCTTCTGAATATGAAGAATTAAGAAGAATGATAAGAAATAATATTCAAGAGACATGGTAAATATAGCATCTAAGGTATAGTTTGTCACTGTATATGAAAATATGGGAATGTTACATGCGGTACTTTAATATTTTGAACAGGTATTATATTAATGCAGAACTAAGTAAATTTAGGAAAACTATTGATAAACTTAATTACGAACAAAGAGAAAAAAAAATACAGGACACATTAAAAAATGTTTGGGATCATAAAAAATCTCTCATAATAGACATTGACAAATTAATGAAAGCAGATGGCTATGATGAATGGCGTAAAAAGGAAGCAAAAGAATTATCTGATCTTGTACAAAGAAGATTCAGGCATTTACAAAATCCTAGTGATTGCAATAAAGCAAGAAAGTTGGTTTGCAGTTTAAACAAAGGTTGTGGATTTGGATGTCAGGTAAATAAAAATTATCTTAAATAAAATGTAAGAATTTATATAAATCATTACAAATGAAATTTTGTACATTATTTTGTATTTTAGATTCATCATATTACATATTGTTTCTTAGTTGCTTATGGTACAGAGCGAACATTAATAATTAGATCTAAAGGTTGGAGGTATCACAAAGATGGTTGGGAATCAGTCTTTAAACCACTTAGCGAGACTTGTGTATCTACAATTGGAGCATCACATGCTAACTGGCCTGGTGACTCATCTAAACAAGTCATTTCATTGCCAATTGTGGATAATGTTTATCCAAAACCAAGGTTTCAACCACCAAGTGTACCAGCTGATTTAGCTTCAAGGTTAGAGAAACTTCATGGCCATCCCTTAGTGTGGTGGGTAGGACAAGTTTTAAAGTATTTAATGCGACCCCAAGAACATGTGAAAAGAACATTAGAGAATGCCAAGGAAAAACTAGGTTTCAAAAAACCTATTGTTGGAGTTCATGTACGGAGAACGGATAAAGTTGGTACTGAAGCTGCTTATCACGATATAGACGAATATATGGTTAAAGTTGAACAATATTTCGACGAACTTGAACCAAAACCAGAAGTGAGAAGAGTTTTTCTAGCGAGCGATGATCCAAAAGTGATCACAACGGCAAGAAATCGTTATTCAAATTATGAAATAATAGGAGATCCAGAAATAGCAGAGACAGCTTCAGTTGCGAAACGATATTCCGATTCTTCTTTACAAGGAATAATTATCGATATACATCTCTTATCCGAATGTGATTATTTGGTGTGCACGTTCAGTTCTCAAGTGTGCCGTGTAGCATATGAGTTAATGCAAACATATTATCCAGACGCTTATAATCGTTTCGCGTCATTAGATGATATTTACTATTATGGTGGTCAAAATCCACACCCTCATCAAGCTATTCTAGATCATAAGCCGAGAAAGGAGGGTGAAATTGAATTGAAAGTAGGAGATTTAATTGAAGTTTTTGGAAATCATTGGGACGGTTATTCCAAAGGATACAATACTAGAACTAGTATGACAGGATTATTTCCTAGTTTTAAAGTTAAAAATCCAGTAGATGCTGTAGATTTTCCGAAATATCCGTATGTCCCTTTACAAGAAAACAGGAACGAGTAGGCATACTCTGAATATGTAGTGATCTTGAAAGCATTCAGATTGCTTGAAAAAAAATAACTTGCCTTCATATTTAAATTGTTAAAAACAGTAAAAAACTTCACAAACACGTATATATTTTACTACTAGTAAATGACAAATTTAATTCTTGCAAACTGAAACTATCTCAAATTATATAAAAAAAAAAAGTGAATTATTCTATTGCCTATGCATATGTATATCTTGAATTTTGAGAAGACCGTATATAGATATTCGTAAACAAATATTATAGAAAATTTTGAATACGTTTACGATCTTCTTACAAATTGAACTAAGGACATAAACATAAAAAAAATAAAAATGCATAGCGTACATGCGCGCAATATAATTAAAAATTTTTATATATTTTGATTGAAGTTACAAATTGTAGTCGTTATTTTAATAAGAGATTTTATTAGAATGTGATTGTATTAATGTATTACATTGCAACTCTTTAGCGAACTGAATGTATGTTTTTTATATAATGCATTTAAAATAGATACATAATCAACATACAATATAAAACAAAAATTATTTGTGCCAATGCACTTGAACTCAAAGTATTATTTACAGTGGCAAGCCAATAATCAGATAAAACCTAAGTAATATGTCAATTTTTATAAAATTGCAAGAAGGTTTTATACATTATTAGTTAATCTCATATCTCTTAATAAAGGCTTGCATTATAATTCATTGTCATAACGTACAATTTGTACATAAGATATACAATATAAATTACGTACATAATAATTTTTTTGATAATAATAGAGCTTATACAAAACGCATAATAAATATTGCATAAATTGCGTAATATGATAAACCTGAAATGCATAGACATCGAGCTGGGCTTGAGGCCTATCTTATTATATAATTAAGGATGTTTCTTGTATACATATTGTAATATATTTTATACTATACACCAAACGTAAATGAGAATTGTTATATTATAAAACTGAATTTGGTTTTTAATAAATATTTAATTCATGAATCTTTTGGTCAGAATGTGTTATTACATAATTTATTTTACATTTTGTAACATTTTCATTTTACAAGTTAATTTAAAAAGAAATATGGCGAAGTTAATTGGTACAAAAGTTTAACGTCATCGATATAATTTCATGATAACATCACTAACTTCAGTTCAGTAATGTCGTAGAATCATAATAGTGTTTCGCGTTGTTGTTTTTAAGTTTGCAATTATATGCAGAAAAGATTTTGAGGATATGGCACAAATTTTTCGTGTGTATAAATTTGAAGTACCTACATTAATTCATGTTTTCTATAGAAATTATAATCAAAGGTTAGAATCTGAAAATAACATATTTCACGTATATACATGTATCAGTTAATGCTAAGTATGCTTTTTAAAGACGTAAATATAATTATTACGAAGTTTTGCATATTTCTTCAAATGCAACCCAAAAAGAAATAAGAGACGCTTATATCAAATTATCTAAACAGGTATAAGTCATTTTTTTATGTATTTCAAATATTTTTCCAATTATGTTTAATTTCGTGGTATTTTAAAATATTTAAAGTATATAGCAAATAAATGGTAATTTAAGTATTTTTTTAGGTGCATCCTGACTGTGGCAATAAGGGAAATCATGATGAGTTTGTGAAAATAAATGAAGCCTATAGTATTTTAAGCAACAAACAGAGCAAACATAGTTATGATATTGGTTTGAAGGAGAATAATATTCGTGAAAATTACTATTATCAGAATGCTGGGTATATTTTTTAAAGGAACTACGTTTATTTTAAGAATTATTTTCCAAAATTATTTTTAATCGTTATTATAATTATATTCATTTTCAGATCTTATAATCGTCACCAATATGTATACAATATGTACTATCCAAGATATAGAAGAAAACCTTCTGAAGCAGAGAAAAGAAAAGCAATTATATTGTGGGTGTTCCTACTGACTATAGGATTACTAATTCAATTGATACGTGTTATAGTATGGTCAAATGCTAGTCAAAATGCAGCATTAAGAAAGAGTCATAAGATTATGCTAGAGGTTGAGAACAGTAATAAAAAGTTTGAAAATAAAACACTCGAAGAGAAGCTAGAAATGTTGGAAAAAATGATGGCAGAAGGTATCGTGCCTACGGATGATAAATAACACATGTGAAGGTATATTTACTTGGATTTACATATTGTAAAGTAGAGAAATTTTTAAAAATTTTGCTGTATGAAAACATACAATGTGTTACACGAAGTAATACATGTGTTGTAAAATGTTATTTTTTAAGTAGAATAGGTCATATTTTAAATTAGAAAAATTGTACTTATAGATGAAAAAATTGTTTATAATAGAAATTATGCTTATATACAAATCATGTGTCATCTTTATTTTTGTGTATAAATTCATTACAACAGAATACTAACAAATTCATACATATTTTAAACACATTCAATAAAATTAGGACGTGTAACTTTTATATATCTATTTATGCTGCTAATAATGCAATATTCATCTATTGTTTAAATCAAGTGTACTTCTTAACGTGCGTGTTATTTCTTAAACTTTATTATTGTTGATATTTTGGCACAATTCGTTTTTATGGCATTGCGATGAAATAATTATAGAGATATCAGATTAATTCATAGAAAAAAAAAATGTTTACAAAAGAAAAGAAACATTCAGAAAAGAAATGTATCACGTGTACGGATATTTGATAATAAGAAAAATATAACGTAGATATAGGAATGCGTTTCTGAGTTATACTCGATTTTAAACGGGTACCTGATTTCAAATACGTATTATGACGCTTTTCACAATCTCTTAATGTACGAAACAATTTTTGTATGTGGCGATTCAGGGGAAAAGATAGGATTACCATCTTCGTCTAGATAATCCGCATAGTTGAGTTCGTAGACTCGTTCAAAGCCCATTCGTGCACATAGTTTCCCAGAAAAAGAGGACGAGCAGTCGGCACGTGCCATTTGAAAGCCTCTCTCTTTCCCAATTTCACTACAGACAAATTTTCGCGAATAAATTATTTATATACCGTTAAGCATTATTAAATATTAGTTGAATAATGTATTATATATAACAATATTTTAGTTAATAAAATGACATTGCAATTAATTCACTGTGTTCGTTACAGACTTAATTAACAAAGTGAGACTTACAGTGTTCTTTCTAGCAGCGCTTTGGCAACGCCTCTGCCTCGCCACTCACAATCTACGGAAATTATTTTAATTTCCAAGACATCCAACCCGTGGAAATTTTCTTCGCAATTTACTTTCTGATCCACGTGATGCAGTAACTGAAGAATTTTTTTGAATTTTGGGTTTCGACACCTAGATATGTAGTGTGGTTCTTCGTCGCATGGAGGATCCATCTTTCCTGCATTTAACAAACACAATTTATCGATTATACTCGCGCAGAATTTGCGTGCTTAACTCTAATTTATGTAGTAAATGTTTAATTTATTATGACGTCTCCATAAAGCTAAATGTGTTGTATAAATTATATTGCATAAATATCAGGTAGTTAATGTAATTCAGCCTTAATAATTTACATCTCGAAGGTAACTTTTTAACATCGGCTCTGCATTTAAAACATAATTATCTTTACACTAACTACGAGGATGTTTCTTGTTCAAGTTTCGCAATTGAAATTCTAAGTATTTTTGATCTACACCAAAAAGTTTATGGACGAAAATAAAAAACTATATATAGATATATAGATAGAGATATAGGAAACTGTAATTTCTCTTATATATTTTTAGCTTTATTCTTTTTATTTGAATAAGCATATGGATAACTAGATCTGTCGATAAAATTATCTAATTACTGTGATTGCGACAACTGGTAGCGATTAATAAGTCTCACGCTTGCTCGATACTGGCACAACAATTTATGTAACGTTTTCTAGTAGGTGTATCTACTATTTTTCTTTGAATCTTTTCTTTGTTTTTAATTTGATTCATTTAAATCTAACTCCTCAGCCAAATCATAAGATCACGCGAGTCTTTCAATACGATTCTTCCTATCTTCAGTACCGATCTAGTAGTATTAAACAATAGACTACTTGCTAGATGCTCAAACAAGATACGTCTCGTAAATATAGCAATGGCCTCCAAAGATTATGAACGAATATTTTGTACACTATTTTAAAGTATCTGCTCATCCTATTACCCTAGATTCACTTTAATATACAAACTCGAGGAATAATTATTCATCACGACCGACTTGTCATCACTTCTTATTCGTGGAACTTTTTAGCTCATAGCATATCATTGTTCCTGCTGAAAATAGAATGTTCTTGGTACTCGATTGTGTTGTTAACCCAGATATATCAGGATCTTGGTTAACACAATCGTGGTTCCAGCAGCTTTCGCGTAAATACCCCAATGAACAATGAAAACATTGTTAATATTCGATACTCAGAGATCAAATTCTTACCATTTAATACTACACCAACTAAAGTACCGTTCGGTACGACTGCTATCAGATTGAGATCGTTCTCAAGGGAAGTTAGACTATACTCCTCCAATTCCGTGCAAGTGAAGTCTTCTCTACCTGCTAGCAATTGGATCGATTGATTGAGCGGCTCGTCTCTGAAGAAGTACCGCTTGAGAAAGTTAAGTACCCTGAGCTTATCATCTTTAGTGACCGATTGAATCTGATAGTCCATGTCAGTTCTTTCGCTGTTCGCTGAATCAGCCAGCTAAAGCAGACAAGAAATTTAGAAAAGATTTACGAAAGTTGCAAATGTGTAAAGATTCGCATAAATTGTTCGATTACGCTTGTTGATAGTTGGTAGTTGGATCATTGCTTAGACAAAGTAGCAGCATATCTGATTGCACGAATTCTGCATAGCAATGTATGGTGCAACAATGCATATATAAGTAAACGTAACTTAATGCAACCAGGACAATAACAATTCATTGTTTTCGCGACAACGGGAATTGAATTAACGCTTTCACACGCAACAATTAACGTAGCAATTCGCGACGTGTTCTTATTTTGCGCAACGCTTTATCTTGATCATCAATGACCAACTTTGGCGAGGGCTGAATTACGGTTAATCTATTTCGATGCAATGATTCGTGACAGTTAATACAAGTTGAGTAGGTTTTGATTTCCAGAATCACAATTACGTCTTTTTCGCTGTAAAAGAATTCGTTCCACCATCTGTACAGGACATTAAAGAAAAGCCTCATCAATAATATTATACTGTTATTACCATATTGTACATTTTCTCGGTTTCGCGATTTAATCATTTCGATGTAGATATTTTTTTAAATTAGTTATTGACACCCAATGTATATAGACAAAATTATCGAATATTATCGAGAACGTGATACTTAAGTTTGTATCGTTTAGAAAAATCTTATGTTTATTAAATCTACTATATTAACGTATGATCCAGTCAGGTCGGATACAACGAAAAGAGCTATCGCGCTAGTAAAATTTATCGCAATGCAATATCGTTGGATCTCCAAGCGAAAAATATTGCCAGCTTACCGTATACTTGACCATTTTCGGCACATCTTTCGCGAAAGTGGTTTGACTCTTGCCGACATCGCTACGAGCAGAATTGACCAAGTCCGTAGATAGCGCAGTTTCCATAATGTAATATTCAACGTGAATCTTATACGTTCGAAACCGGTTTTGTTAAAATTTCGGCGATGATATCGTTTCGAAACGATGACAATTGTTGATTCAATTGACCACTGAATGTAGAAACACCGTCGAGTTTGTCAATAACGCGAGGCTCGTTCTTGACGTCGAGGTGGTAATCTAACACTGCGCTTTGTGATAGGACGTCGTCAGTCTTATATACTCTCAGTACGGGCAAAAGCCATTCTTACAGGTTCAAGGACAGACGAATACTGTTTAGGATGCTTAGCGATCAGAAATATCGGCATTTGATCGTCAGCGTGTCTTGCTCGACTTTTTGTATTCTTATATTTTTTCGTTATACGTATGGTTTGTCTCTTAAGCAATCGATCTTTTCGCCAGGAAACGAACATTTTTCAAGCGAGATTGATATGCATCTTTTAGGAATTGGAAAGGATACTTTACATAACGTTCGCGTACACGTTCGATCATCTCTCTCGCGACGTATTTCCGTTCTTTCCGCTAATAATTAGTCGCGCGAGTTCCTCTTTCGAGTCTCTTGATTATCGATGATGTCGTGTGTAATTTACCATGGACCCAACAACCGAGGGAAGATCTAATATTTCAGATACATTTGTACAGCTTCTAGCATTTAATATCGCTTATGCAAATGAATCGATTCAGGGAGGCAAAAAGCATAAAAATAATATGCGTTAAACACATGTCCATATTTGCCTGAGACACGCGATCGACGTTTAATAGAAATTAAAAAAAAGAGTGAAATTACTACTTATGCCAATTACTCAGCGATATATCATAAGACCCTGGCGCACGATAGGGTCCTATAAGAATGAATGGTATTAACTAACTTGATTATCCTCGAAGCTGCCATGACATTCCGCGATACGCAATAAAATCCCGTACAATATTACAACTGTCACGTTTTCTCACAATTCGTGTACATATTGCAACGTGACACGGAAATATAACAGTTTCGTGCCTACAGAAAGCTCCAATTGGTTTTCCTTTCACATTAAAAATTTCTTAGTATTTGCGTCGGTGGACGAGCGAGTTCTTCCGCTCCGGCGCAAAGTGTTTAATTCAAGTTCAGTGTACATATGCGGCGATAGATAAGATAGAAAAATAATTGGACAACGTTTACCGATAAATCGACTTCCGTCATTCACGCGTTGACAGACATTCGTGACACTGAAAACCGATTAAACTCGCAAAGACGCATTCGTTTCGGAAAATCACCGAGTATCTTCTCGAACGTTTCGCTTTTACTTCACTTGGTACGGATCAAAACGTTCGCGTAGAATAGAAAGATATCGCGGTTTTATTTAAATGCAAAGGAAGGGGCTTGTGTGTCGGTTGCCAATGCACGCGTAGATATCGAATAGCTCGAACTTTAATACCGTCTTTCGAAATTGAAAGTCGATTCGCGTGTTACGTCGTCCCTTCGTCCTTTTCTTCCCTACCGTCGATCTACTGCAATACCAATCAAAGGCTAGTGGAGGCACCGTTCAAACTTTCAAGATGTAGATTATCGAATGTGCTGACTTTCCGCTTCGAGAAATGTCTGGTCACGTGGACCACCGTTTGTCTCGGCGATACAAAAGAAATCTGTCACGAAGCGCGAACCGGATTCGGAGCTGAGGTTATTTACCCTCGAATTATGTAATTCCACTGAATTATACGAAACGCAAAAGGTGCTCTGGACCAGTCACGGAACTGTCGTCGATCTAAACCCGCGAAGGTCAGCGAAGAGAACCGTAGCCATGCCTTAGGTGGCATTCAATGACGTCGACTTTTAGTTGCCGGGCATTGAGTATCGTTCCATATCCTCTTTCGATGTCATATTGAATTTAAAAAACGAAAAAAAAGATAGTAACTCGCAACCTTCAAGATCTTTGTAACAATGTGAAGCTCAGTTAGAGTTCTTGACCCATTTTTCTTTCATTTTTCTAAAGGCGTTTACATGGACATCCTGTCGGTCGTCCGGTGATCTTTCGATCGGACCTCCGATGGACATTGCTAGGTATTCTGTAATGGTCGACAACGCGAATACAATCACCGGTTTCTGCAGCCTTTGATCGCGGGGCCTGATAAACGAGGCGATCGCTAACGCATACGACAATGAAATATAACAATCGTTCGTTTCTTCTAGGAATCCTTTCGAACCGGATTCGATACGAGGTGTTAAACCGCTAACGATCTCCGTGGTCAGACAACGTTGACCTTTTTCACTATATCTTCCTTCTCGTGTTTTCTATCGTGTCTTTTCATCGTTCTACGCTTTCCTGAGCAAATTTGTTACAAATCATTCGCCGCTAGTCCGAGATGAAACGATAATGGTGCAAACAAGTTGGAACAAGTGCAGCCATTGCATCGCGTGATCCCATTGAAAAAAGATGAAAGGGGAAGGAGGTGGCGATATGAAAAATCGTGTAGACCGATGGAAGAATTAATTGTCCGACTTTGATTTATCTCGAAGGTGTTATTGTCAGCGACGTGTCGTTGCGTTTATGATTGATGCAATTATTTATACCATTGATGTGTTTCTTAGACGCGAATAGATCGGGTCTCTTTATTCAATCAGAACTTGAATTGCTTGAGAGGCGTAGAAGGATACGCGTATCGAATGCACCGTTATTTAGGACATTGAGTAACGTAAGCCGTATAAGTTACGGAAAAAATGATATTACAAATTTCAAATAGCAATGTTCATAGCTAATTCATCGAGTTTAAAAAATGTTGAATTCAACTTGGTCTGACCGATACGCATTATTGATTTATGCGATAGATTTTTAATGCTCATTAATAATCCCTTCCTAACGTTAGTCGATCGATCAATGATATATATGGTCGTAACTTAATCATCCATCCGTTAAGAGATCACGATACGTGTTACGTGTACACATAAATGATTCTCTATCGACTAGCAGAGGCGGTGCCAGATCCGTAAATGCAAACCAATCGGAATAAAGTAGCAATAATTGCATGTAAATTTACCTCGAGTATAGAGTACCTGCTTTAAAAAGTCATGACTCATAAAGTCAAGATGACTTTCTTTCTCTTTTTCCTTCGAACCATTTGCTCACCTATCAACAATTATCGTGTAACCTTTATTCAAAACACGAGACACAAATATATAGACGAGATCCTCAATCTACGCGTTATGATTCGTAATTTCATACACTATATATTTTCTATATACATATATATCTGTAATTAAAAAATTCTTGATATATCGTTGAATCAGCTGATCTATGGCAAAAATATCGAGTGACATTCATGCGAGTTTACCTTGAAACCGGAGTGTAACATGTTCTGCGTAATAAATCTATTAACCGACATATAAATGTATCGATTACCATTGAACCCTCTGTCGTACCCTGGAATTAATTGAGATTTACGCGGATAATTATACAGGATACGCCTTCGAATCGATCTATGCGCGGAAGTATGATTATTTCAAACGTACTAGATAGACTCACGTACCGTTTAATACCTGTTCACGTTGAGATTTTTATTTCGTAATACTGTACGAGTCGTTTGACAATAATAAGAGCATCGTTTTCACGTGTAAGTACCGATTAATCAATGTTTCGATCAATTCGAAACTTCTAATCAAAACTGAGCGGCAATTAACTTATATAAGTTAATGCCGTCTTATATAGTTTTCTGATTATGCAATTATTGAGTAATCGACGTTACAATGGAGTTGTATCTTTTATCAATCAGGGAACATATGCTGAGGACAGCTTGCTCGAGACGCAAAAAGATAAAAAATAATACGTTGCACTCGACTGAGTTCGTACAATTACGTTATCGCTCGCTGCACGACAATTACTTAAGTGTTGGGAAAAAAATGCGGATAACACGAACAGTTAGCTCAGCCGAGCGGTTTACGCAAATGGTTCGACCATTCGAACGGTGATCATGTTCCCCGTTTCCCTTTGTATAAATGTTCGTTCTCTTTAGATTCGATCGAATAATAATGCTCGCTAAATCAAATACGCGACATATCACGGTTTTTTCCTACGCAGTAGTCTTTTGAAACAACATCAAGTAAGCATATAGCGAAGAAAATTAGTATTCAAGCTTTGTATGCCCGATCACCGGCCATTCGATCGCGCTCTATCGTTCCAATCGAGGTTAATCTCGTTTAGAGTTTAGTCGAAGCTCTCTCCTCGTGCTTGTTTTAAAGATGTTTCCGAACGCGGCTGGATAACGAAGCTTCCAAAAGAATGCGAAACTCAACTTTTCTGTCGAACGTATTCGCTCGATGCTTATTCGTAGTCTCGCTATTTAATATAACAACGAGCACGAACGTCTCGATCGTAGCGTCACCCCTTTTGCTAAGAGACTTGCCACCTTGAAGCTCGATACGTGACACGCATGATGGAAAAGTAGCCAATACCTGGTCCATAGATGACGAGTTGGATTCACGCAACAAATTCAGAAACAGATAGGATATATAGTTCCCACTTCCGCTGGTCTTCCGGCGTTGCTCGGACGATCTTGATACGTGAAACTCTCCAAATTTGCGTCGACCAATCCAAATATCTAAATATCGAAGTTGAACCTCTTAATGCAAATATACCAAACGTGGCATTAGGATATTTTGTACATGAGACGCGTGCACTACTTCGAAAGCGGGGCTTGTAATCGAATTACAGCTGACACTGCCAGGACGAAACAATTCTTGTATACAAATCCGGTTGTCCGCGTCTACAATGCTTTGTTCATATTCGTCAATGTTTATATACTTTGGTCATATTCTCCTGTCCGTTTAACCTCTGATGATAAAATTATTTACGTAGATACGTCACAGTTAATTGTTCACTACTCTTTAAACTCGCGAACAGTGGCAAACTGATAATGCTATCTAACGAACAAAATTTCTTTAAAAAATCGAGTAATATCGAGAATTTAACATTGATTCAAAAGAAATATTTAGTAAAAGATTTAATAAAATCTTCTTAGCTAAGGTAAAATACAGGCGGCTATTTCTGTTCGTAAAACGAGATGCACCACGGATTCGTCCGAGAATAGAAGCCAAAGGCTTCGAGGAGAACACTGCCAATGTCGGTGATATATTTATTCGGCAACTCGGTGAACTTTCGCATCTTCGTTTCACGGAAAATGTATACCTTCGGTCAGTGAAACATTCGTCTTTGAACTCCGCTACCGTTTCTTTATCCGATAAATCCGGTGATCGGATTATTCTAACACGTGAGAAAATCGATTTATCGTTACGCGCAACAAACTTGTTGGATGAAACCAGTTGACCCGGCCATGTATTCGATAACGTCCAATTTCTATTGCCTATTTATATATTATATTAATATATGAAAGAAAAGGTATCTTTGTATCAAAATGTATTATTTTACACGAAATCTCCCCTTTTTTAATTTTTTCTCTTTCTCGATAAAATACGAACGTAACGACACACTCACATACCTGAAGAAGTAACGGGTTTTCCAGACGATTTTTCGTTGGTTTCAAACACACGCGTCCCCTTCGGTCTATCGCCAACTACGTACTGCCAACGTGAGAGCAACAGGGAGGGTCATTACCATCCAGCACGTAATGTCCCTTCGACAACAGCCCATGGAAAGGGTAGCCCCAGGTCTATTTTTCCATTGAATTTGATTAGGTTGCAAGATCTGGAACTATCAGTAATTGGACCCTCAATTCGATGGGTCGACCGATCATAGAAATGCTCCCCAGCATTCATTTAGCGATAACTAAGTTAAGCAACTTAACCGTCCGTTGCTTTACCATACACGCCGTGATGTTCGAGGTTTAGGTCAGTCTCTGTTTATGAGATAAAACGACGGAAATTTTAATTAATCCGTGATGCGTTATCGCCAGATAGCCTGGTACGGTTTAATATTTCAATCCAGTGTGTCAAATTCGTTATGATATCGACTCTGTTGTTTAACGCTATTAGCCCAGATTACATTCAGCGTATAGGTTTAACAATATTCTACAAAATACGAGATGCAGGATAATTATGTGTATAAATAGGAAATCGTATTAAATATCAATGATTCATTCGACACGTATGATTACCGCGACGCTTGTAATTACTATTTGCATAGCGTAATTACAAAGTATCATACTTCGGTAGACCCTGCGATCTATATCGATGAGATCAATTAAAGTCATCGATGGATTAATTTCAATAGGCGAATTAATACTCAGACATAGACAAATGTCAACTAATTGCAGTAGCGAAATGATTGATTACATTTTAGCGTAATCGAATTTTTTCAGCGTCTACGCGGCGAGCATAATGATATGCGTATAATGTACATCTGCATGTAGATATTGCGCAGCAATACGATGAATTGGTATGAAAAGAAACATTTTTCTATCTATTGTTACTAACACTTACTACCCATAAATAAAGAGAATAACAGGTTCTTCATTGACTGTGCAGTTTCTCTTAATTCGCGTTTCGTGCTCCAGTTTCTCTTTATCTCAACACATTGTTGCATTCCGCGCGTAAACCGCATTGATTTATTTCAAGTACAGAACAGTAACGTTATTTTGCGACTGACAATCCGCCAACACAACAGTAAGCAGCATTATTTCTTGCCATAAGCCGTGCCTCATGAATCTTTTATGCCAACATCCTTTTCTTAATTGCAGAAGAACGTTGTTTTATTACCAATACTGTTAAAATGATCGTACCATCGATTATTCAGATAAATTTTAATCGGCATGCGAGAAACAAAACTTAAAATTATACGCTTCAAACTTCCTCTCGGTAGTTTTCCTGTAATGCAAATTTCTCTTTTTATCTATGGCACTTGTTACACCGATGATTTTCTAATAATGCAACTATAGCGATCTCCTTGATATCGATCCTGGATCGTGTATCAAAGAAATCTTATTTGTCACTATTAATCACCACCTCCCGCTAACAATTCCGATATTATCAAGGTTAACTACAATCCCCCATTATAGTGGTGTTTTTTATTACACTCTTTACGCGACTCGCGATGTATGTGAATTACCTTGTGCGCTGGCCCAATATCCGAGTTTCGCATCGAAATGTTGCAGGTGTTAGTAAATCGCTTATATAATATGGCATTACTAAGCAGCCACCCATGGGGGCAAGTATTATCGGAGTTTGTCCTTTTCCAAATTACTTTATCGCGCTCGAGGATGCTTGTTTTGGCCTTTGTTGGGGCCATCGAAAGAGCAGAAAATGTCAAAAACAGACCTTCGGCCGGCAAAATCCACCTAAGAGTAATTGCTTTGTGCATTAGTAAGGCCACGCTACGTTATCGCCAACATCATGATGAATTATTTTTTGCTCGAAAATGAACGAGGTGTGGTTATGAAAAGAACTAGACATTCATCGTGGTTCTTTTCCAATGAATTCGATGTGTAATGGCGATATAAGTCGTTATACGGTTCGTTTACGGTTCTGCAAAACGAAAAATCTTTAATTGCATATTTAGACACTTTAATACGATATTTGTGCCCTTTGTTCTACATACGAAATATTCTATTTCATGGAGCGATCCGGATTAACAATTTTAATATATTTAAGTACTGAAACTTGTCGTGCGATTCTTATTACATTTAAATTAAATCCTTGACTAAATACAGGATAGAGCTGACGTCATACGGAACTTCACATCTCACATTCTGTAATACCGACTTCGAAAAATTCGGAGTGTTTCCTACGCCCTCTGTAATTCGTTACGGCACTGATAAGTATAGGAACTTATCTAGGAAAATGATTATTTCTATCTATGTTTCATCTCCATTTGTAGTTACATGTTGCCTATTTGATATTAGAAACTATTTGTACTCTTAAAGTGCATTCATACAGTCTCATGGAAAACAATTACAATCTACATTTTCGAATCGCATGTGATATTATCGATTAGGTATAAAATACAGATAACTACTATACTTGTATGTAATCGGTAACGTTGGGAGTAACATGAAAATGTTAAGAGAAATCCTATATGGTTTTATTATCCGCTGTATTATTTATACATCTCCTATACGATTTTATTTCGACAATTTGAATATATGTGTACCTCAAATTCAATTATTAAAAGTTTTTGTCTAACAAAATATATTTACTAATTTCACAGGGTACTTGGTTTCTGGCATACGTTACTGTCGATGCTTTGTGTCACCGGCGCGCTCAGCCAGCGGTTGTCATGGCGACTGGCAATCATCTTCCCCCACTATTTTCGAGCAAGCTCCCTCTGCGTCAGTCGTTCGCGAAGCCTTGCAGGCGGCGGATAGTGCGCAGTTCGCCAATTGGTTGTAGTGTCTATTGGTCTTTTTCTTTTCTACCCCTCTGTAAGAAAAAATCATAAAAAACAACGAGGAAAACGGTGCGCCTCGGAGGCGCTGCCGCAAGTGTACGGTGCCGAATTTCATCACGGTGATTGACTTCGCTGCCGGTTCTTCTCCACACGGTCAATAATGAGGGACATGGCGGGCAAGATCGCCGAGTTGAAGTTCGAGGCACCCCTCGCACGTTTCGAGGAGGAAGACACGGCCAGCTTGAAAAATATGAATCTACTGACAGGTGCGAGGGAACACGCGTGCCGACTTTCCTTTTGCTCTTTCCTGCCCGATTTGTGACGCATCTTACCGTGTCGGACTCTTGTTAACCTCGTTGTGGATCAAAGTTTATCGCGATGTCTTCGAATCGGAATTGTCTCTGTTACGAATGCGTTTCGTCAATTAGCAAAATTCTGATCTTAACGGTCGTTCGCGAAACTGAGAGTCAGTATATATAGAGCTCCGATAATCCTTACTCCTTCTCTATTTTTATGACAATCGATTTCGATTACTCGGAAAGTGGGTGACGATTGTTCGCTTATGAATAGACTGCGGGCATTATTTATGCATCTACGGGAAATTTAAATGTATAAGAATGCGCGCAATATAGAAGAATATAAGAACGCGTTTAAAGAGTAAAACGAATCCGTACAGTTAGTTTCCATTTCTTTGGTTCAGTCTACTAAATTATAAATTTGCATAAACAACATCCGTAGTCCGGTTACGAAACAAGAATGATTTACGAGTAGGGAAACGCGTGGTTTTCTTGCTGTCCTGGGATGTTCTCCTTTACTTTGACTAAAAAAGGCGTTCCAGTACAACGCCAGTGCGGCACTATAAGCGGAAATTTCGAAACCAAAAGAGTTTCTCGGTAGCGGGAACAGGTTTCGTGTGTCTCTCTGCATTAAGCGTGTAAAACGTGCGTGCACGCGTGGTCACGCTCATTTTGCGGACGTGCAAATTAAATGACGAGGGTGGCTTAGTATAGGCAGCGGTGAAGAAGCGACCTTCGGGCGACAAACGCGTAACAAAAGGCTACGTCATGCGTACAATTGGTGTCTAATATCCTTCATATACGTTTTAACTCTCGTATCACTTTTCACGACATCGTAGAACATACATCGTTGGAAATCTGGCCTGGAAACGCCTCCGGGGCTAGAGAAACGCAAATATATGTTTTACGGTGTTCATAGAAAAATCACGGATATTTAATCCTAAAAACATTCGATCCGCTATGCGTCACTGACGTCTACGCGAAAGTACGATCCATCGCGTTTATGTAACTGATAATACACCCGTAGCAAATGTAAATTAACACTCCCACCGGCTATCAGTGGGTGTCTTTACTCTAAAGAATCAATTTCTTTTTCATTCGTTTTACGAGTCTAAGATTTCTAGTATCTAATTATATGCCAATGATATTTTTAAAATTTCAGTTTCAAATTAGCAAACAAGACATATTGATTTATATAATTACGTATATGTATACAGCGTTTGTAGCAGTATACAATATCCAATTACACAGTAGCATGCAAATGTCAGAAAGCTTTTAGAAGTTGTTCGTGTAATTATTTTAGTGACAGGGAAATGTTAATAGCCTCTCCCTAGCGAGTCCTTTGTGACACTGCCCTCTACGTATTATGTATGGGAACAATAAGCCATTCCGTGATATATGATTTATTGCGTCTCACGCTATCGAAACTTATCGATGTTTATTTTACTCTGAATTGGATTAAGAACGATGACTGATAAACTGACGTGTCACTGTGTACTAAAAGTAGGACAAAGATAGAAGAAGATAATAGATAATATAAATACTGATGATGGTCTCTCTTGTTTGTCATATTTAGAGCAATTGCTGGACACGAGTTTAAACACGAGCTACGGAGAGAATTGTAACGCGAACGAGCCAGCGACTACGCACGAAAATGGTACCGATATACTGCAAGAGGGGACATTCAGCCCCTTCAGCGGCAGTCTCGAGGATCTCGTTAACACCTTCGACGAGAAGATAACATCCTGCTTTCGCGATTACGGCACGAACGTCGAGTCCCTGGCACCCGTGCAAGTACGCACGCAGGAAGAAATCATGAACGAGTGCCAGTAAGTTTCTGGAGCGTCAATCGTTTTTTTTTTTTTTCTTTTTCTTTCTTTCTCTCGAATATCCTATCGCCATGGCGTACGCAAATATAAATTTACAAACTATACAGTTTATTGTAATAATCTTGTTTGTCGAATGTAGGTATTACGTAGAAGTTGGTCAGAGTATTTAAATGGCAACCAGTTTACGAACGGTAGCTGCAAAAGGAAAAAGCTTCCTTGATAAGTCAATTAGTACGAGACATGAGATAATCTACTGGTGAATGGAAGATACAGCAGTTCACTTCGTTTCCTTCCTTTCCTTTTATGCATTATCATCGAACGACCTCTTTTTAACGGATCGTCGACAGCAAAAAAGAAATTATAAAGCGCGCAAGTGAAAATTACGTTAGTACGTGCGCGATTGAGAAGTTTCTATTACCCTTGGGTCACGCGATATCTCCGGTACAGTTATACCGGTTTATACGGCCATGTTCGATGATTAAAAAAGTAAAGCTGCTGACGCTGCGTGGCGGCTCCCCTGGTAAATGAATACCCCGAAGATCGTCGGAGTTATCGCATTCAAATTGTCGCGTTTACCTTGAGATATCTATTACGCCTTGCAGCACTGCGATCCTCGTTATAAAGTAATGATAGTTGCGCCACACTTCTTGTCGAACGGAAGTAATCGTTTACGGTCATCACCGTTACGATATTATATCCCGTGTGAATAATAATTACCGGTCCCATGCTTCGGTATTTCAATGACATCATTCAAGATGCCTACCTATCCCGTTTAATGTAACTTTTTGCAACAGTTTATAGATGGTATAAACGAGGTGCAAATGTTATACCATTACGGTTCTGTTGGTTGTTCCGTCGAGTAATATCTCATATTCCGTTTAAGTAATCTCGTGTTAACGCTTTCTTCGACTCTCGTTAAGACGCGTAAACAGTTTCACTCGATGACTCTGGCTAAACCGATATCGCTTGAACTTGCGTTACTCCTATGGTTTCATTAGGAAGCGTTACAGCTACTTGCACTAAACCGCCAGATTGATACGGTTCAACGGGTATTATACTCTTGTTTTTGTCGACGGTACATGAATCGACCCGATTGATTTTTTTCTTCCAAGTAAAAAGCGAATGGGTTATGATTCGTACACGAGCTTGATTCACGGACGCCCACTGTGAGTTAAAATTGGAACAAAAAGTGGAGCAAAGTAATTGTATATATGTTGCTGATGGTAATTCGAGGCGTTCGAATACGTTTAAACGAGACGCCAGCTTTTCGTTACATGTCTGATCCTGAAGATCACGGTATCGATTTTACGAGAAAAGTGTGCCGCCATGAGTACTCTCTACGTGACGTTTGCGGCGCGCGTTCTGCAGCTTTCTCTCCGCGGAGTGGACAGACCGCGTAACAAGAAAGTAACTTACCTTCTAATTAGACTATCGTCGCGCGCTGTGCACCGGCACATCGATGCTTGATCGGCCGGTTCCTTCTCGATTTCTAAATTCCACGTAACAAAAGGCGTGCTCTCGTTATTTCTTCTATAACATTTTCTCGGTTTCATCCTCGCGAATCTTTTTTTCTCGGCCATAGTGCATTACGTAACGACGCGCTTCCTCTTTCGGTATATTCCGATAGGAGTTGCTGATCGGACAAATACGTGGTTTCTCCGATAAACCAACGTTTGGAAGATGAGCCACATAGATATATAACTTGTACTTTTAATATACCCGTTTTTGCTTATTAAGCACGAATTTAATAACTTATTTAACTGCTTGCACGGTATTTCTATTCCCGAATACTTGATATATTTCATTATGCGCGGTACTGACGCAATTAAGGACGAAAATAGCTCGTCCTTTGTGTATTAATTAAAGCAACAGACGTAGAAGAAGAGTTCCAGGAAAAGTCGAGCATCGTGAAAGCTAATTAAAAATAGTTGAAATTCCTGACCGGAGAGACGCGTAAAAGGTTCCAGAGACTCCGGAAGAATATTCTCCGTGAAAAATCGACGCTGTTATCCTCGGTGCAGGTGTCCGACCGAATATATCCAACCACGTAACCACTCGGTGCAGGTGAAGCTCAACGAAGCGCAAAATTGTATCTTCTTCGCTGTAGAGTGTAGAGTAACACGGCGAGACTCTTAAACTCGTTTCAACTCCGGTTGTGCATAAATTTCTTTGAAGTCCTGCCTTTCTCCAAATTCGTCTAGACGTCCTGCTGCCTTTCGTCGCTCTGATGCGGTCGTAGAAGAAAAGAAAATAAACTTATAAAAAAGGCGTCGGTGTAGGGCGCGTAGTCTTTAGGGGCCGGAGCTGTTATATCAAAGGAAAACCACTTTGAGATTGTAACGGAAAGAATTAACTCTCACCCACTAGGGGAGGTCCAAGTGACCCACGCATAGTTCTCTTCGCCTTGTATACTCGTATACCTGCGTATTATGTACCTGCCGCTTAGGCAGGCGCCTACCTAAAATTTTCTTCTTTTATTCCGTTGCTATAGAACTCTAAGGGCGGATCTGTAGGGGAAATAAATTCCATTCTTTCACGTTGCTTGCGTCTACTTTGCTTCAACCATAGTACGTTTATTACAGAGATCCTCTGTACTGGGTAAAGTTTTTTATGGCACCATAGTGGGATCTTTCGACGTCGTAAACCGCTATACGTACATGTAATGAAATTATCCAAGTCGGGAAGCTTAATCGAAGCTTTAATTAAGGATCGTCCGAGTAGATTTTCTTCGAGAAGCATCAGATCGACTGGTACCCTGGTATTTCACTTTGACGGAAACTAAGATCCATCTGAAGTCAATTTCCCGAATTTCAACAAGCGCAAACGCGAGTACGGTTTTAGATGGAGCATCGACGTATCGAAAGTTGAAGCGTCAGCGAGAAGTCGAGAGGTCAGTGGCCGAGGTTTGCAGAGATCGGACACGTGCACTCGCACGTGTCTCATTCGGCATCGGCGCCGCTTTCATATGCATGCACCAAGCCGGAAAGAATAAACGCATCCGTGCGTGCGTATCCGGTCTATTGTTCGTAATCCAATTTGCCACGAGACAAAGTTCGTCGCTCAGGAATGAGCGTTGTTCGATGGATGAAACGCGTCTCTTCTCTTTAGAGAGCCAAGGTCGTGGCTCCAATGGGTGCGCTCGCCTTTGAACGCGAAACGCGGTAGCCTTCTCTTTTCACCTCCGAAAGACTTTCTCGCCCCACGGCACGTAACTTCCTTTCCTTTTTTTCATGGCCCCCTTTTCAGGCCACGGGTCGTACGTTCTCTTTGCCAGCACTTTGCGCGTAGTCCTCCTTTTATCCTTTTCCAAACAGTTCGCCGTCAAAATCCATAGAATCGCCGATTAGGTGTTCGTGGAATAAAACAAATCTTCGGACAAGTACGCGTCGCAATTTTTCTGGAACGTGCGGTTCAATGGAGTACTTGTACGTTTCGTAGGAAGCTATTTACTGTCGATTAAATAATGGTCATGAGTATAAAAATGGTCGAAGGGAACTCGTGACGAGGGAAGCGAGAAACGTAAAGTAATACGAAAATTCGGGTGCCGGTGGAGGAACGTGTCAGTAACGCGATCACGGCAGCGAGAAATCGTGCATCGATCGAATCGCGAAGGGGTGCCCCATGAAAATTTGATCTCTGTGTTTTGTTCGGTCGTTCGTATCGAGCCACCCCTCCGGGTGGACAAACGTCAATAAAGCAGCGCTTGCGCTGTATCAGCTAACCGCGGTGCGATGTTCCTACGAGCGGCGTTTTCTTTCGTGTCCCCTTTCCTTGCTTCTCGATTTATTTATTTATGTCGATGAAGAGCGCACGGGAAGAGGCACGCCGATAATATCGTAGAAATATGTAGCGAAAGTACTTCGGCTCTTTTGCATTGCAACACGTTTTCTATTGTCTGAAAAAAATAAAAGAAAGAAGATACTGGCAGGATTGCGAGGGATAACGAAACGTTCGTCGTAGATTTTGTTCGCGTCTTATCCGCATCCTGCGCTATTTTATCTGGCTCACTGTGAACTAAGTAAAATAGATTGGATCGCGGCAATTTGTTAGGATAACGAATCGTCGAAAAGCTGCTGTTTTTGCTCGTAAGCTGGTCGTGTTACGCAACGGATAGCGTACGAAGACTGTACAAGCCCCGTCATGGATCATTGAACCGAAGAATGAATTAATAAGCAAGGGGATACACTCGCCTTCCCGAGAATTCAATTTCACTGCGTTTTTCTCGTTCCAGTTAATGGGGAAAAATGTACAGGTCGTTTCAAAAGGGACGTCCATCCCCTTGGACGGGCGTTACTTTCTTCCATGTATTTTCATTCAATTTTAATACATCTTTTAGTATCGTTGTTTATCTTTGAATTATTGCACGCGCCGATTCCAATGAGATATAAAAATTTTAACGAATACGAAAGAACCGTTTCTGCTTCGATAACTCATTCGTCGGCAGATCTGGTCGGGTTGTTTAGGCGTTTGTCCCGAATGATGCGACTAACATGCGCGCAGGATGAAGTCACTGCCTTAATGCACTTAACATTAATGAGAAACTCGAGTGGGTCGAATTGACCTCCATTTGTTAATCCAACACCATCGACCGGGCCGCCGTATGTTGCCTCTATTCTCCTTTTATTTCTGAGAACCGCTCGAGCGTTACCGTACGGCAACTGGCTAAATGAGGAGAATAATAAGACCGAGACAAACGAAGTTAATTTGATCGATACGAATAATTACAAGAAAAAATTTGAAGGTTGCCAGCGAACCGTGAAACTGCTGCTGCACTGCTAATTGAGTCTAATCGATTCGTTCGAGTTTAGTTTGGTTTACTCGATTATCCGGTAATCGTAGTGGGAACAAACTTAATTAAACCAACGAATAGAAAATAAATAAGAATAAAAAGACAGAAGAATGAGGACAGAATCGTCTTGCAGATCGTATATCGTATTATCTAATCGAGATTGTTTACAAATCGGAAGTATGAGAAAGACTGGTTGATAGGATCTCGTTCACGGCTACCGATTCTATGCGAAAATTCATTTCCCTAGAATGGATGCATTGTTGTCGAAATGAGTTAGACTTTGTTTGCAAGGGATCGAACGACTTATCTGTACGTGTGTACACGACCCGGGAACCGCCTACGGGGAACTAGTGATTCACACGGTATCCCAGAAAACAGAGACTTCGTTTGAACATCTGCCTTCGTCGTCGAATCTTATCGCGTCTTTCAACAAGCATTTAAAACGATAACGCGTCTCCGAGGATGATGCACAGGATGTGTAGGCCTCAATGAAATTTAGATTACGATGTTCACACGATTGTTCTCCGTTCGACAGAGTTCGCTGAGACAATTCGTTCGCGATACGTTGCCGTTACTTGGCTAGTTTAAAGATAGAACAGTTGGTAGCTAGAAATGTGGCACTTTCTTAAACATCCTTGCCCCGAATTTTAATGTACACCGTCTTTTAGCAAACGTGCCTTTCTGAAGTCACGTAAGATTATACTTCGCTGTTGATCCCGAGTAATCGTTAAGACTCAGGATGTAAAAATAGCAGTCGCTTGGTCGATTGATGGTTTTGAAACAACGGCAGACGACAATTCAACGGGAGGATATGAGTCAACTGGTGTCGTGGCTGCGTAATTGAAATTAATAATACGCCTAATGAAATTTAATGTGTCTGGAAGAAAAAAAATTTGCTCGTTATCTCGTCATCTAACGAGGGATTCTCAACTTAATGCTTTTCCTTTTTCTTGTAGAATGTGGTGGACGATTACCGGTACGTTTGGTAACATATTACCAATCGATTGGAGCAAATCGTACGCTAGAAAAATGCACATGCCCGCGCTTAATTTGAACGAGGCTCCGGTTTCACACGAAAGGTAAGCTGTAGTTCCTACAGCAGCGTTTTAAGCAGCTTCTGTACTTCGTTTGCTGCTTTTCTTTCCGCAAGAATACATAGTTGATAACGATAGAAGGGACATCTCTTAATGTGTTTGAAAATATACAAAGCGCGATCGACGTTTGCAAATTAGACGCTTTCATTTTGTTTGCTATAGACCTGAACTAGAGGATTTAAGTAGCGAAGATGAGGCTGTCGCAACTGATTTGGACATGCATGCTTTGATCTTGTCCAGTAGCACCGATACTCACAGCCCAGAGGAACCGCTTAAGACTGCGGAAGAGGTACTCCGTGAAATAGACGATATAATGCAGGTAAATATACAATTTCTTCAAGAGATAAATTCACAGGGAAAGAGGGAAAAAGATCTGTTTTGCGTAGGAAAGTCCGTCGATGGAAAGATCACCGGATTCCGATGGGTCTTTATTGGATAGCGACGAGGCACTGGAGAGGAGCAGAGAAGTTCTGGGCTCTCCGCTGCACGAGAAAAGTATATTTTCATAAGCAGATACGAACCAATAAACAGCATCAGAATGGGCTTCATAATCTTGAATCATGATCGTTTGTTCTAGAGCTAAAACAACTTACCTCCAGCCAACTGACTGAGTTACTCGGGGAGATGGAATCCTTGGTGGGAGCTCTGAGCGAAACTCTCATCGCGGAACTTGCATTGCGCGACGAGCTCGAATATGAGAAAGAATTAAAGAATCAATTTATCTCGTTGTTGTTAGCAGTACAAAATCGACGAAGACAGCATCATGTCACGAGAAAGAGAAATCAAATGCAAAATGGTACTAGTCCTTTACCACAACATAGATCGCTTCAAGAATCTAAGGTAATTGGCGGTTGTTACAGAACGTCGAATTCGTAGGTATAAATTTGAAATATTTCATTTGAATAACGTTGCTTACAGTATTTAACTACCGTAATTCCGTATCATATGGACAGTGGCCCACCAGACAATCAGGCATTACAAGTTCTCATTAAAAGTGAGTATCACTGAATAATTATGCGAATATATTAAACACTTAACTCTGGTATTTTATTTTGCAGTATTAAAAGCAATTAGCGAAGACAGTCCAACTGTACCTACTTTACTAACAGATTATATACTCAAAGGTAAGTAAAGAAATCTTGAGTTTTTTCAAATAAATGTGTAAATTGAATGTCTAAAAAAAATAATTCTTATTTTCAGTATTGTGTCCTACTTAGTGAGCGTACCATAAATTCCTCACGGAAATCGATAAAAATCAGAAAGAAAGATATTAATTATTAACGAATACAATTTGCTCTCTTCTTGCCAATACGCTTTCAGCCGTTGTTGTGCCGCATATTCTTGCGTTAAGGCAGGTGATTTTGCTTCTAAATTGTGTCTGGAACTACACACTGTATCGACTTTAGATTCATAGATAGAATCCGTGACACTCACATCTAGTCTTACTTTATATATTATCACGTGTATATTATTTTACATAAGATATATTTCTAATAATCTATGTATGCGCTCTATAAAATACCTCTTAATCGTGTACGACTTATAAAATCTTCATTTTTGTATACGTCATCATGAATTTCGTGACAATTCAGTTTTTTGTAATTTTTTGTACATAAAGATCTTATCGAAATGTGTGAACAAATTTTACTATATTACCGAAAATATTTATATTTATGTAGAAAAATATACCAATTAACTTGTAGATTACAACATATAAACTTATGAATTTAGTATATATTGTTGTAATGCTCATGTACCTAGAATTATCTAGTAACGTATCGCGCAAAAATAAAAACATCTTGTTGCTGGAACAACCTTATGAATCTACACATAAAATCTGTTTAATAATTACATACAAGATGCCATTGAACACTTTGTGTGCGGCAACACAGTTGTTTTACACACATTACAGATATTGTGTTTGTTGAAATAAAGAAATAAATTGAACAATCTTACTATTGAAAAGTGTTATTTTTATTCATAAGAAGGCAAGTTTTCTTCTGTATAATTCATATTCCTTTTTATTAGTTAAATAGTTTTGATCTTTTTTATCAATTTTCATTTGTGTTTTAATGAATTAAAAATTGTGAAGTATTGTAACCATAATTCGATCACGTGACGAAAAGATGTTCTATTATTATCTTATATTTATTATGCAATATATATATATATGTATGTATGTATGTAGCTTATATACTGTATATATATATTTAGGATTTATTAATAACATGTAATAGGATTTAATTTCATTATCAGCAGTGTCTGTTTCGTTATTGTATATTGTACTTATATATTGTAATACCAATTTATACTTATCGATAATGGAATAATGTAAGTAAAAACATAATTGAATGTTGAACACGAGACAGTGTTTGTAAGGTTACTTCAAACGTATCCGTAGGAAAATACTTCCTTACAAATTGATTAAAAGATGATGATTACAAGACAATTAAAGGTATGTATTTAATACATGTGATAAATCAGTATTGTGATTACTTACATACGTTATTATTTAAGAGATTTGCTTGTTATTTCTTTGCATAAAACCTAACCTACAACCTTTTTTTCCATTTTATATCTAGATACCTTCATTTAAAAGTTTATCAACAATAGCCCTTTTTGGAAGTGTTATTGTTACAGCTACAGGACTTATTGTACGATATGATTTAGAAAACAAAATTCGGAAAACAGCAACTTATAAAAAGGCATTGAAATTATTTTATGATCATAAGGAAACCATTAAACATTTAGGAGAACCTATACAGGAAGGAAGAATAACGCTTCCAGAGTATAAATCTGGTAATATTAAGAAATTCGGTATTAATGTAAAGGGGGCTAACACTACAGGAAAACTATATTTTGAATATCAAGTTCAACCGGATGAAAGTACTGAAATAAAGAAGGTAGAAATTAAATTTAATGATATTGCTGATAAGATATTTGTGATTCATACAAATTAGTGTATATAATAATGAAATATATTGCATTCTTTTGTTTCTCCCTTATATTTTTGTGGTATTGTTTAAAAGTATACAAAAGTTTGTTATTATATAAGCTTCAAAGGAGGATTGACATGGCAACTTGATTATTTTTAACGTTATAATATCATCAATAAAGATGATTATAATTTATCTAAATGTCTGTAATGGCATATCTGTAACACCCTTTGGAACTTTAAGACCTCTTCTGGTATAACCAAATCCAGCTTGAATTATGTGTATAGCAGCTTCAACAGTTAATTGAATATCATGTTGATTACCAATGAAAGGATTTACTTCTACAAGATCCACTGCATTTAGTCTTTTAGTTCTGTATAATATTTCCATTAAGTGAACAGCTTCTCTGAGTGACAATCCACCACGTACTAAAACAAATAAACTGTAAGAATTAGAATAAAAATTATCTAGGCAAAAGCAGATAATTTACCAGGAGTTCCTGTACATGGTGCTTCTAATGGGTCTAAGGAATCAATATCAAAACTAACATGTAATGATTTTGATTCATTAGGATCTATTTTATTTAGTGCCATGTAAACAACATCATGAATGCCTGGACAAAGATATCATTTAATAATTGATTTGTTAATGTTTTGGTCAGCTTAAGTATATAATATTACCATATCTTTCAACATCTTCCATACCAAAAGCAGTAATACCAAATTTTTCAATAACTAATCTTTCATAACGATCAACAGATCTTAATCCAATATAAGCTACATTTCTAATTGATAACCTGTAAATAATTATAACATATTTAATATATTATTTTATCTATTTCGTTTTGGTAATATTATTGTAATATAATTACAAATTACATTGGCTGTTGCCAATCCATTCCTGGCAGATGTGGCCAGTAATCAGCTAATTCAGAAGTTAATAATGCTACAGGCATTCCATGAACATTTCCACTTTCGCTAGTTTTATTTGTATTTAGATCTGCATGAGCATCAACCCATATAACAGCTACATTTTCTTTTTCCTGTAATGGTATAAAGTATAATATACAATGTGGAAAGAAAAAACTGTAAAAAAAGAAGTAAATTATACCTTAACATGACCATCTATAGTTCCAATTCCTACACTATGATCACCACCAATAGTCAATACTCGTCGATCATCTTTCAAAATTTCTTGAACTTTCTCAGATAAATAACTTGTACAGCCAGCAACATCACCCAAGTGTGACATGTTATTTACTCCATCTACATTTTTTGCTTTATATGAAATATCACCATAATCTTTCACATCTAACCCTTTTTTAATGTAAGGAGTTACAAAAATTAGATTTTTAGTTTTTAAAACTTTGAAATCAGTGAAATATATAATAATAATTACCTAATGATTTTAATTCTCGCACTAATCCAGCTGTTCTAATTGCCTCTGGACCATGTGCTACACCTTCCTTATGCTATATTTATAATTGCTGTATATTATTACTTTATATATTATGTTACTATATTACCATGTACTATAATACCTGTCCTTTATCAAATGGCACCCCAATTATTCCAACTTTGCCATAATTGCGATTTCCAAGTCTGATAATAACACTTTGTATTTTCTTTAATATATTCATTTTGTATATATGCTGTTTTAATGTAGAATTTAATAAGCTAAAGTAACTGTTTATTGACCTATGCCCTCAGACTGTTGTAATACATATCTGTTGTAATATAGATAACACATGAGATTTACAGTACAAATTATAACATAGTTGTGCAAGAACAGAACTTAAAAAAAACTTAAAAAGTATATTAAATTGAGGATTACTACTTTGTCGTAATATTTCGCATTTATTATGTGTAACATTTCTTACAAATGATTTATTATATAAATTATTATTAGATATGTATAATTAATACGCAATAAAAATGTTTTTAGTATTTGATAATAATAATACTTATATCACAATTTACAACACGTAAACAAAAAATTTATTCAATAGCTAACAATTAAAAAATTGTTATTCTTAACTTCTTTCTGTGTGCTAAAATTTATTTGGGACCAATCATATTTTCTGGCTTCACCCATTGATCAAATTGTTCTGCAGTTATGCCATTCTTCAATGCTGATTCTTTTAACGTGAGATTTTCTGCATGGGCTTGCTTGGCAATTTTAGCAGCCTGAAAAATATAACTTTTATATTATATTTGAAGACTGTAATAAACCAGTCTTCTTTTAATTAAAAAATTGTAATACCTTATCATAACCAATATGTGGATTTAAAGCAGTAACAAGCATTAAACTCTCGTTCAAAAGTTTACTGATACGATCTACATTCGGTTTAATACCGACGACGCAGTTCTTTGTAAATGAGGCACAGGCATCACCTAATAGTCTTGCAGATCTTAATGTATTTGCAACTATCATAGGTTTAAATACATTAAGCTCAAAATGGCCATTACTTCCACCAATAGATACAGCAACTTGATTACCCATGACTTGGCAACAAACCATAGTCATTGCTTCGCATTGTGTTGGATTAACTTTACCAGGCATAATAGAACTTCCTGGCTCATTTTCAGGAAGAGATAATTCCCCCAGACCGCAACGAGGTCCACTTCCCAAAAATCGAATATCATTAGCTATCTAAATAGAAATTTTATATAACGTAAAATAACAAATATAGATTTTTTTAATCGAATATTCTTTAAACATACCTTCATAAGCGAAACTGCTACTGTATTCAGCGCACCATGCACTTCTACCATAGTATCTTTAGTCGCTAAAGCTTCAAATTTATTAGGAGCAGTTACAAATGGTAATCCAGTAATTTCTGCAATCTTTGCTGCTGATTTTTCCGCAAAACCTTTTGGTGCATTTAATCCTGTTCCTACTGCAGTACCACCAAGTGCTAACTCATATAATCTTGGAAGAGTATCTTTTACCCTTTTAATGCCATTACAAACTTGTGCTGCATAACCTGTATTACAATTATTTGCTTTTATAAAAATAGTTTAATACATATAATTTAATCCTGAATATTTTAACCCCAACCTGAAAATTCTTGTCCTAGTGTTAAGGGCACAGCATCTTGAGTATGAGTTCTACCAATTTTTATAATATCTTTCCATGCATTAGCCTTTTCTTCTAATGCTTCATGTAATTTTTCCAAACCAGGAAGTAATACCCTGTTAATTTCCAAAGCAACTGCTATATGCATAGCAGTAGGAAATGTATCATTGCTACTTTGAGATTTATTTACATGATCATTTGGATGGACAGGATCCTTTGATCCAAGTTTACCACCAAGTAATTCAATTGCACGATTTGAAATTACCTAAATAGAATAAATAAACTAGTTACAAGTCTATCCAATTATACTTAAATTATTTAATAATGTGTCAATACCTCATTGGTGTTCATATTGCTTTGCGTACCAGAACCTGTTTGCCAAATTACCAGTGGAAAATGATCTTTATAAAGGTCTCCACATATAACATCATCTGCAGCTTTACTAATAGCATCTGCTATTTTTGCATCCATTCCATATTCTTTATTTACAAGTGCAGCAGCTTTCTTTAATATACCCATTGCGACAATAACCCCATACTAAAGAAATATTCAAAATATAAACTAAGAATGTTATATGCATTAAAACTTCCTTTTTCTATAATAAATAATTAGATTTCCTTACAGGCATTCGTTCAAAACTATCACCAATTGGAAAGTTCATTTTTGACCGCATTGTTTGTGCTCCATAATATTTGTCAGCAGGAACCTTTAGTTCACCAAAAGTATCCCTTTCAATTCGAAATTCACCACTGGACTCCTGAAATTACAACATTAAAAATTTATTATAATACTAATGATGAAATTTGTTTATAAAAATAATTTATGCTCATATACCATATTGAGAAGGTAAATTATATAATAGAACTGAATGAATATAGCTTCAAAATGAGTACTATAGCAGTTTGAACAGAGGAAATTGAAGGTCAGTCAGATGAAACCATGTATGTGATAATAGATATGTACTCAGATAGATTTTTATGCTTGTACAATATCAAATTAAAAAAAAGGGAACACAACACAAAAGAATTATATACATAATTATGTAATATAAAAATGAAATATATAAATATAGTATCTTCCATTATATAAACATAAGGATTTAATATGTCACGTTTAATTAATATTTTCTATAAAATAAAAAATTTGTATCATACCATCTTGTTTCATAAAATTCATTCCACAATCTCTATTTTCATTGAAAAAGTTCCTGTTTTCGTTTTCGTTTAGAGATGATTAATTCGATTAAATGTCAAACGTGTTCAATTGTTATATTACAAATGACATTGTAACATCTCAAAAATATGCTAAAAAAATTATATATGACAAGGCAGTACATTTTTTGTTTATAATATTCTGCAAAATTATTTCAAGAACTTAGTTCTTTAATGATTATGTAAAAATAATGCACGAACTAATTTAAAGATTTTAGACGAGAATAGTAGAAAAGAGTAAATTGCGAGAAAGAATAAATAAAACAATTTAGCTATAAATTTAAGAAAGCGTTATTGAGAAATGATACATTTTTAAGTCATAAGATTTATTTTATATGACATAGTAGTACCTTTTTATTGCCTTTAGAAACTACCGATGTATACAATGACAGCCTTAATGTTAAAAAAGCCGATGATTTCTTTAATTCCAATAATCCATGATTGATAAGTGAACATTTCAATAAACTTAATGTCATTTTAATAATTTTTAACGTCTAGTTTTTTTCAACAATCGTTCCAGAAGTTAAAAAGGATCGAAAGAATAAGTAAAAATGACTGAAAACGACACAAGAGCAAAAGCTCTGATAGAAGTGTGCACTAACGAGTAGCTTGAAAACTAAGCACAAAATATGTTATAGTTAGATAGATTCTACGTGAGCTGAGTGAAGATATCAATTTTATTGCAGTTGCAAACATACAGTCAAGATATTGTGCGCAAATAAATAAGACCGTGATTGGTTTATTTAGTACATTAACTGATTTTAATTAGTTTAATATTATTACAAATAAAAATGTATTCTGTTAGATTGCAATAAGATTATTTGGAGTTTATGAAGTGTTATTCTTATAAAAATCGTCTTAGATGTATTTTAATAGAAACATGTAAAAGAAGTAATCGAAAAGTTTACATGTTGGTATTTGAAATTTCTGATTGGTGAGCCACCATCCTGGTTTCCAAAAACATGAACTTTCAAACATACCATATAAACGTACATATGAAATTCTTTTCTTTTTGAATTGTTCTTCTTTCAATTACGAATACAATGTCGACCAATTAATAGTATGTTAATTATCGGCTAAATTATGTAGTATTTTTACCAACCTATTAACTTTCGTCGCCATTGTATTTATGTTATATGTGCGTGGTGGTATTGCGTGTAGTTGAAGTAACAAAATTATGGTGTATTTTTGAAAAAAACGTCATCTAAATAGTAGTCGATAACAAACCGATAAATTTGTGTAACACGGTCTTATCATACTAGTCGTATGTCAATTGGAACTGGGAATTTCTAGTGATATCGAGAGTAATTATTCAACGATTAAACGAAGCGGTTAACGCGTTTATTGAATTTTAATAACTTTAGCAAAATTTTAAGATTTACGTCTCATGTAAACAGCACGAGAATCTTTACATGTCATCCCGCTTAATGATCCTTATTATGTAATTTATGCAAAAGGGAATGCTATGCACAAAAAATTGTGGTTAAAACTTCGTCGAGTTTGCATTACAAGTGGTGTCTTTCGAAAATGACTGACTTTTCTTCCTTTTCTACTTTTACGAGGTAAGTTAAAAACGTGTTTTATCAAATGCAACATGTCCCGTTCCCAACTTCTATGTAAATAAACAAACGTTTCTTACTACAATTACAAGTTATTTTACGAACAACATGTCTTCCAACTTTTAATTTGATAAAAAATACGTTTTTTATCCTTAACCTAGAATGTCACGAGTACCGGGCTTCTTGTTCTCAAGTAATTTCTAAAATAATTTGAAATCATTGTAGCATTTTAGCATAATCAGTTGTATTTTTTAATTTCTTGTAATATATGTTTAAAATTTATTTAACTGAGATATGAAACCCGACTTTGGTATATAACCATTGCACATAACCGATCATTAATGTTAGATTAACTTATATTTATTTTTCAATTAAAATCCTGGAAAAAAGCTTAATTTTAAGTTTAGAAAGCGTAATGTGCTTTGGAGAGGCAATTTCTAGAATTAAGAAATTTTGTATGATATTTATTGGTTTTATTTAAGATGTTGTTTAAGTTGTGAGTTAAAGTGTGGTTTAAGTATAATTACCTAAAATAAATGTTTTCAAAAGTTAATTATTGTAATCAAGGAACAAAATATCAATAAGAGTTTTACGAGCAAAAATAATATTATTTCTTTTTGCAAAGTTATATGATGAAATTTTACATTAGTATGACAAATATTATTGCAGACAAAGAATGTTTTTGTATATTTATTGGATGCAAATTAAATTTTATGTAACGGAATCACATTATTCTATTAAATTATAGTTTAGCCATATTGTTATGAAAGATATAAACAATAGTCTTATGAGCCCCCAAAAGTTTAATAAAAGAAATAAAAATAAATATTTGAGTATTTAAGAATTATTTTTATGACTATAAATTTTAGTATATTTATGAATTTGCAGGGTAATCAATAAAGTATTAAATTTTGTAAAATGTACTATTAGAACCACTTTTGTGATACTCAACAATATTTATTGTATACCAACATATGTAGTATGGATGACATTATTGTTCCCTGTAAAAGTTTATCAACCACAAGTATATTGGAGAATCGAAGGATTATTTTTCCATTGGCTGTTAGCAATGGTATCCACGTGGACTTGGTCTGCAGGTTATGATAGTGAGTATACAAATAATTTATATATTTAATTAAAATAGCATTATTAAAATAATACTGAAATAACAAATAACATTTAATTTATAGTAATAGAACAAGGTGATGATATACAAGAAATTATTAGTGAAAGAACATTAGTAATAGCAAATCATCAAAGTACTGGTGATGTTCCTATACTCATGACAACATTTAATGCTAAGCCAAATGTATTACCTAATCTAATGTGGATTATGGATAGGATTTTTAAATTTACTAACTTTGGTATAGTTTCTATTTTACACCAGGACTTCTTCATTGTATCTGTAAGTGATTATAGATTTGTTAGTTTATTAATAATATCTTAAGTAACTAGGTTACTTTATTTTTGATGATATTTTGTGTTAGGGTCGAAAACAAAGGGAAGGGAGTTTAAAAAAGCTAGAAAAGCATTTAAAAGAAGCATATATTCCATTGAGCAGAAAATGGATGGTTCTCTTCCCAGAAGGAGGATTTTTATGTAAAAGACGAGAGACATCACAAAAATATGCTAAAAAGAATAATTTGCCAATTCTTGAAAATGTAACGTTACCGCGAGTAGGAGCAATGCAAACTATATTTGATACGATTGGTCCATCACAAGAAAATAATACAGCAGAACAACAATTGAACAGTAGGCCAAGTAAATAATTTTATAGAAACTGTAGTTTAACTTAAGTTCTTGTTTAATTACAATATATTAAGTAATAATATGTATTGCTAATCTGTATAAACTTTTTATAGATATGACGGCAGCTAAACCACAAATCAATTGGATTCTAGATATAACGATAGCATATCCTCAAGGTAAACCACTTGACTTACCAACAATTATAACTGGTTCACGACCACCATGTGAAACAGTATTATTTTACCGAGTTTTTCCTAGTTCAGTGGTGAGTTTTTTAAATATATGTAGACCGTCACCCATTCATATTTTCCATGAGAATATTTTATTACATCATTGATTTTAGGTCCCACGAGAACCAGAATTATTGTCTAAATGGTTATATGATAGATGGGTTGAAAAAGAATCACTTTTGGAAAACTTTTACAAGTATGGATCATTTCTTGGCACTCAAGCACCTGTCAATGAAGGTTCTAAAATCCATCAGGATCCATTGAGATTCCTAGTCCTTCATTTATTTTTTATAACATCTAGTTATATACATTATAATATGTTTACGTATGTACTATCTTGCTTTTGGTAAAGCGTTTTATACTATACAAGAAATTACGTTCAGATACGTAAGTAAAATTAAATTGTAGTAAAGTAAAAATATTCCTGCCTCAAATATTATTCTTGATGTTAACTAACAAAACTAACGGATGTATGGATTGTCAATTTCAAATGAATGTTTGTAATCTAATTATGCCATAGGTAGTGAATTGCAAGTACCCGTTTCGTTACCATTCAGGTTTAATCGTCATTATTTGCCTATTTTGTTGATGGTACGAATATAATTTCAAGTATGCTTCATATTACAATAAGTTATCAACAACTTTATGAAGGACTGGGATCTCCAAAAATATTAATTTGAGACACTTATTTGCTGCTATTTTTCCATATTGACTTCACAACAATAACTTACAATTCGCGGTATAGTATAAAACGCTTATATTTGATAAACAAAATTAATAATAATAGTTCGTTAATAAGTTTATTTTACTTGGATAACTAGTAATTCAAGATAATATCAGTCTATTTTATTAAGTATCAACGCTTAAATTTCTGGATATATAAAGCTTCATAATATTTTGCATGAAATACTATTACGTTTTAAAAACGATTCAAGTTTTTTTTTTATAATAAATTCACGATAAAATTACACTTCAATATTCATATTGCCTATATAAAAGAATAATTTAATGTTTGTTGATTCAATTATAATATCTAATGCTACTAGTTGCATGATAGTTTTAAAACATTCTCTATTGATATAAATGTTATCTTTTTATTTGTTCATTTATTATAAATTGCAAAAATGTATCTATATTTGATTATTTGTCTGGAGGACTTGGCAGCATTTCAGGCGATTTTCATAGTATCCTGCACGTATGTTTTGTAATACGATGTCTTAAATATTATCTTGAAATGGAATTGCGAAATGTAATAGTAAATTGTTACTGCTGTTTTGAAGCAGTGATAGTAAATACCATTTCAAAGAATATCCATTTATTTGTGATACATGATAAGAAAAAAGTATTTTTCAATGCGAAGTCAATCATATAAACATAATTTTTTAAATTACATACTAGAAAACTTATATAAGTTCATAACTCTATGAAGAAGTAGATGTGAAATTTGACGTAAATTGTTTTGAAACTTAGCAGAAATAAAAATAAAATAATATCTTTGGAAATCTGTCAAAATAATTAAGGTGTGTACTTTATTGTTAAACTTCAACCAATAATAACGCTGTTCAGTGAAAGAAGACGATACGTCAGCCGTGCCTTGTTCCTACGGACAAACCTCAGTGTTAATTGTATATACGCATATGCAAATCTCATGCATAATTTTCATAGTCAAATCAACGCCTACAATTAGTTCTTAAGATATTCATATTACATCACTTTATAAAGGAGGAATTTTGCATGTATGTAGAAATAATAGAGTTATTAAAGACAGGTTTTTAATGCTGCCTAATTGGTTATTGTAAAATAAACGTATAGTCCAAATCGAAAGCAATTTCTAGACTGATGGATCAAAGAAGTAATTAGCCAATGCACACACGAAATAAATATTCCTTGTCATGGAATAGCTGTAGTAGTTAAATTTTGGTTATGATTATTATTAATGGGAAATTTTTAAAATGTAACAAATTCAATAAGATCAATGTTGATATCAACTGATAGACATAGATATTATTTATGTATAAAAGATTAAGTTTCTATAATATACGATTGCGCGCATTAAAACACGGAAATTTCGAACACAAATTTATATGAAAGTGTGTTATTAAAATATACTATTATTCCTGACATCTTTTGCATTTGATTGCATTTAATATAAAATATGTAGACACAAACTATCTTCAAGTATCTTATAGGCAGTATCATGATAGGAAAAAATGATCAAATCAAAAGAATTTAGATTTGCGAATTCACTGATTTCTTGTATCCTATTTATGTCATAAATGCATTTTTACTTGATAAGATGATAAAACGCTGTTATTGTTTTATTTAAGAGAATACTTTAAATCATGATGAAATCTCTAGTCTTGGTAGCAAATTTTAGAAACAATAAAACGAGGTTCTAAATATGTCACCAATTGTACTATAAGGGATTATTAAATTTATGAAAATAATTTATGTTTTTGCATTACGAAAGCTGCAGTACGTCGTTTAAAGTTATTCAATTAAAAGAAATAAAATTAACTATATTGCTAATAAAAAAAAAAGGTTACAAAATATACATTAAGATTCTGCTAATACTTAATTGTAATGTAAAAATAGCATAAATAAGTTCTTATTTATGTTTAAGAATATAGAAAGGAAACAAAACAAAATGTAACATAATGCTAATTGCATAATAACGTATTTACTCCATTATAAGGGCCAATATTTTCGAGATATTTAGCCACATTAGATTTAAAATAAAACATATAGTACAATAAAAATTAAAATGTCAAGATTCATTAATAATACAAAATGCTGTAATTAAAAACAATGTTGTATTTATTACAAAATATATTTATAACTCTATGGTTATTACATTAAGCATTTATTTCTGTGCTGTGTGTGAATTACAAAGCATATTGTTGAAACCTATCACATTTTATACAGCACACTCTCTAACAAAATATCAGTATGGAGAAGAAAACTAAATAATGAAGAACTGGTTGTGTTTGCTTGTGCTTTAATTTTTTTACTCTTAGTGCTTTCATAAAAGTATTTCTATAAGAGGCATTTATATTTATTATATTTCAAACAAAGCTTTGTTATTATTACAATATCAAAGCTTGTTTTACATATTATTACCTTATATTCTTTTTTAAAGATATACATAAGTAGCATTTAAGATTTGTAATGTTATAGATAAAATAAAAATATCGAAGTTGAAGACTTTACAGTATATACTGATATTTGCAACATTAGTGTCCTGTATGAAAGGTGTTTAGAAGCTTTGATTTTATACTTGTACATTGCATACGGTTTTTTAAAAAGTATAAACATATAGCTAAAAAAGTGTTTAACTATTTTTTCAGAAGAAAGTCATTGTAACAATATCCGCGAAGGAGATGTGTAACGCTCAAAAAATGATAGGTCATTTCTGTGCAATGCACGAGGCAAATATATTACACTTCATATTTGTATCATAAAAATGTTTACACAATTTGCCGTGTTTTTGACTGCATCTTAGGTATGACTGCATATTGATATTCATAAATATTATATAAAAACAAATGTAAAAAAGATGTAACTTAGCGTAAGTCCCCGAAATTTTACAAGAAAATACCTTGCTTGTATTCTTTTCTTATAAGAACTTTAATAAAATTGTTTTTAAATTACGTATAAAACTTTTTTTGCATAATTTAATTTGTTATTATATTATTATTCATTAATTTATTTTTCCCTTGATAAAACGTTTCTTAATGAATCATGCGTACTGAAGTAGAATGAAATTTTGAAATTCCACAAGGCGGTACAGTGGCGACGTGTGGTGTCAGATGAATAAATTACACTAGTTGCATTTACTTGATCTGGACCTGAGCAGATCTGAGTTTGGATTTAGTGTCTTCCTGTCATAAATCACATTTATATCACGTTTATTTACTTAATCTTTTATTGCATTTAAAACATGACGACTCTTAGGCCTTTCACATGCAACGATTTATTTAAATTTAACAATGTGTGAGTATCGAAATATGTATTTATCCATTGTTAATATTGTGTTTAACCTAAATATACAATTTTGAATAAAAATAGTTATTTACTAACATTTCTAATTATTCTATATTTTATAGAAATTTAGATCCACTTACGGAGACAGTATCCTTTAAATATCTTATACCTTATTACGTTTGTTGTTTAAAATAAACATATTTATTTCCTACACAATTTTGGTATATATTTTTCTTAATTTTAAATTTGTTAAAATTTTACTTGGTAAAATTTTAAACTAGTATGGACTTTCTTTTTATACACACTATCTAGCACATTGGCCAGAGTATTTTCAAGTAGCTGAATCGCCAAGTGGAGAAATTATGGGTTATAGTAAGTTTCTTTCTTGTATCGTATAAGATACTTCTCCTTGATAGTGCATTATAATTAATATTAGAAATTTAAAGTTATGGGAAAGGCAGAAGGGCAAGGAGAGAACTGGCATGGTCATATAACAGCTCTTACAGTTTCACCTAATTATAGGAGATTAGGTTTGGCTGCAATGTTAATAGAATTTTTAGAGAAGGTTTCAGAAAAGTAAGTTTAATATAACATATTTATTTAATATTAACATATATATTCTATGTTTCAATGTATTTTATATTGTTACAGGAAGCAAGCATATTTTGTAGATCTCTTTGTAAGAGTTAGTAATAAGGTGGCAATCAAAATGTATCAACAGTTAGGATATATTGTTTATAGGACTGTTTTAGAATATTATACTGGAAACCCAGATGAAGATGCTTTTGGTATACGAATTATTGTTACTTTTATAAACAATTGTTTAAATATAAATTGAATATTCTGTTCTTTTCTTCTTTCAGACATGAGAAAAGCACTTTCAAGAGATGTGAAGAAAAAATCAGTAATACCATTAACTCATCCTGTAAGACCTGAAGAAATAGACTGAATCTATATTATGATTATGTATATTGCTAAGGATTTAATCCAAAATAAATGATAGATTTATAAGAAGCATACAAATTGTATCGTGTGATAAGGTTTTTAATACGTACAGTAAGTAAATAAGTCTCTCAAAGTGTAGATCCGAGCAGTTTATTTCTCTTCCTGTACAATAGTACAATGCTTTTCGCTCACACCGCTCGTGCCCTTATGCGTCGTTTTATGCGAATAAATAATAAATAGAAATGTAAGGTGGTAGGCTCAGAATATTTTGTAGACAGCTAGACGATCGCAAGAAATTTCTACCACGATTGTAGCCTTTATCAGCTGCCCTCTTCTCATTCTACTATATTTAGAAACTTAAGACTAAGGTGATATTTACAGATCAGTGACTCTTTTTTACTGCATCATGATACAAAGGTGCTAAGCACCTAAATAGTAGCATTTCATTGCGTATTATAAAAATTAAAGACAAAATGTCGTTCTTGCATATCTTTGTACTGCTCCCAGTAATCTGAGGTTTCTATCGTTTTTATTTTATATAAATCTTCAATGCGCTAAACAAAGCCGTGCATAGAGTTACTTTGTCTATACTGCTCAGAGAGGCACAGTCACACTCAGCCTATCTCAGGAATTATAAAATTATAGAAGTCTTGTACATATTGCACGAAAGCCCTACTTTTAAACTTTTATTTATTTCTGGATACTAAAGAGAAGGAAGACATTTGCTAGTTATGTAGGACACGTCAAGCGAGTACAAAACTTCTATACGTGACGGGATCATCGTTTAATTAGTACAAAAATGTTGCACGTATGTTACCGCAGGAACGATACTAATTATTAAAGAAAACGCGTTCCCATTACATCTATTTGGTCGTGTCCTTATAAAACGAACTTATTTGCTTAAACATTAAATAAATATAAAATATGAGACTAGCTGTTATCAAAATAACATGATAATGTGTAAGTTGCATTTGTCATTTTCCGTACAAAGAATTTTTTTCTTATGATTGAGCTTAAATTCAACCAGACTTAAAGTTAATACTGTCTGTACTTACTGTCACCAATCAACCATATTTCTCAAATTAGTCATTATAAAATATAAAAGAAGTAATTAGTCAATGCAATAAAAAATCGTGTACAACACTTTTTAAATTAAAACAGATCATTATGTGAATAATGTAGTGATCGAAGGTAAATTTTGAATTTACAATGACAGTAGGTACAGTTATTACGCTTGAAATATCTTTATATTTGAAAAATCTAAATACTTATATCCATGTGTTTTTATTTGCACTGCAAAGCAATTGCAGGCTCCTCGTACGTGTACTGCGATCGATTTGGCAAGAAATAAGAATTTCGTCGACATATTCTCACATTAAAGACAAAGGTATCGCTGCATCACTCACTAGACTTCTAAACATCCATTAACTCCGATTAATTATATACATATGTGATACATCACTTCTGCATCATTATCTTACGCTAAACGTTTTGAATTTGGTATATAAATACGGTAGCAAAAAGTTTCAGCACGATGCCTTAGCTTTTTTTAATGAAATTATTCGATGTAATTTCAGACATACTAATTTATTTTAGGCAGTGTTGCAAATCGTTTTCGATTAATTTCAGTCACCCACGTTTAAATCGCGTTAACGTGGACCACAGAGTTTTGCATGCTGTCAGGTATGTACACAAAAACGTTGTCTGTCAAGCATCATCTCTAATTTACACAAAACGCAACTAAAATCAACTACAGCGCACACGTTGCTGAGCGTCGTCCAGTGTATCGTTTTACGCAAATTCTTACAATACAGCCTGTAGTACCTTCGAATATAAAGTTAGTGCCTTGGCAGGATCAGACTTTCATGAACGAAGTGCCGTATTCCCCTGCTTTTTTTTCCCAATTCGATTGACCAGTCTTTTTTTAAGGTCTTTGGTGGTCTGGCGTCGACTTTAAAATATCTGGTTGCGTTGGAAGACAGCCTGAACCTAGTTCAATTGTTATTTAATCAGTAAAAACAGAGAAAAAATGAAATACAAAAGTATGTATTTTTACAAACCCGTTGTAGGTCTTAAGGTCGATTTGATGGATCTGTGAGACCCATTACGAGTTAATGTGTTCATCTGTGGCGTGCCAGGTAAAGTATGTCCCAAGGCGTTCATGTAATCGGCAATCAACAATGTTATCTCCAGAATCTGTATAGATGCGAATAGATAATATTTAATATTTAGAAATCTTGCTTTAATTAGATTGCTCGACAATATACCTTAGGTTTTGATAGAGCAAATAAAAGTTTTTGTTCAGCTGCTCCTTCGTCAGGGCAAGCGACCAGCATAAAATCATCCAAACATCCTCCAAATGTAACTATGTTCGCATAATTATAACGACACATCACTGCCATCGTTTGTAATTCTAGAAGAGTAACACTATCTTCGGAAACGGCTATCCATACGGTTATCGGCTCAGCTTGCTTCAACTATGAAACAAGACATTTTTAAATAACTTTCTTTTTCATTTTTGTTTATCTATAAATATGTCCCGTTATTAACCTTTGCTTGATAGAGTGTAGCTCCAAAGAAAGGCCACTTCCTGGTACAAGTTAGATATATGCGAACACAGTCTAATACGCTACGACCTTTTAACGCGATCCACTTTTCTTGAAGTTTTTCTTGCAGTTCTCTGCAACAAGAAATCCGTGAATTTAAACACAGCTGATACTTATTTATGTTCTTTGTAATTTACATGGTACTTGCCTTAATTGCTCGGCAGTGATGTTTGTCCGATATCGTATGGGATAAAATTTGTCTAAAGCTTGAAGCACCAAATGATGAGGATTGCATCCTGGGCCGCTGCCTCGAGCTTTATCGTTGTTATATTCACCAAAATCGATCTACAACGTTTCATCGTCACATTAACAGTATTTTCATTAAAAAACTGCACCATTATTTTCAAAGAGTAACTTTACCTGTGCCATTAACGACGCAAGTTCAAATGCAAGTTCTCGATTGACCGGAAATTTGCCTTGTACGACTTGCTGATTTATTTGGTAACACAGAAGAAGCCTTTCTCTGTCGGTTTCCATCTTAGCTGCCTGTCTCCAATAGCATCGCGATTTGTACGTTAATTGTATCACCCTGGTATTCTCGAATTTTCCCGAGCCCTTCTCTCTTAATGCGGTTTCCCATTTGGAGATTATATCACAAAGCTGCAACGAATAAAATTATCGCGTCGGAATATTTTCGTCTACCGTAATTTCCAAACTCTCCCGAGGTGCATACTTTTGCCTGAAGATCGATGAAATGTTCAAGATCCTTCTCGATGGGATCGTCACTGAATAACGTGAAACCCGATTGATGAACATCTCGGCAACCGATTTCCTGGTTCAGAGTATTCAGAAATTCTTCTATCGTTGTGCTGCCATCGAAGCTTACAACCTGATACGTCCCATTCAAGAAGTGAACCGGTATCGCATGTGGCAGGGAATGATGGTAGGGATTTTTCATTAATATCGATAGGACCTCCATCCTCGAGGGCTTCACCTCCCTTCCGCCGTTTTGTAATGTCCTTTCCAACGCTCTTTCGCAATAGGCTGCGTATTTGCCGCACTCCGTTCTAACAAAATAACAAATTCATACGTTTAAATTAACATGTTTCGATTGAAATTTTGAAATTTGAACGCTAATAGAACGAATGAAGGCTACTTACTTAGTATCAGCGTTTCTTTGCAAGTGTAACTTCAGGTACCAGAGTAGCCGATTGTTTCTTGGTAGGAATAGAGAAACAGCGAGCGCGAGCAGCTGCCATCCCTGGATAAGAACGTACTGGGCGGGATTAGTTTTGCAGTCCAAAATCGTTGACGTCGAGTGGCCCTGCATGAGCGGAGGACTGTGAGAAGTGGAGGCCGTCGACTGTGCGTCCGCATTTTCACCGCTGCCATTTGCCGCGGGACTTTGCGTATCGCAGGTGAACAGCGATTGCGTGGCGCAGAGAAGGAGCTGCTGCAATGGTATGCTGGCATACTACTATATCCCTGGATCGAACCAGACCTAATCTACTACTTTATTTTTTTTTTTTTTTTTTTTTTTTTAACTGCGTATTTGCCGCACTCCGTTCTAACAAAATAACAAATTCATACGTTTAAATTAACATGTTTCGATTGAAATTTTGAAATTTGAACGCTAATAGAACGAATGAAGGCTACTTACTTAGTATCAGCGTTTCTTTGCAAGTGTAACTTCAGGTACCAGAGTAGCCGATTGTTTCTTGGTAGGAATAGAGAAACAGCGAGCGCGAGCAGCTGCCATCCCTGGATAAGAACGTACTGGGCGGGATTAGTTTTGCAGTCCAAAATCGTTGACGTCGAGTGGCCCTGCATGAGCGGAGGACTGTGAGAAGTGGAGGCCGTCGACTGTGCGTCCGCATTTTCACCGCTGCCATTTGCCGCGGGACTTTGCGTATCGCAGGTGAACAGCGATTGCGTGGCGCAGAGAAGGAGCTGCTGCAATGGTATGCTGGCATACTACTATATCCCTGGATCGAACCAGACCTAATCTACTACTTTATTTTTTTTTTTTTTTTTTTTCTTTAAATAAATCGCGCTCCACTGTCCTCGTTTATTATTCGTTTGTAGAATCTGTTTTAACAGGACAATCGAGGGTACGTGTTTTAAAATCTTTTAGACCTGTGCAGCTCATCGAGTTTCTAATATGCATTTGGAATTGTACGAGGAGTGTCTGGGACAAACGTTCGAATGCCCTCGGATCTCATGGAACACTCTAGATTCGTTACACTTTCGTCATAATATAATGCCTGTTAGTAATGTAAGCAATCGAAATCGGTCTGATTAACGCATAACTCTATGTGTGTTAATCACATAAAACGCATGAACTGTAATAAGTCGAATGAATTAAGAGAAATGTGGATGAGATAAGCGCTTTCGTAATTTTTTAGGCCATGTGAGTCTACCTTACAGCTCGAAACCATTTTTCTCTCGTTCGTTTGTCACGAACGAATCGCTCGAACGCGCACTTTCCTCTTATTATTCTCCTTGACACTTGATACACTGTACTCAATGATAGCATAGCTTCCGAAGCTCTCGATCTAATTACATTCCACGATGTACGTTCGAATCTGTAAGGAGCTTCTAGCTGTTGTTGCTATTCTTTCTTTCTTTTTTTTTTTCTTTAAATCAATTTTCTTATATAACCGTTTATGACCAGATAATCAAAGACTAATTTTTCTAAGCAGCATTCAAAAAACAGAGAATATTTTGTAATGAGCTATCGAGCAAAAAAACGTACGGAAACAGAAACAAAAAACCAATCTAGTAAAAAGATGTTTTTCTGTGTGTGGTTTTTTATGTACACCAACATACCATTCTGCAAGTGTGTGTGCCGCAGAACGTATTTTGACAAGTCCGGAGATCGTGGTATTTTATTAGCGAATCGGACGATCGATCGTTAATGCATCGATGATGAAGTATGATCGATGAAATAAAGAGTGAGTCTAAGTGATTCTCCCGCGATGAGAGGAATGAATTGTCGAAATATGTTCGGCTCACATGATAGGGCATCAGGGTACAGGTGATCGGGTATCATGTATAAATATCAAAAAGTACACAATAAAAATAAAACAAACTTAACATGACGATGTTCTATGAAAAAAGATAACAAGAATCGAAAAAAAAAAACGCATGCGATTTTAGAGTAGCCTAGGAATAGCACACGTAAAGCAGCAAATGAAAATGAAATGTGAATGAATGTTAAAACTAAAATCGTTTTCTGTTAAGTACTTCGTCAAGTATTATTAATGTTATTGTTATTACTATCATTACTATTATTAATTATATGTTGCTTTGGCAAATAAACGACAACCAGCTGTATTAATTATTAGTGAGTTACTTTACAAAAGAAAACAAAAAAGAACAAAGAGAGAGACAACTAAACAGTTCACCGCTACTTCGACGGAATTACTTCGTATAATACTTGACTAAGCGTACCCGATGTACCATTTCTTCTGATTATACGGAAGCAATATATCCAATTATACATTCGTTTTTTAACTAGCCTTTTTTGAAGAATACCATAGATCTTAAACCTATTAGCTTGATAGTAGCGTTTCGGCCAATAGGTAAAACGTTTATTATAAATTACGCGACGAACTCGTCGGCTGTAAAAATGGTACAGGGTTCAGAGTGTTTGTTAAACAATAAGCAGGACTTACAACGCGCGCAGTACCCAGCGACACAAGTCTGGCGGCCTTTTTTACCTGTACGCCCAAACGATGTTGAGTATGACGACTTGTCTGCTTTACCAATGCACATATGAATTCAGATTGTAATTCAGGTTGATCTATGCATTGTTGCAATGCGTTTTGCGCTAATACCACATGGTAGTCTATGCCTGCTTGCTCCACTGCCACCGACATGAACAACTGACAAGCCTGTGGCGTAAAATAACATTTCCTCGTATATAAAGTGTCTGATATACGATATTTTTATATTTTATGTATTAACCTTGAAAAGCTTGATAGCCTCGGTCTGCAAGGCTTCGGATGTCAAGCTGGTCAGTGGGCTAGTGATGTTCTCTTTCGTGTGGAGCAACAGCGGGTGTCTCCAGAGAACACAACTAGGATCTCCGTCGGTTTCCATTAATCTTTGTACTAGCTGCTCGTACTGAGTTCCAGCACTAGGTCCGCCTCCAGATACCACCGTCAGATGGTACAGCCAATTGTCTTTATCTTGTTTATGAGGCATCAGCAAGTATGTAGGGCCTTGATGAGTAGGAAAAATACCGATTGTTCTTTCGTGAGGACCCTCGGCGTCTCTTTCTTCGCTGTCGCTGTCGGACACGTGCTCGACTTCTTCTACTCTAGCGTCTCTCATATTTATTTGTCCAATAGGATTCTGAAAGACAGATGAAACGGAGGCCTTGGTAATATTCACGCGTAGTCGTCGAATAATATACACATTGAAAGATCAGTGGCTTACCGTATCGTTAGGGCACTTAAAGTAGAGGAACATTTTTCCGATGAGGACGCACCAGCACTTCTTAGCGTGCCCGTTTTTCACTTTCGTCAGCCATCCCTGTATCGTAGGCTTATTATCTTCCTTACTGAGCAAAAGTTTCGTCGCGTTCCGCCTTTGTACGTTTTGTAAAACCCTTATCCAATCTTCCATCGTTGCGATACAGTCTGCCGTTAAATAATACGTTTTCTTCCCTGTTGCTATCTCAAACGTTGCAGCACCTTCCGCCCTGTTTATCCTATTAAAAAAGTCACGGATAATCTTAATTTTAATCGTACTTTCTACGAGGAAAATACGAGAAAATATATATCGTTGCACAATTACCTGCACACTTCGTCCAATACAATTTGGCCTTGAGGTTTTCTATTGACATCGTTCTGACTTTTCCAATAGGTCAGCACACCGTTCTTCAACACGAACCATCTCTTTCTCCAAGTTTTTAATTTACCACCGAGTTTCGCAAGGTGGCCGGTCTTCTCTAAAGATTCTTGTCGTTTTGGGCTCTCGCCGGAGACTCGCATTAGCAAACTCGGCATACTAGATTCGAAGGATGTGGAGCTTAGAGCATCGGGAGGTATCGCGTAGTCTTCCGACAGACCAGATTCCAGAGAGGTGTCTGTAAGCGATGCGGCAGTTTCCAAGTTGTTGGATGTACGATCACGGTGTTCGACGATTGCGAATGATAATTGAAATGCTTACCACGTTTCACGCTTTTGCTAGGGGAACCGCTGGAGCTTCTCTTGGCAGGACTAAGGCTGCTGGTGGTTTTAACGCTTTTCGAAGGACTACTTCCACTGCCAAGCGAAGAGTCCGTGTTGTCTGAAGAGCTATTGGTGATTCTCGTGTTGGTTTCCGTTTGATTGGGATGCTCTTCGCCGTCCGAGCTGTCGTCGGAACTGTCGCCAAAGGGCATCGACCTAATTTGACTGGCTCGCCCTAAAAAATCGAAAGAATCATAGACACTGGCCCTTTTAAAATGAATGCTTGTTAAGAAACGAACGACAGCGACTTACCCTTGACCGTTGCATAGACTGGAACTGAAATATCGCAATAGCCTTGGGAGTTGTGCGCAGTCAAGTTGTGTCCTGTTGCTTGGGAATGTTTCGACGAGCTAGTTGTATTTGTCATTGTGGAAGGCGCGGATTCCTCGTTCGTCGGTGGACCGATGCCAAGCCCGCCATCCGCTACCTATGGAATTCGTAAACGGGTTTGTTTCCTGACTGTAACAACTTGGCGAGTATGCTCGTAACGCGTGTTTTCTCATAAATATAAGACTCGTTGATTTTCTACTCTAGAAACTTATGTTAAACGTTCACACGCACAAACGAACCTAATAAGATCAACGCATATATCTGTACCTGGTATATCTTGGCTTCCCAACTAGGAAATCGGTGCAAGGGTGGAGTGGGTGGTCGAGGACCTTGCGCGCTTTGAGCCCAATTCATTCCTTCCCTGCTCGGCGTATAGATCTCCGCGTAATCGTGAATAGCCTCCGAGCTGCCACTGTCTCTGCTCGTCTCCGAGACTCCAGGTATATTCGGTAACATCACCAAGTTTTCCACCGCAGCAGCGAGCTCCTCCGATAGCAAGCTAGAGCGGTAAAAGAACGGCAAGCATAAAACACGGAACTAATTTAGCCGGCAAACGCATTTTAATCGCTTCGATAGATACACGATCAGCGACAGCCCCGTAGCGATGTGCTCGTGCCAATAAGAACGAAGGAAATAAAGATGAAAAGTAAAAGAGAAGCTCTATACTGGAAGGCAACAGAGAACAAAGTATACACGGGGTCGACAGATCCCCGCAGGAAGTCTCAGGACGTTACAGGGTACCACAGTTTCGAGAGTCGGGCGCCGCTATCACGTCGTGAGACCTCCCAAGGAGAATCGAGACATATTTACGCGACGCTACAGGCTAACGAACGACGCGCAAGCAGAAGCGAAAGAAGCGATCATTACGAAAACAAGCGAGATGTATGTAATAATGTACGTAGGCGCGAAGCGTCAGACGACGAAGGTTTCTCGCGAGATTCTACCTTGAATCCATGTTGGTGGTCGTGATCCCTCGTTGTATAGTTCCACAAGCGGACAGGTGTCTTCGGTGCTTTGTACCAGCTTGTGGTTCCGCTACGGCGCTTTGCACGCTTTCCGGTACCGCCTGCGGTGTTCCCTCCAAGCTTTCCGATCGTCTGCGTAACGTGGGGTCAACTTCCAGAGATAAGGATGCCCTTGTAGGTGCCTGAAACGACAGGTCCTTTGGTAAATGAATTTTTACAATTCTTTCCCGATACCGAAGACTCTACGTACAGGTGGTTTCAGGCCGATATTGGTTATGTGATTTCTCAATAGTTCCAACTGCTGATTGCACTTGTTGTTCTGTTCCCTTAGGTGTTGGTTTTGCTGCTCCAGTTCCCTCAACTTATTGGTCACCCATTCCTTTATTCTCGCGGCTTTCGCCTCGACCTGCCTCGCGTCTTGAAGCCGTAACTGCCTCTGCAAGCGTTTCGTAATCGCTCGTAGATTATCAGTTATCTCGCCCGCTCTTTGATACGGCGCGTTGTTTTATCATGATGCAACCGCGTTAGATTATCGGAATACTGATTCTGCAAAATTGCTGATGAAATTAAATCCGTTTGTCGTATAGAATTCTTAGACGTTCGAAAGCAAGCTGATGCTACGAGAAACCTGACGAGGTTCCGATACGGCAGATCGATTCGTATATTTCTCTCGGAAGAAACGTTTCGATTTCTTTGCATTACCTGTTCCTCGACCTGTGTTTCTAGCTTCGAGATGCAGGCACAATGTACATCCTCGATCTTGTCATTCTGCGTACCGGAAGTCGACGGCAGCGAATGCGGTGGAGAACCAACACCGGATGTGCTCAAGCAGTATTCACCCTTCACTAGCCGCTCCTCCATCATCCGTACCTGTAATACATCCAACACGTCCTTCCAGTCGTCGCAAATCCGTTTATCCATTACGACATATCGCTTTACTAACTTAATTCTGAACTTTCAACATCGTTGATCTCCGCTTTTGTCTCTTAAAGTACTCTTTAACTCATGGCCCAGAAGACACCCATTCACCGATTCCTCCCCATAAAAACATTGCCAGCGCGTACCCTCTGACCAGCCTACTTTCCAACCGATAACTGGAACTCCGTGAATTTCGTCGGTTCGGAAAGCGTCACGCGAGCATGCCACGTTTCCGGCGCGATCGGAGAAGCATGGCAGTCGGAGACGCGTGGCGTGGGATCGTCGAGTAAACAGCAACGACAAAGCGTGCAGAGCGAGAGAGAATGAGGTTGGACAAGGGGAGGAGAAAAAGGAAGGGACGTTTGGCGTTGCGTGTGGACCTGGTGCACCCCTTTTCTGCCACGATGGTGGCAATGCTCGTTTTACAGCAGCTGTCAAAAATCGATATCACGCTCACGCAGTACGGATACGTAAGCGCTGCACTCCGCGCGTCCACCGCTAAAGCAGGAAAAGGGGAGAGACAGAGAGCGATATTGAGAAAATCAATACGCCAACGGAGAAATCCTCCGGCCGAATGTTTTCCTCCTGGCACCGCGTGTGGTTGCATGTGCTCTGCGAATCATATCGATCACCCTTCGCGTTTTCACGTTCATTGTCGTCTTTTCTCCAGAGTCAAGGATCCCGTGATACTTCGCTTCTCTCTGTCGTTTGATCGCGTTCTGTTCCCTCTCAATAGCTAATTCAGAGATTCAGAGGAAAAGATTTTAGAGTTTGAGTCGAATCGGAATAAGAAGACGCGTTGAGCTTCGTATTTTCGGTTGCGAGATTGATCGAACAAGGCTGCACCGTTCGCGGACGATGAGTAACAAAGCTGGGCCGCAACGCGAATCATCGCTGGCAGAGCAGTATTAATAGCACCGACATTCCACCGAACTGTCGTTCCAGATATTCGATCACTCTTTCACACCGAGTCAGCACACTGGCCCATTTCACTGTAAATCTCATCTGACCACGTGCCGCATCGTTACTCTACACCCCCGATACAATTTATTCGACACGCGATACGACGATCGTACGTTCGATTCTTGTTTTTCCAGCAACTTTTTCCAAGAAATCGTATCCTACCGGACGTTTAAAAAATACGATATTGGATGATTCCTTACCCAGGTTACGAGTGGCCATGATAGCCGATCGCGAGCTAATCAGAATCGACCAATGACCCCTTTAAACCCTTCGTTCCTCTCCTCGAGGGCTCTTGCTCGATTCTCGAGGACACTCCCACAAACAGCGAACCAGGACACGAGTTTTCCCTTGCCTCGTAACCGCAACTCGAACGAGTCTCGGGGGATAAACTACGGGGACAAGGGTGCGCACGATGCCGATGATCGAACTGAACTGAACGAAACTAATGCACGTAAACTGTTCGGCCTTTCCTGCGGCCGATGAGTCACGTTGGCTCGCAGCCAATGGCAGAATTCGTAGAGGTCCTCGTGTGCACACACGCCACCCCTCAGGCAAGTACGTCGGCCTGACAGTAGACGACAGACGGCGGCTCCTTCCTTAGGCTCTCTGCCGATTCGCAGCCTCTAACACCATCCAGATCGGAGGGAAACCGATGAATACGCGACGGCCCGATCGCCAACATGTTCCACGCTGGCTCTACGTCTTGAGATTTATCGATCTGCTCCACGCTTGTATCTCGCAGGCCTGCGCCCGTCGTCACCACGCGACACGTTCTGCGATGAACGATCGTCCACGGGGTGTCTCATAGCGACACTGATCGCTGTATGGGAGGGACGAGCCTTCCGGTTGTCGACTTCTGAACGCAGAAGTTGATTCGTCGTCGAGGATCGTAGGATTCACGGTTGCTGGCTTTCAATTATATCTAGCGGGTGGTACAGCGGTTCTAGGGTTTCCCACTTTTAAAGGAGATTGTATTTAGAAATTAGCTATCTCCAAGGAATCAAATGGTCTGTGAAACTCTTTGTCTTTTTCAATGCTACTCGGTTCATTGGATTTCAATAGGGAAACAGAGGAAGGCAGACTTGGCAGCCGAGTCGGAGCTGTTTAATTCAGAGACAACGACCGGCTACGGCGAGTTTATCATTCGATCGAACGACTTCTGCGGACGTTTGAACTCTATCCGAAGATTTATCGATTCGTGTTGCGTCTCCGGAGGCACAACCCTGAAAGCGAAATACTGCGAAACTAGAAATAGCTGCTGGCTGGAATAATCTAATCCCATCCGCTGATCTACAGAAACGTCACGTCTGTTGCCATTTGCATTGTCTTTACGCTTTCCTTTTTTTTCCCCTTGATAGAGGATCGCAATAACGTTTCATGAAAATCAGATCGATCCATTCAGGATACTACATGGCTGATCCGGTCCCACGTCTAATAATCTAAATCCACGGTATTACAAGCTTCTTGAACAAAATCGTTCGTATGCGTTCGGAAGCTCACAGAGACCTTTCAATGGCAAAGGGCCACTTTGTTTTCGTTGGCGAAGGGGACGCACGAATCGTAGCGGGTTCCATGGGATGAGCCGAGAGGCTGGCCCCCTTCTTATCTTTTCATGGTGGTTCGACGCACGTGCGCGTACACGCGACAAAGCGGTATCACCTCTCACGGACGCATCGTCGAATCGTGCTGGCTTCCCGCCAAAAGCAGCCCGTTAACGTGCATGTACATGCAGAAACATTCATTCAACTGCGATCGTCGAGGGGAACGAGCCGCGGAAAAAAAGGGAACAGACGACCACGACTGCGGCTGGCTAAATGGATCAACGACCGACGAACGCGTGAGAAACGCGTCGTCGACCGAGAAGGGCTCGACATTGTCCGCTATTCCGCGTATATCGCGCGACCTCCGCGTTAACGAGGAATTGCAAGAGACTGAGAAGATTGGAATTTTGAGGCTCGAGTGGAGCTAGACGCGAGTTCATCCGGAAAAAGTATAGTCCACGGTCGACGGTGAGTTAGAAAAGAACGTTTTTCAAAGAAGTAGCGAAAGAAATATTTGGAAGATACGCGATGAACCTCGTTTGTCGTTTCTTTCTAAGTAGATCGCAGATTTGCACGCGTAATATGTAAAGATATGCAAAGTATAGTGTCATTTACGATGTTTCATAGATAAAACAATCTTTTGCTCGAGTTTTATTTTTTCGATTATTTTAGTCAAATTACGAACTTGCATAAATATATATCCGCGGTCTATTTATCAGTTACCAAGAATGTTTGCAGATATTATAATCGTATTCCACTCGTGACAAGTAAGCACAAGGCACGGTTACAAACACTGTTCTCTAAATTTACCTGACAATTTGTCGTTATTTATGTTTTGCCACGAACGAACCCGTGAACTGTATAATTTTATCTTACTTACAATACCTTATTCCAAAGAACTCAAGTTCGAATATCACATCGCCAAGACCAAAGATAGCAATGCGCAACGAAATCAAGCGTTACATCCCTATGACTCAAGCCCAGCGAGAGAGGTACCGAAACCCTAGAGATTAAGCGACCTGGATCGCACGACGAAGTAAGCTGCGATCCTACGGTGACTTTAAGAACCCTGTTCTCAAAGGGCAGATTCGGAGAATCGACGTTCGAAACAGGGGCTTGATCGTAGAGAAACAGCAACATCGAAACAAGTCCGGCGCCACGGCTGCTTTGAAATATTTAAAGGGGAACTGTACGCGGGGAGTAAGAAAGCAACGACTGCGCGTAAGTACCTTTATTTTGTTTGCTTGCGCGGCAGCTCACGGGAAACGTGGATTACTCATGAATTGGCTGCACGCCAATTCTATACGCGACACGTCCCGTCAAAGCGGGTCGTTAAGTCGACCCGCGTCCGCTAAGACGCTCTTCGTCTCTCGTTTCTTCCCTCGCGACGCTTCGTGTCCACGCACTCGTAGATCTGCTTGGATTCAATCTTGATCGAACACACTGATAAACCTGCATCTATACTGAGCACCAAGACACTCGTCTAGACATTGTCCTTACAACGGCCACGATCGAGAACATTTCTTCGACACTACGATGAACATAATATGAATCGTTGTTCACCTAAAACGCTACGATGAACCCCCTTTCTCGATGGAAACAGAGTTCGTTAAGAATTCTCCGTGACCCGTAAGATGGTTAAGCCATGGTATCGACATCGAAAGGAGCAAGTCGAACTACAAACCACGCACGATCTTCTCGAACCGAGCAAGACTAAAGAATCAAGAAGAACAAATGCGAAGAATGGCTTCGTCAACCATGACCTCGAAGTTATGAAACTCGATCAAACGTCAAAATCAATAGCTATAAGGAAAAAATGGACGAGATGTTTGAATTTAAAAGACAGTGTGTGTGGTGACTGGTGTCAAAGGGTTTTTACCTTTCATCGGTGTCACCTGCCGGTCTCCATAATTTTCAAGAACGCGCTGGTTCGTCGACGCCGCTGTCCCGGCCGATTCTCCCCGTCACGATCGAGGGGTGCACCAAGGATCGAGGGCAAGAACGATCGCGGAAGATGTACCGCCGGCACCGGCACCGGATGCACGTGGTTCACGAACGCCCGACTTTTTGGCCGAATTTCGAGGTCATAACAAAACGACGGTCTTGCCGGCCGGTCGTACGGCCATATTGTCGCTCTTCTCTCTCTTTCTCTCTCTTTGCTCTTCTTGCCTCTCGCGCTCTCCTCGTTCGTCCATCAGCGGTTCCAGCTGGTCGTCTTTCTCCCGTTCTCGTGGTCCCCGTCTTTCTCGCCAGCCGAACGCAAAAATCAATGCGACGTAACATGCGCCCTGACACCCGGATCCTCCGGTGTACCGACCGAACTTTTACTCCCGAATTCTCTTTACTTCCAGGGTAAAGTAAACTTTTCGGCTCAACATCGTTGCTTTGCAAATTATACGATTTCCTTTTTTGCTGGATCCTCGAAGAATCCAGGAAGACAGAATTTAGGGATTAATTCAAAGGCTGTTGTCTATGTTCCGTAAATAACGTTCCGAATCGATTTACGTTTTCTTTCTTTGGTATCGAAAGGGAATTAATGTCGATTAGAGAAAACAGAGTAAACGAATCGGTGAGCTGGTATTCCAAAGGATCGATTTATCGAAACGTCGTATGCGAAGTCGTAAAGTTCCGAATTGCGATTGCCCACGGTTGGTACAAAGTCAGAACCGGATGGTTTACGAAAATTTGAGTATCCGTCGGTAAAGGCCAGGCAACCGGGTTGCAAGGTCGGGGGAAAAAATCGATGCGAAACTCGGTAGAGACGATAGTCGGTGGGTTTCCAGGTGCACCCTCGAATCTATCTAGTCGGTAACGCAGTATCGATATTTTCACGTGGAACTCTGCCGTTTGATCGCTCGCGTTGCGAAGCGTGATAAAACTAAGTAACAGTTTAACCGGTTTTACGATATTTAAATATTCACTTAACAAGTGCTTTGTCGATGAGAGGAGACCATTCGATGTTCCTATCTACGCTGGTAGATGGAAGATCAGACACTTGGAACATCCGTCCATTAAGATACGACTCCATTCGGCGTATGTTCGGCTTCACAACTTATGCACGAACTTCTAATTAACCTGGTTCACTGAATTTAATGTTTCACGGCCCGATTAAAAGTCAGGATCTCCGGCAGAAACTCAGGGACAAGGTTGTGAAAAGGTCAAAGGGCGTGCATAGCTGCAATGCAACGCTCTCTCATGCCACTCTATCGATTACACAAAATTATCTATAAATCTTATTGTATAATTTCTCCATTTCGTTGAACGATCGAAAGAAAAAGCGGCGTTCCAATTTCAGGCGGCGCCTGTAAAATATGATTTTTAGATAAGCTAATAAGGCTATACCGGAGAGAAAATTATAACGGAACACTCGGTATATAAAATACTGGCCTGATGGAGGCGAGTCATTAAAGCGGACGGTAGGACTTGCTAGGAACGTCGTTACCACTCGCTAAATTAATTATTTATCCTTGGTGTCTTCGGGCCAGTTGGTCGAGCATTAACCAACGACACTGGCGTTCCGTTAATAGCAGAGCTGCAGCGCAATCATTTACACCGAATCGATTGGACGTTCGTGAGCTACGATGCCGTGAGACGAAACCGATTTACCAGCAGCGTTTCGATTTCTCTCAACGGCCTGAATCGATGTTTACGACCTGAAGGAAACGTTAACGAGCCGAGAATCGAAAGGATGATCGGTGTTCTTGAGCGAAAAGCGCAGAGGAGGAGAAATCTCTTCGAGATGACGAAACGATCGCGACTGGAAAATTTATTCTCACCTTGTCCTCCGCCTCGTCGGCTCGGCCCTCCGCTTCCAACACCCGCTGCTCGAGCTCCGAGAGCTGCAATAGAGAAAAGAAAATCAGTCGGTATTTCTAGATTCTACACCGTAACGAAACGGCGCTACTTTAGTATTTGAGAAATTAAGTTTACTAATAATTCATCGTTGCAAAATATATTTTTAAATAATTCTTTTCCGCAGGAAATTTATTTAGACAGCAGAGAAAACGACGATCCAACACGTTCAGAGCCATCCTACGAAGCGAGTCGTCGGGACACCGATAAAGCTACTCTGGAGCGCGTATTGTCCGCAAACAATGAACGCTTCGTGTCCATCGAGGTGAATGTTGAGTTTCGAGGAGCATGGACGCGTCTACCATGTCGAGGAAAAAATGAAATATTCATAATCTGGCGTCAGCAGGCACGAGGAATCGAGAAGCAGTTCGCTGGTAAGCCGAAAGGAAAGAGGGGCCGCGATATCTCGCGTCATCTAATTTTCCTTCCAGCGGGAAAACTTCCATCAAACTTGGTTAAGTCCATAGCTCGACGCGTGGATGCCTGTCTGACGAGAGTTTAATGGATACCACGGACTCAAGCGGTGCCACAAAACTTGCTTGATCCGTCAAAGATTGATACGCGCCGCTCCTCCACCGACACGGACATATTTCTACATTTTCGCCCCAAGAATTGATTTTCCCCGCGAAAGATTTTTCAGCCCGATGCGAGATCTCAAAATTTTGGAATTTTTTCATCCAAATACCAATACTTGAATTTGAACGTTTACATCTAAGTTGAAACAGTAAATACTATATTCTACTATATTCTGTGTCACAGTAAGGGATCACGATTGTTCGCCAGTATTTTTACTGTCGTACATCGACTCGTCTTCGGAGGAAGCTGGACTCCGCTGTCCCAGAAGACTCATGAACGACGAAAAAACGTCGCGTCCGTCCGGCGCGCGAACGGCGACTATTTACGAAAATAATGGGTAATTCATTCGATACGCAGTCGTGATTTAAGTCTTCTTGGAATTAGCAGGGTGGCCCATTAAACCGGGCGGAGAATCAGACTCGCTCGTTGACTCTCTCTGCCGTGGAACCGGCTAAAAAGTATTCCGTGGTTGACCCCTCGGGACAGTATGAATTGCTCTTAAAGCCGCGCCTCGACCCGTATATTAACCTCCGTTTTAATTAATCACCGAGTGCCCGAGCACAGCGACGCCTGCGTTGTTTGGCCGCGCGTGCACCGGGCAAAACCTTCCGTATTCGCGCGTGTTATATCGTCGAAAATTCCCCGGCTCGCTCGGCCACAATCGCCTCTTTTCCCCGCAGCACAATTTATTCCGCGGCAAAACTGTTTATACAATAAGGGCCTCGGCGCCGATCAAATAACCGGAGCGTTTATCGCGTCGTTCCTCCTCTCGCTGTTAACGAGAGAACGATTCATCGTTGCTGGTAATTGACACGGTGAAACGTGCGAAACCATCTGCTGCGAGGGCTGCCGCGGCGTTGCAACGCTGCGCATGCTTTAGCATCGCTGATGTATACGGCCACGGAGCGTACGAGTGTTAACGACTAGTCGATGTATCATGGTTGATTGGTAAATAATAGAACGCAGATGCATTTATAGCGGCGTCGGAACGCAAGTCGTAGATTCGACGGGACGAGCCGGCAGCGAATAGCGACAAAAGGCAGGGGAGAGCAAATGGGAGTCCTCCAATTATTCCGAGCAACTTTGCCGCCGATAAGCAACGGCACTCGCGACCCAATCACCGTGATGAAAGGCAGCAGAGCGCTCGACGAAGCGGTTGGCGACGCAAACAACCGCAAACACGGGGGTGGCGGAGCAGATAGCGAGGGCAAAGGGCGTCGAACGAGCGCACGAGACGTTCGATCCAGGGCTGGTCTACGTGCTGGAAAGGGGCCGCGTGCGTGAGAATTCAGCCCTTCCTCGCGAAGACGGCTCGCTGGAAAGAAGCTGAACAGGCAGCCTACAGGAGGATCTCATCAGGAGGGTGCAGTTAGTAGCATCTGGCGTTGAGAGGGAGCGAAAAAAAAAAGGGGGAAAGTCAAGAGGGAGGAAGTACGAAAGGAGGGAAGAGGAGAAGAAGATGAGAAGAAAAGTACGAGAGCAGGAAAGGAAGTACGGTATCGAGGCGAAGGTACGCAGAAACGTTCCTCGCAACGGGGTAGGCGCGGATTTCCTCTGGCGTTAAAGTCGCGGCTAGACTCGAGAAGAAAGAACGTCTGCGATGGAGGGTAAGGGCTGTACATTAGCCGCAAACGGGATACCAGCAGAATCTCTCAAACTGTCGTCAACGCTTAAGCTCTCCTTTTCTCCCGTTTCCTCTTCCCTTTCTCCCTTAGCTCGTTGTGCCCGCGATTCGGCAACGAACACGGCAATAAGGGCTTATGAAAATCGTGGCTCCTCGTCGTCGGGACTGCGCGTGTTCCGCTGATGTTTCGTCTTCTCCTAAGGAGAGAGAGAAAGAGGGAGAAGGACCCTTCCTTTCCTTCGTGAATATAGCCGACACCATGAATAGCAAACCGTTGAACGAAACTCGCTGTCAGGGCGGGCGTTCTCGTGAATCTTTTAGCGAACGACGAGGTGACTAGCGAAAGATCAAACGGTCTGTTAGATGGCAGGGCCGCTACCGATGTTCCTGGCAAAGCTAACAGATTTCTCTCGAACCTCGTGTTAAAGGAGAACGTTCCAGATTCTCGTGGATTTCGTTCCACTCGACCGACAACGGCAAGTTTTTCGAGTTTCGACGGAGGAACAGCTCCATGAAGTAAAGGAGCGACGCCTCGCTGACGACGGTGCGAGGGTATGAGAAAGCAAGGTATATAACTCGGAATGCAAGAGTCGATCGTTATCGAGCCGTTACACGGGCACGAGAGGATGCATTCGTTATGGGAGCTCGTGCGTACTTCAGCTTTCGTTGAAAGCGAACAGGTGACGCGAACACAGGCAGCAGGAAAAGGGGTCGGGGAATTAAAGCGGGAAAAAAAGAAGTTGACCCCGCGGTTAAATGAAAACGTCTGTGCGGTGGTATTCGACGTCGAGTGTGCCGTGGTATGGCTGGAATTCAAATCGAATCGATCTCGGGCAGTGGCTACGTCGGGTGAAGAGACAGAGAGGCGAACACTCCACGAACTGAACGTTCCTTATGAACCGCGATTTAACAAATCTATTCCGCTTTGTTCCCCTTTAACCTCGTTACACTTCGATAAATGGGTCCTGCGATATTTTCTAGGCTTCTCTAAAGTTTCGAAAACCTGCGATAGATCTTCGCGATAGATCGACCTCCTAGCAGCGTCTGACATTTACGAATTACGGCTGGCTGTGCCCGGCGAGCTACCGATTCGTCACGAAACAAAAACATTTATCCCCGCCTGAAAAGGAGCGATTTCTAATCAGCGAATCCAACGACAAAAGGTTAATCGCGCCTGTGAAGTTCACGATACACATCCCCGGCCACGTGTGTGAGCCACGTTCCATCCCCAGGGAGGGCACGCCGAGGATAATTACGAGACAGGTCGACGATGATTACGCTCGTTCACTCCACGAAGAGGCGACGCAAAAACCGCAGCGCGTCGAACGAACACGAGCGACCAGGAAAGCCACGCAACAGAGAAAAGTGGGCCAAACAGGGAGAAGAAGGCCAGCGGATTCGTTAGGGTTTAAGCAGTCGAAAAGGGGTTGGTTGGAGTAAGAAAGGGCGAGCGAGCAGAAGAACGCGAGAGCAGTCGGCCGAAACGATAACTCTCACCCCGCGGCGTTTTCTCAGAAGGGTGGAAAACGGTCGGAGAAGGGCACGAGGTTGGGATTGGTTCGTTAATGTTATCGGTGGGTCGCGTGATGCGAGACATAAAGCATCGTGCGCCTTCTTGAGTTTCGTTTCTCTTTGTGCCCCGACGAATTTATGGCGGG
>NT_176510.1:411992-414417 GCF_000188095.3 Bombus impatiens
GCGGGCCGATGGTGTCGCGTGAACGAAAAAGAACGCCGGTCGAAGGGAACCACGCTACGCTCTCGCCACCGTGTTCGATTAATACCATTTCCCTTGGAAAAATCGTCACGCGACTCCACTCCCTCCGTCTTGCGAATGATACGTTTCTCGATAACGATACGCACCACGAATCGCGTTTCTTTCGACGTTTGACGAAGAATAGAAACCGATTCCTTTCGCGTTTGATCGGGCAAGTTTTTCTACGATATACGATATACGAATGGAACGTCGTTGTAACCCACCGTAGAATTTTTCTATCGCCTCCGAGTTTTCTTTTCAAGCGTCAAAGTTTAAGCGTTACGCTTTATCTTTGTGCTACTCCGTATTGCTCTTTACATCTCGAGCTGTAAATTATATTCAACGGATCTCCTTAACGTTTCCCCTTCGGTTAAAGTCGCGAACACTGAGGAGCGGTAGGGCAGGGTTCGCGAGATAGGCAAACTCCAAGAACGCGTGCATTTTTTATGAACCGGTCCGGGCCGAGGTAGCGTGCAGGTCTTTACGGAAGCACATTAGCACTTCATGGGCTTCGCCGACCACCCTCGGAAAGAGCTTTCCTTGGGCCGAAATCCCACCGCCTACGGATCGCTCTCTCGTGCCTTGTATATTAATTATTTCGAGCGGAAAAGGGTACAACACGGTCGACGCTCCCTCGAGAGCGGAACGGCAAGAAAATTACATGGCCGTAGCCGACGACACATCGCACCGTTGACCTAGATTCGTCACGTTCACCGCGTTATCAGTTTCCATATCGATTCTATTAATTAATAACGTCGATTCATGTACGCGACTGGATAGATTATTATTCACGAGGATCGACGAGCCCGCATTAATAAACCGACGAGCAACCGGTTATCGAGCATCGCCGCGTGATTTATTCTTTTACGAGGTAGATTGGGTTAGAGATAATTGGAAAGGAGGATGAGACGTAAGAAGACGCTTCTAGCACGAGAGACAGACGAGTGTTAATATTGCAGGGTGGTCGGAACGGTATTCTATATCACGAACCAGCGTCGCGGGTCTATCGAATCTCTGTATTTCGTTGGATCTGCTCTTTGAAACGTCATTAACGAAGATGTAAAGCGCTTTGTCTTTGTTAAGGAGCTTTCACAACAATCGTAAGAATAATCAACTGCCGGTTCATCATCCTTAAACGTATGCTTCTCGAAAGACGTTGCGCCCAATTTACGCGATGCAATTTGCGCCGGATATTTCAGTTAGACTGACAGGTAGACGAGGTTCAAAGAAAAGCCGGGATTAGGGAAACAGGAGAGAAACTAGTTGCACGATGTTTCCCGGCTGGTGACCGAAAGAAGGAAATTGTCACTTTCGGCTATTTTGCTGCGCGCTGACTTGCCACCGGATGGACTTTCAAAGTTAAATCTAATTCAACTTCCAATTTCAACTTCCACAATTTTCCTTCAACAAGCAGGCAAGTTCTCGCGGTGTCAACGAACTGTACGCGAAGCAGCAGAAAATTACTTTAATCCTCCTCCTGGCTCGTTCTCCTTCAACTTTCCTCGGATACATCGATCTTCCGTGAAACGTTCCATCGACACGGAGTAAAAACGCGCATAGCAATGTCGTAAAATTTTTCGTGAAAAGGCTTGGAGAGAATGCCACGCTCATACCTACCGAGTTCTTTGTTTCATCCGTCTTTTATCGAAGTTTCTAAAAAAAAAGTGTCTTTGAGAGGGATACTACCTGTTGTACCCTGTTCCACCTGCGGCAAAATTTCTTTTCGCTCACTATTGCCATTATTACGGTCATCATCGTCGAAATTATCGCAGTGAAACCTACTTACGGTTCACCCTTGGTCCTGACCACCTCCAGCCTCTTTGTATTAATTGTTTGTTTAAGAAGCGACAACCTGTAAGCGCCCTAGGGGTCGGGTTAATTCGCTTCCACCGCTTCTTTCAAACTTTTTCCTCTTTTACCGTTTTCTGGAACACCTGTTCTTCCTTCCTGACTTTCTAACTTTATTCAAACATATTTATCCACCGTCTCTACCTCGCTCTATGACAGCGAGAGAGAGAGAGAGAGGAACGCGAAAATTAATCACGCGAGCGACACGCGTCCATAAAAATCCCGAAGAGCAAACGGGGATTAGAGATCGACGGAAAACGAAGCAAATTCCCGAGGATCGGCCATTCCAGGACGCATTACTTATTCAAAGCAGGTCACGCCGTTTGAATTTTTCCCAACTGAGAATCGTAAAAATAGGTCGTGAAAGATAAGGCGAGATTTCTCTTTCGGGCTTCCCGATTTCGCCACGGGAACGAGCGGAAGTTCTTTACTATCCTCGTGAATATCCTTCGTCTCCTTAAGATTTCGTCGAGGTGTGGACGCGAAACGCAGGCCTCGTTTCTATAAAAATCGATAACTC
>NT_176510.1:415061-421750 GCF_000188095.3 Bombus impatiens
ATAACTCGATTTCCCGCACGGAGGACGATCATCGGCGGCGAGCCGTTCGCGAATTAATTTCCGGCGATGAAAATTTCGTTAGCGGTTCCGCGTTATATTCGCGGTCGTTGGACAATGCCAGAGAGGACGGCCACGATCATATAATTCATCGCGTTCCTATTAGCGGCGCGGATCAATCAATTACATCAACCTAACGACCAGATCGCGATTAACAATCCGGTTGACCTTTTTCCGCTCGGCGAGTCGCAAAACGCGTGATTCCGAGCGCGCCACGTCGCCAGCCTGGCAAATTTGCCTCGACGGAATTTCCATCATCGTGATCTCTTCCAGGGAAACGTCATGTGTTATGCATTAATTTGGAAACGAGCGAACAGTCGCATCGAGATAGGCGGTTTATCGGATTAGAATTTGAAATCGGCTGGAGTTGGTCTGGTAGAAACGCGATAATTAATTCGTCTGTTTAACCTTCGGCTGGCGGGGACTGGGTTATTGCAATCGATAGATTGTCCAGGTTTCGACAAATTCAAATTTTTACGAATACAAGAAGTGAAACCTAAATACATGGAGATTTACCTTTTATATTTTGCATATTTCCGAACATTACACGTGCCCCGTATATTTTTACACGTTTAAATGTCCTATATCTGTCTAGTTACCACCAATGTCGAGAGTCTCTTATTTTATAAGGACAGAGTTAAAAAAAGGATAACGTTTGGCTTTACGTGATAATAAAATTTACCTAAACTGTTAACTGGGGAATTTAGTTTCAAAAATCTCTTACGGGGTGCGTAGTTAAAATCGAGCAGTGACGAGTATACACGTCGAACGCAGGGCAAATGCTCGTATCATAAATTTTACGAAAAAAGTACAGCAAAACGAGGGAGGATTATATTTTTATTCGATAAAAAATTAACAATTCGTTGTCGAAAAAGGTATTGTTATTGAAAACTTAAAAATTGCCAAAAATAATAAAATTCATAAGCGAGAAAAATAAAAAAAAAATTTCAGAAATTCAGTTGATTCCAGTGCGATTTCTTTCAAAGCGAGGTACCACACAAAGTAACGCGACTCCTTACGGGTTCCAGCAGACGGCACATTTTCCAAATAGATTTGTTTCCGATAGTATAGCTGGTATAATGTTATATAAGCTGGTATAAAACACAAAACAATTCGGGGAATAGCCGATACACGCACCAAAGAGAATAATCAAATAATTAAACTTTTGTTTATAAAATACACAGTAGGTTTACTGGCAGTATAAATGAAACATATCAGTAAACGTAATTTGTATTACCTTTTACTAAAATTTTAACGTTTTTACAGTGAATGGCAATTTTTTATTTCACACAACAAGTATACGCGTGAATCGCACCGAAATAAAGTTTTGGTTTGGTTGGCAACTGGTTAAGAGATAAAATCGTACGTAAATCTGCACGAGATTTTCTGAGAATTAATCCAGCCCCCGTCTTGTTTGAGCGTTAAACTTGTAGCTAATTTTTTAAGAAGAAAAGCTTTTATCGTTTTATCGCTTATGACGTTAAATCGACGAGTGCCATCGAATTTCTCTGGGTAGTAAGTGGACAGGGGTTGACGCGTAAAAAATGGATAGGAAAATAATTCCAGTGGGCGTCCGCAAGCGGAATTGCATTGGGAATTGGGCACGTAGGCAGTCGAGAGGCGGAAAACGAGCGAGGGCCGCAACTCGTGCGTCGACCCAGCCACAGTGCAATAACAATAACGACGATCGTACTAACAATCGCGAGGACCACGATGACGGCGTTACCGCGTCGATAATAAAGCCTCGTCCACGGGACAATCGAATCTCGAGTGGAGAAAGAGGCGGAGTAGGAGGGCGAGCAGGAAGAAGCGTTGAACGCGACGACGATTCGATGCGACACACGCGCGAATAGCTGTGATTTTGTCGCGCGAAACTCGCGGCTCGTTTCCCTCATTCTCGATGGTTCGAACGTTGGATTGCCAGGCAATCCGACTGGATCGTTTCCAGACTCCTTTTCGCACCTGAGAAGTTCTTGTAAAATTGAGGCAAATGCCTGGATTTTACTGCCGCAAGGGAACCCTGGGGCGAGAGGAGACTTGTTTCGTTATTGGAAATGATGCTCGTTGGATTTTGAATCGTACACTCCATTTTTTACATTGAAATTTGAAAATTTAAACCTTTCCTCGACGAGTTATCGCGTAAACGACATTCAGCCATTCCCAATCACCAATATTTCACCAAACAGAACCAATTTCCCATTTCTACTGTCATAGGTTTTTAAACCTTGCAAAGGCTACGCAGAAAAATGTAATTTCTCCCTTTCCCCCTCCTCCCTGTTGTTAGCACAAACTGGTTACACGTACGTCGTTATTTTCGTTGCACAATATCCGGGGAATTTAATTTTCATACACGGTATTGAAAGCCTGTTCGACCGCCGCTTAATTTGCGTGACGATCAACTCGATTTTTCGCGACGAACCGCGACGAAAATCGCCCATGGAAAATGCATTATATTTGCTTTATTTATTGCCGGTCGTGCGGTTAGATCGATTTATTTTGCATATCGAAAAGCTAGCCACGGTTGACGAAGTGCGCGCATTTTGTTTGCCCATCGCTCGTACGAAGCGGCCTTTTGCCAGCCTCGTGTACAACACGATCATGAATTTTTCAAGAACACGCATCACATTTTCTACGCACGGATATCGTTTGATCGAATTTTACAAACTTTCCCTTTGGTTTCTGCGCTGTTGCTGGTTCCACTATCCTTTGAATATTTTTTTTCATTATTGGAATATTCGTTTCCGTGTATTAGCACTTATTTTCTGATACTTCCTTTCGGTCCATTTATTGAAAATTCTAGTACACGCGTGGTATATTTTTATCGTGTTATAATCATATCGCATTGAAAAGATTACAATCTGTTAGGCAACTTTAAATGGCCGTATATTTAATTGGCACAGCAACTCTATGCTTTAACGTAGGATCTCGCCATATCGTAGTGTCTGCTATGCCTCCAGGGTAATTGCACGGATTGAAATATGCAGACTATTCGTGCACGATGGTCACAGAACTTGGACGTATGCGCAAATTCGCGCGACGGATCGACCGGCTGATAATTAAGTCTCTTGGGTGCGGAAGCAATCATGAATCCGGCCTTAAGTATCGTCTGCTGGAGATTCGTCGAGCCGGGTTACAGTCTGGGCAAGCCATGGGAAAAGCTGAAGGATGGTAATTATCGAACTCGAGGAGACGAGAAATGAACGGGCGAACTTGTCTGACAGCGATCGAATTGCCTCAGTCACAATTTTGTTGGTCTCCAATCATTTTTCTAACACATACATTTTTGTTAAAACGCGCAGCAAAATAGTAATGTACGATCGATAATTAAATTTGTCTGGCACCATCAGCCACGTTGATTGGACAGTCGGATCTTTTCCATGTCCTCGATGATTGACACAGTTGGATCATGGTAGGCTGAATGTCGTAATTGGATCTCGCGAGTATAGCGGCGATAGTTGTCAGATCGGTCGACCACGGTCCCTAGATATCGGTTCTTGTCAACAGATGTCCCATCGGCTGGGTATTGTTAGCGAACATCGGGAACAGAAATATCACCGATGTGTATATCCGTGTTCTGGTGAGGGAACTTGCAACCATCGTGTAGCCGCTCATGAACGTTGCCTCTCGATAGCATTGTTGACTCGATGATCGACCGTCGTTTACTTCCTATCTCGTGTGACGAATGATTCAGTGGTATTTCCTTAACCAATCATAATTTTCTTTGAAATCGTTTCAAGTTCGCTGCAACTTTATAGCGAAAGTTTTCGGAGAAGGATCCAATTAACGACTCGATGTTAAACAATAGTTTGGTGCATCAGGTGCTTTAACGCCGTCGTTGCAGGGCAAACGCGTCCAATTAATAAGGCAACGAACCACAGACTGGCCCCAATACCGTGCCATCCCTTGCCATACTATCTGCACACATTCGCTCTGGTTCGTTGTCTGTGCTTTCCCGCGCGACTACGACTCGGCTGGTCGCATTAAGCGTGGGTACACGAGTTGCCAAGTAGCTATCTGCATATTTACACGCGTTTCCCCGTGTACCGATAAAATCAGCCGCGCGCAACCTGCTCCGGAGGCGGCGGCGGCACTGCGGTGTCATAATCGTATTCCTTGAAATACCTCCGAGCATTTTGGAACCTCGTTACCGAGACGAAAGGTAAACACAGGCCGGGAATCGAATCGAACTACGGCAGATCCTTATGGCTCTTTGAATCGTGCATCGATTAGGCTTGCTTTATAGTTGCCTCCTTTGAATACCGTTTTCTTCCTCCAACAATCGTCCTCTTCTCGTTTAGCGATTCGGGTTTGTTCGTTAGAACGTTGTATATACGACTTCTTTCTTGATATATTAGATTTTCACGTTTCAATTTCAATGGAAACGAAATTATTCTTTCCTTTTTGTTAGGCGAATAACCAGGCACTTTTAATTAACGGCGATTTAGTTATCGAAGTGATTCCATGGCAAATTCGACACTGGCCAACGGAAATCGGTTCACTACCGATATCGACATCGGGAACAAGGATGTACTCGAGAGGGAACGCGTGGCGCGGTATCATCCACGGTTATATACGCGTGCACTTAACGCTTGCAATTTTTAATTACGCTCTCCGCCAGAATTCGCCGGAGTGCTGCAAGTTTTACGATAATTTCGGGCTATAATTCGTTCTACCGCGCGATCTACCCCTGGTTAGGAATTTTATGTTATTCCCCCCTGTCTCCTTCATTTTTTTATACCATACAAACTAGCGGACGGTGTGGTCCGCGATCGCGGCAGTAATTAAACACGTGCGACGTAAAACCGCAAAAATTCGTGGAACGAGGACGTTGGAGAAATAGAGGGGCGTAGCGTATGAAGAAGCGAGTGTATGGACGCGATATCGATGGTCCCCTTTCCGGTATCGTATTTAATTTTTCCTCCCGTAAGCCAATTAAAGTAAATACGCGGTTGGTTCTGTAGGTATTTCGTGGAGGGTCGCAGGGTCGGCTTTTCGGTCATGCGTGAAATAAATGCGGGGTTGGAAAGCTAGCGAAAGTGGCTGTAATAAATCTTGGAAACGACAGAAAGCGGGAGAAAAAAAGGAAAGGAAAGGAAAGTAACGCGTAGAAAGGGGAACGTCTTCGCTCGGTTACCGCGCGATGACGATCGCGTACGTTCATTCGTTACCTTTTACTGCCTGCCAGTTAATGCGTTTCAACGGCAGAGATTCCTCCTCGATCAAGTTTCCAGTTACGAAATATTCGATGGAGATGACGGAGAGCGTGTCTCAGTTGATAAGCGACGCTGTGTCACGATAACTGGAATGTGAAGCGGCCGTTTGATGGGAGAAATCGGCCGGGCATGTCAGTTCACGCGAATAATGCTCGCTTGTGCTCTCTTCCTTGTATATTCGTTCGGTCGTTTAATAGCCTTTTACATAAAGTACGAATTCGCGCGAGTCAGACATCCGAGAAGGTCAGGGGCCATCGACGAAGCAATCTTACGGGATCATTGGATAGCTGGCTGGTTTATACTCGGCCAGAATTTCAATGCTAATGCGTGGCTTCGCAGACCGTGCTTCCCTTTGACCGTGTTACTGGAACGAGCATCCATTTTCATAAAGCTGGTTGCATAATTCCTTTAACCAGCCAGCTTAATGGGTTCATTTTCTAGTAGAATATCGAGTTTCTTCGCTAAGCTATCTATCGTAAAATATGGATAAACGTTTTCGCATAAAGCTCCTTTGCCATTTTACTGTAGCAGAGAAAAGAATTCGCCAGCAAAGCGACGCGCGAATGCACGAAAGAAACGAATGAAGATGCGCGAGGGCGGTTTAAACGCTTATCGGTGTGAGAGGATGGTCATGCGAATCGTTCTCCATCGATGGGACGAGAAACGAACGAAGGATCTTCGCCCGGAGGTCGACAGGGTGGATGGAGAGGTTCGAGAGAAGAATCGTTCGGGGCGCGAGATAAAGAAACGAGGCACCCAGATGCGTCCCGCGTGTTTTATTGCCCGTTACGCGACCAGGCCACGATAGATGTCGATATGGTTTCCCGTGTGTTCCTTCCGGACCCCTGAAATCCAAGTGGTTTTGAGAGTTCGAATAAATTCTAGTCGTTCGCGCGATTTTTCCTTTCCCCTCGGTTGAAATTCGATTTCATTGAGCCTGGATGTTTCGCGTTGTCCGCGAGTCGAGATAATAGTTCGAGGGAGATGCTCATACGTTCTTTTCTATTCCACGGCTGATCTCGGAGAATGTGGTGAATGGCCGAAGAGAAAGCCGAGATAGAGAAGAGCAGTCGAAGCTGGAGAAGATTGTTAAATTCGAAGTAGAAGCGAATCTCGTGAATGCAGAATTCGACCGTCAATTATTTCAGTAACAAAATGAACTTGTGGGGGCGATCGTCCGCGATAATTTGAAATATTTGGTGCCGCGTGTTGCCAGCTGCAGACACGCCGGCTGTTCACCAATGCGGAAGGTGCGCGGCCACGGTTTCAAGGTCACCGGCACCTGTCCGTTCGGCCGCATACCGGCTGGTTAGCAACCTGCCCAGGCACTTTCTCCGTTTCCCCGGCTGATATTATGCCCGCACGCACGGTAGGCAACCGAGCGTGCTCGCCTCGTTATGCATTTTTCAATGAGGCGGG
>NT_176510.1:422342-429297 GCF_000188095.3 Bombus impatiens
CGGGTGTCCGCCTCGAGCGAGCCGCCCTTGACTTCGTCCGTGGCCCCTAACCCTCTCCACCGAGCTTCCTCTTTTCTTTCCATCTCTTGCTTTTTTATACCCGCAGCGCGTTAATTCTCGAATTACTCGTCAAATATGCACTCGACTACCTTTCCGAGACAGGGTTTAACAGCATCGCGTGCGGTTTTTTCGCTCAATCGACTGCTAATTTCATGTGTTTGTCATGCGTCGCGGTAACAGAAGATACAACGGATATTCCTCTCGTCTAGCAAATACTCGATGAACATGCTCGACGTATTACGAATCTTTATGTATCTTCGTACGTCTTTATGTATTTTATATACATTTTATTGGTTTGGCAACTAAGGAATGCGAATTTTGTCATTAGTTGACATTGACAAAATCCGAATTTCCTTAGTTGCTAGCCCACAGGACCCGCATTTTCTTAGTTGCCAGCCCATACGACCCGCATTTTCTTAGTTGCCAACCCATACGACCCGCATTTTCTTAGTTGCCAGCCCATACGACCCGCATTTTCCTAGTTGCCAATCCATATGACCCGCATTTTCTTAGTTGCCAGCCCATGCGACCCACAATTTTTTAGTTACCAGCCCATACGACCCACATTTCCTCAGTTGCCAGCCCATACGACCCGCATTTTCTTAGTTGTCAACCCAATAAAATTTGCATTTTCATGAGCTTTGCCATATGGATGATAAATTGTTTCCTAAACAGGTATCCCTCTTGTCTAGCAAATGATCGACGAGTATACTCGACATATTACGAATCTTTACGTATCTTTGTACGTCTTTATGTATTTTATATACATTTTATTGGTTTTGCAATTAAGGAAATGCGGATTTTGTCTCGCACGTCTACGTGGATATCGTAGAACAATGTGTCGATAGTTTAGAATAGCGCAGGTTCAAACTTCGAGTACCTATATAATAAATATATATATATAATAAATCCTGCACCACAATTTTCGGTGAAACTTCAATTCACTGCGATTAAGTGGTCCCAGACTGATTACAGAATGGAGTAAAAACAACCGAAGTCTGGGAACAGGTACGGTACAATACCAGTTTTCTCTTCCATACAACCCTTATATTTTTTCCCTCGCATCGTGAATTTCGCCGGTGACCTCGTGCACGAGGGAGGGATTTCCTCGATGGAGACGGTCGAAAAACTGGGAAAACATGCCTTTCAACTTTGCCGTGTATCCCTGCAGGGATATCCGCGGATTCCAGGGGTGGGAATGGTCCAAGGGCTCCGAGGCTTTACCGCCCTTCGCGTGGTCGCCTAAGCGGCTTTTTGCGGGACGAGTGGCTCTATTTCTCGCACGATTCGGAGAAATATGGGACCTTCGTTGACCGTCGAGGGATCGAGGTGGCTTGTACTAATTGAACCTCCTATCTAAAAAGAAACGCCGTGAAGAGCGTGGCGCGAAAAACGCTCTTCGACGTTTAACGTTAGCGGATAAGCGGCTAATTGGATAGTTGACGACGAAAGTGAAATTGCTTGGCAAATAGAATCAACGATGCCGTTAAATTGGAATTCACACGGAGCTTCGTTCGAACGAATCGCAGAGATTTTTTTAAAGTTCAAGGTGTGTCACTCTTAATGTACAAGACTCGCACGAGTTTGGGGATTTGTTTAAACAGAGAATCGAATCAGAAGTTGCTCAAAGGATCGCCGCAAAGGACTGAGTAACTCTATCCAGTGTGCGTGCGAATGCAGCGGCAAGAAGCAGCAAGCAAGGAAACAGGTTAATCTGCAAAATTCGATTTCGAAATTTGCTCATCCACGGAAGCAGAGCGAAGATCGAGCTACGTTTGCGGTTTTCGTCCTCTGGCTGGATGTACATATATCACAGCCGGTATAATCGAGTCGGACGGTTCGTTCCGACGAGATTGAATTAGAAAGCGTGCCGCGTTCTCGGATGTTGTCGCTCCTCTTGACGGATTAAGATGGAACCGCGTTGGACACATAAAAATGGATGGACCGATGCAGGACAAGGTGGAAAGAACAGCTAAGGGGATCGGAGAGCATCGAAATAAGGGACAGGGATCTTCGATCTCGCTAAGTAACGAGCCTTATCGCTCCCACCGCGAGCAGAAGCTTCTGCGATCAATATTTGAATAAAGCGATTCGTCGGTAGAGAAATATTTGACGGCGAACCCCGAGCAAACAACGAGAAATCAAGACTCCGCTTTCCGGAAAGAGAGAAACAGAAAGAGAAGGAGAGAAAGTTCTCTTTCCCATTTACAGATCGCTACGAGATCGTTTTTCCATTTCGTTAAAAGGATGCAGAATATCGTTACCAGGAATCGTTCCAAGTGTTTCGCCTTTGAACCGGCCATAATTGCTCGGTGCTCGTAAATTTCCGCGAAACGTACGCGCGAGGACAGCGTTAATGATTCTCGGATCGCATGGGTAATGTCGGGATAAGTCCTCTGGAAGGTACGTAGAAACGTAGAAGAGGCGGTACAGCCGTGAGAGGAGAAAGAAAAAGAAAAGTAGGATATTCAAGAGGCGAAAGAGAGGGGTATAAGCCACCCTACTCTATCTATTTCTATTTTCTGCTTCTCAGAGAAGTTATCGGGCCGGATGAGTCTGTGCTTAGAGGGGGCTGGAGAGTCGAGCTGGAAGAGCCGCCACGCCAGCCGCGCTCTTATTATATCGATGGCATCAAGCCGCCCTAGAAAAGCCCCTGATATATTCTCACGATTTTCCGACAAAGCGTTCCGCCGTTTCGCGCCAAAGTGCTCGCGAATAGTCTCATTTTTAACAAGGGATGCGAGGAGGGAGCTGTTGTTCGTCGCGAACGCTTCCCGCTCAGGGGTGCGCAACCACGATCGTACGCGAGAATTTTTCCCTCGATGCTTCTTTTCGTTTAAAGGATGCGACGAGCCTGTAACTTTTATCTTCGATGGGTCTTCTCAAAATTCGAGACAGCCTATTTTGAAGTTCCGTTAATAGTTTATTGATTATTATACTTGCCGAGAGCGAATACCTAATCATATTGCAATTACCAACTTCCAAAGACTCCTCCTCGAGTTCTATTCGGAAAGCTATAAGTCAGGCGCCTAGAGATCTTCGAAGGATCTACGTGCCTCCGGTTGCGCGAGACAGCCGAGGAAACACGCTTCCTCAGACGAGGCGAGCGTGGAATCCGATTCCTGAGGGTGGTCTATTTACCGAAGAAGAAGGAGCGGAAGAAGCAAGCAAGACGGTTAGCCGGTGCACGAGCGATATTTGTTTCCGTCCTCCGACCGACTGATTCTCCAATTCGAGCTACACGATTCATTACGTTTGTCGCCGCTCGTGTCTTATGTCGTATTATACCTGGTCGTCGTTCACGGAACTTGGCGATTTTCTTCTCTCTCGTTAGTTCGCCATTTACTCGTTTGTCCATCCAAAAATTGAAATCGATCTCGAGCTAGCGGTTAACGAGCTACGCAAACGTTTTCCTCAGCTTCCAAGTACTTTCTACGCCTACGATGCCTGCACTCTCCGAGTTTTTCGCTCCAACGCTTCCATCAAATTATTGACAAGACAAACTCTTCGAATTTTTGCCGAATTTCCTCGGAGCAACTTTCGGAAGATGTAAACTCGGCAATGAAGGGTTAAGATAATATTTTTATATAATAGAGGAGGATGGTGTTGCGCACCTCTGCCTTCGTCGAGCGGAAGTTGGCGTTCACGGAGTCGCTGCCAACGCAATTTCAGCCAGCTGGACGTTTGCCGCACTAAGCGATACGAGCAGCCATAGACAGAGAGAATTTTTCATCCGTTAAGACGCAACCCCCGGAGGAAGGGTCGATCCGGCGGTGCAACGACTACGGGCTATACGGAAGCTTTATCATCGTCGTCGTTGTCACCCGTCGTTTCGAGCTTTACCGCGCAACTTACCAACTGTTAGCCATACACCGGAAAAACGATGAAACGGGACGTTTCAAATCCAAACGCAAAGTGACTGTTCCAGTATTAGAACCAAGTAGTGGCTCCCATTTTCATCCGCATTCAAGCGGATGAGAAATAGCCGTACGAGTTGCGCGTTCACAGAGACTCTTCTATGCACATAGAATATTTTTTATGAATACGAATCGATAGAACGAAGTCTCGATAACCGATTCTAATTTCCCCCGAAACTTTTTGCGTTACATCGGCAGTCGGTTCTTGCGCGACCTCGGCTCCAGCGAATTTCCTCCCCGAAGCGAATTTCCTATCCAGAGAGGAGTTTTCGAAGAGCATCCCAGCCAGATCCGGATCGTTGGAAATTAATCTGGTCGCCCGGGAAATCCGGGATATATTCTTAACCGCGCGCGAATCTCGAATCGCTTCTCGATCCGTTATCCATTTACGAATCTTCGCCCGGCTTCGATATCGGGCCAAAGAAAACGCTAATTGCGCGACTAATTGCGAAGACGCTGAACACCAGACTGTATCTCCCGTGACAAAGGTAATTGCACGGTAACGAAGAGACAATTAACTGCTCCATTCTCGCGGACAAATGGTCCCGCATTACCGGTGTCCCCTTTACACGCCTAAACACAGCAACAGAGGCTGGTGCGCGGATGCGGAGGAAGGTGGTCGCGTTATTTAAGCGTTATTTTACGCGGTCAAGCTTTGCCTATGCAAATCCACGTCGGCGGATTATGTATTCCATGCATAAATTATAAATACGACATAGGTACGTGGCACTGGCGCAAAATTTTTACTCTCTTCCGCTTTGTCGAACGTCCTAGCGTCTCGTTTCGACGTTGCGTTCTCTTTATGAATGCCAAAGATCTTCCTTTCAGCAACTCGAGAAACCTTTCTGTTCTATCGAACGAAGATCTTCGAGGAATGATCCTCGTTATGGAAAATTTATTCGCGATTCTGTGTAGCATGATTTCTACGGTTTATAAATCGTATCAAGATCGCAAATAAAAGTATTACGTTCGTACAAACTGGCAACAGCTTGTAACGTTTTGTAAACAGGCGCGGACGCCAACGTTGCCCGATCAAAGTTCAAAAAATCGCGTTAACACGGCCGTATTTTACGCACGAATGTGACGTTAATGGATCTCTTTGAACCTTGTTTAATCTTTCTCTGGGCGGGAAAAAAGCAAAAAAGGAGGAAACGCGTCGCGGGGATGGTTAATTCGTTCTTTTTAGCGTCAATTACTCGGTCGCCGACGATTTTTCCCGCGCACTCCAATGAATTGCACGCGCGTCGAAGTAATGAAAAATAAAGGGGCGAAGTCGCAGCCTTAACAAACGCCAATTAAAATGAAAATAGCCACGACGTAGCAGCGAACCTCGCGGAACAAACCGGCTCAGGTCGAGGAAAGGGCGGTTTATAATTTCGCCGTGCTTTTCCGCGGCCATCGGGCATGAATGTTTCATGAGCTCCGCTGAAAACGTTCAAATCAGAAACAGCTGCCGCCGAGGAAAAGATCAACCGTGTCGCGACCCGTGAAACGTCCAGGTGAAAAATGTGGTTGTAACCGTAGGAGAAAAGAAGAGGCAGAACCGTCCAAAAAATTTGTAAATTATCCTGCCTTCGAATTTCGTCGTATTTTACACGACTCGAACAAGATGAAGATTCGAAGATCGAGTACCGATGGTCGACGAGGAAATCTACCAAAACGGAAAAAAGGGGGGAGGGGAGGGAAAGAGAGTCGAGAAAGAAAAAGTCAGCGAAAGAGATTGAATCTATCGTGCAGAAGCGAATAAAGCTTTGCCGTTCGGCAGACGTTCTATCTTTGCGGAATCTGTCGCGCGACAGCTTTGCCCGATCATCGGGAGCTTTTGCTTTTTTCCCTCCTCTTGCCTTCCTAACTCGACTAAAAGCAGAAAAATGCAGAACGCGCGGAGACAGCTGGTGGCGAGCGAAAAAAGGCAGCTAATACGCTGGCACGAACGCTCACGTGAAAATCAGCGCGATCGTTTGACGTGGAAAATCGTCAAAGGGGAACGACAACTTTCCCCTGTGCTACATTAAAGCTACATTACTGCAGCTACGCGAACCGAGCTTTTTCCTCCTCTCCTGGTCTCGTTCACTCCAGGCTCTCTTGTTCTCTATCGCATCGAGCAAAGCCAAAGCTAGAGAGGAGAGCCGGAGAGGAGAGCACGCCGTGTGAAACGCGCCGGAGAGAGAAGCGTTCGTCCAGCGGACGTACTAGGGAGAAGTCGGGTAAAAAGGAAAGAAAGGAGAACGCAACTCGTTTAAAGAGACTTTTTCCTTCGTGGCAAACGCGGCCACTGCGCTTCGTCATCGATAAATCCGTATTCTCCGTCTCGATCTAAGATTGTCTGCTGACCGAACATTGAAAATTCAAGAAGATTGAAGTTGATTAAAGATTATCTACGGCAATGTGGGGGATGTCTTAATACATCGGATAACATCGCAGGTAGTTTCTACGCTCTAAGAACAGACCGAACTTTGTTTTCTTAGCATACATTCGTGATTTATGACTACTCCAGTATCAATATTAGCGTTCGTCAGATTCTACACGAAGTTAGTTATTACATTAGCAAAATGGGTATAACCCTGTCGGAGCTCGCGTTTTGCTTTCGAAATCCACCTGTCCATGGCTATCGTACGTCCAAACATCAGGTTACAACGGATCACCGTGCAGCGGGACGATTTAGCTAAACGGGAGAAAGTTGGTGGCGTTCTCGGAGCCACCGGCTCGCTTCCTGAATCAATAATTCCTAAAGGGTACTTCCTCGTTTTCGTTCCATCGGATTCCGCTTATTTGTCCACACCCACTCGACCCAGAGACAGAGTGAGCGAGAGAGAGAGAGAGAGAGAGAGCACGAGAAGAGCGACACCAGTCTGTTTGCTCCCCTTTTGCCACTGGCAAAGAAAGAAAGAAAACGAGACAGGGGGGGAGGCGTATCGTTTTCACCGACATTCGGTCGACGCTGTTCTTTTCGACCGCGAGGGGTGAAATTATGGCGG
>NT_176510.1:429652-430494 GCF_000188095.3 Bombus impatiens
ACGCGACACGAGAGTCCTCGATAGTCCTCGATGGGCGAGGGGGACTTTCTGCTGAATTGACCATTAGCGCGGTTATTAGGAGGGCCAAGGGGGGTCCGTGTACATGCATGTATATGTATTATATACATACACGTACGCGAGGAGGAGGAAGGCTTTAGAATCGTTAAAGCGCTTACGCTAGAAAGGCTGACTCTCTTTCTCTCGCTCTGCGGCACACATGCGTGCGGGATAGTCGCTAAGTGGTCCATTCAGCGCTGCCTAACGGAATACATTACAGGAAGTAGCAGTTAAAAAACCTTTTCCCCCGGCAACCCCCACTGCCTGTGCGTCTTTGGACCCACGGGACGTAGAGTAATTCTTGCTCGTTAAGCCGAGTTATTATATCTTCCTAATCTGTATTACGATGGCACGCGTTTGGCTGGACACAGAGGTACGTTCGAGCACGAGCAGAGAAACGGCGGTCAACGTAAACTAGGGGAAAAGCTGGTGTTACATAGAGTCGAAAGTTGTTGGAAAGTTGTTACCTTGCGGAGCATCTCCTCGAGCGACTCCATGTCCAGGGCGGAGTTGTTGTTCTCCGTACGTACGGGCTGAACCATTTGTCACAGTTTGTCGTCGCAGTTGGCCGCTTTCCGATCGCACTGTTCACTCGCGCGTCACTAGTTCCTTTGGAGGAAACTCACTCTTGACCATCGGCGTTCGACGCGAAGCAGAAACGAGCGGAACACGGAATATCGAAACCACGCCTCGTATCGAGCACGATCCAAACACGATTTCTATCGTTTGCTATTCAATGCCATTCGACGATCCATCTGCGATGATTTCTACTCGACGATCGAGAG
>NT_176510.1:430646-435018 GCF_000188095.3 Bombus impatiens
TTCCTAACCTGGAGAAGATAACGACCGCCGCTAGGAATTCTAGGAAGCTTTCGAGAAGGCAGAAGAACAAAAGAATCGAACCGTAGTTCGCTAGAACTAATTCCTTTTACCACAAAGGAGTATTACATCTACCGTCCAAGGGGACCGTAATTTCTACTTAAAGTTTCCATCGTGCTTCCGATCTTGGAAGCTCGTCAAGAACCCCTTCGAGTCTTTAAAATGCTTCAACGACCGCTTTGAGCGTTCAAAAATTGTTCGTAACAGCCGAACGAACGAGACCGAGAAACTGGGAGAAGGATTGGTAAAAAGGAGGGAAGGAAAGAGGCGGGAAGAAGACGGTTTCAGGCGGTCTCCTATTTTAACCGGCATATAAATTACGAACGGTGAGTCGACCGAATGAGACCGAAAAAGAGAAAGAGAGGGAAAGAAATCGTTCTTGTCTTTTTGGTGGTGCTTTCGAGCTTTTCGTCGTGGAAACATAGCAAAACAATGAAAGAAAAACTGGCTATGGGGGCAAACGACGAGCATCGCGAGAGCATCGCGCGACGACGTACGCGTCGAGGGTGTTGGCGCGCACGAATCGACTATTTTCGGGCGGAGGATATTTTTAAGCCCCGTTTGGAGCACGAACGACCGATTTCCAAGGAGAAAGAAGCTCGTTTCCCGCCCCCGTGCCTCACGTCGAATAAACCAAGAGGGGGACACGCAGTCGACGACCGTCACGGCCGATCGAGAAAGAAAACGCATCGGATGTGTGCCGTCTTCTTTGCCTCTTTGTATCTTCTTTTTCGTCTCTGTTCGCCGGGGAACATCGCTCGCACCCAACTAATTAAGCCTGGCCATTGAAAAACGCGCCACAGAGTTTTCTTGCCGTCTGTTTTTCGTCCGAATCTCCGCGAGTTAGGTTATTTTACCTCGTCGTGATTTCCTTCGAGTTACCGCGATTCTCTAACTATGTTTATTATCGCAAGAAACGTATCGATTCGCTCGTCAGAGCAACGAATGGGAAATTCTAATCTAACAATCTGGATACTACACGTGTATACTTGCTCTTTCGTACTACTACGCGCGTTTGACGAGGATTATTAGAAAACTCTTCTTCACAATTTCGTAATTTTTAGCTGACGTTGCACGTCCGAGTGGCTACGAGACACATAAACTACACGCTGACTCGAATCCGCAGCGAACGATCTTAAGAGCAACGCGTGATCTTAGTGACAATTTTATTGGCTCTACCTGGCAGATTAAAAGCGAGTCAGCGATCGAGAGACGTTAACCGCTTCTCGCTTGGAAATTCAAGCAAGGCGCGTTACCAACTCGCAGGAGACGAAACGCGAATCGAAAGGCAGTTATTTGGTCGTATTATCCGGCACGTTGGCTCTTCCCTACAGTTATACGAGTTTCAGGTAGTTTCGGCATTTTTACAGCAACGGATATCGCTTGGACAGGAGGGTGTTACGGCCTATCGGTAAAACGGCGAGCCTTGTCGCGTTTTCTCGAGAAGCACCACTAAAAAGAAGAAAAGAAAAAAAAGTTTCGTCGTAAAGCCGATTTAATAAAACTGCGACAACCTGACTCGCGACACGGCCCCTTATTAATTCTCTCGAGTGGACGACCGACGAGCATTCGTTCGATTCTTCGAGCAACCGTGATACGAAGGTTTCGTTAATTACCACGGGAACGCGTCAACGAAGATGCCTTCGCCGGTTAATTTCCCGCGAGAGACGGTACCGCGACGCGATCGATTCAATTTTTCAGAACGATAGGTCCGACCGGAACGGAAATCACTCGAATGATTCATTCGCCTTGATGTTCCATTTGCCCGACGACTTTTAATCATTTCGCACGAATGACAACAATTTACGATTGGAAAAGAAATTCTTGGCGGTTGGATGCCGCGTTCCCAATGTTCGATGTTTGAGCAGCGCTCGTTAATTCGCGGACAGGCCCGAAGTACGGGTCAAAGCGGAGTTGCTCCTAGGGGCATTTAATTACCAAACACGCTAGCTCGACAGGGTGCTCCGCAAACACGTAAATACGCGGCCGTTCGTCCAGCTTTCGTTTATTTTCGAATGGAGACCGACGGGTTAATTTATTCCTCTACCTCAGCAAAGGGTGGAAATTTCGCGATGCGCCGCGGAACTGCTTCCTTTTACTTCCTCTAATTGCGCCCTTTTGCAAACTTTCTCTTTCCGTCTGGTGTTTTCTCGGGTACATCGAATCCTAGAAAATCGATATCGCTGTTTGCGAAACAGGCATCGATCCTGTAGAAAGGCGCGCGGATCGACTCGCGTTAGAAAGGTCAGCAGCCCGGACTTTTCACTCCATTAATCGCGAACAATCGACGGATCGGTCGGATCTCGCGGCGCTTCCGTCGATTCGCCGGTTACGAGAGCACGGTTCGTCGACGTATAATAAATGGATAGACACGGTGAAAGGCGCGTCAAAAACGATCGAGGACGAGAGGTGATTTCGCTAAACCTATGTTTCTTTTTGTCGATTTATCGCGCGTTCCACGAGAGATGAAGCAGGCCCGTGTGCTTCGCCACTCTCTTTCCAACTTGCGCCTCTTCTTCTCTCGAGTTTTTCCACGTGTCTCTGTCCGCCGTGCGATCGACCGATGTTCGTTCGAGCTCCCGACACGAACCGAGCCGACGCGTTTTATCTCGACTCTGTGATCAAAGCTTAATTGAAAAAGGGCCGAGCCCATCGCCACCCTATCGTCACCCCACCACCAGCATCGCAGCCGAATGGAAACTGATACCGACCAAATACGATCGACAATGCAGCCTTTTACCTCTCTTTCGGCGCGTACAACTTCGGTATTCGCGAGCTACTCGGCTAAATCGACAGATTAAATGCCGGGGACAAAGAGCGAGAGAGAACGCAACGGGGAAATGGAGAATGGTTGTGCAACCGCCCAGCCACGTCCAAGGTAATTCTCAATGGCGACCGCGTAATTCCGATATTATCCGCGATTAAACGCCGCCTGTCTTCATTTTTCGTGTATCTCGATGGACCCGGGTCTTTGTCTACTTCTGCTATGTGCACCGATCGTTCTATCTATTAACTCTGCAACTCCCTATATTCCACCGATTCTATCGAGACGTACGATTTATCGGAGGTAACCAGATAATATAGCGCGTTGTTTCTTTCATGAACGTTTAAACCGCTGTTGTACCCTTTATTACCGATTAATAAGCTCGTACAAACGAATCGATAGAGCGCAACACCTGTCGTGACACGGAAAAGGAATAAAGGTTCATCCGGGCGCGAAACGCATTCCAAAGGACAGCGATGACAAAAGGGGCTGATGCTCGGTTGCACCCGTTCACGGATCCACGGGCCAGGGTCGTCGAAAGAGACGTTGGCTCAGCACACGATCGCTCAAGCACCTTGCTAATTGGCTAGGAACTTGAGCCGAGACCGATTAATTACCAGCGCGAAAAGATCCCTTGATTTTTCTCGCTCGGCCGTGAGCCGTTTACCTGCTAATTAGTATCGTCGGCTACGAGGGCTGCTAATTATCTTAGCGGCTGGCGGCGCGACGCGTGTCACAGTCGTCGAGAGAGCGGATTCGAATACTCGTGTCGATCGACCCTTTCAGCCTGGAGAACCTGTCGACCGTTTGCCACCTGCCATTCGATCGCGTTTCATGCTACTCGATGACACTCCACTACGATTTGTTCCATCGAGAATGACAAAAAGCCTGCTTGAAAAAGTTAACGCAGTCGGTGTAAAAAAGGGAAAGGAAGTTAAACGTACAAAGGATCCGAAAACGAAAAAAAGTTATATGGCTGTTCGCTATCAACCTCTCGACTTCGCGGAACAAAACTCGTTCGACGTCATAAACGAAAAGTGCAAAGACACTCGACAGAGATCGAGACTACTTTAACATCCCCTTTCTCCCAAACTACATCGATACGAGACAAAACCGATACTTCCTCGATTCCACGTTACCCTCCGTAATGGATCCTTCCATAAAAACACGTAACTCTATAAACTGGTTTTCCGGAGCAGCCCTCGTGAAGCTGGCTGTTCACCGGTAACGGCGAAATATACTCGAGATGCGAATAATTCATCGAATCGCGGGTAACGTCCCGTATAGTCGGTGAACGGATGAATAAACGATGGGGAAAAATGGTGCTCGATACAGAGCGGATGTCGTGCCGTAGCGTCCGCGCGAATCGTAGGTTCGCGTCGCGTCGCGTCGCGTCGCGTCGCGTCGACGTGTCGATTCGCTCGTTATTAAGCCGGTCGCGTGCGCGCTCTCTTCTGGTTTTCGCGCCTCGAACACAACGCGAATCCCCACGCGTCGTTATCGTAACTTCATTAACCATGCGTTAACGAAACCCGTTTAATTATGCCGGCG
>NT_176510.1:436077-446317 GCF_000188095.3 Bombus impatiens
GAGCTCTCGTCGTCGGTGTGCAAGGGCGGAGAAAAACGAGGACGAAGGTAAACGCGTGTGTGCGCGCACGGTAATAACGAGAGAATCGCGGCGACAATTAATTACCCTTACCGATGGTGTCTTACGATCGTCATTTCACGGGCCGATTAAGCCGCGCCAGCGAATAAAAGCAAATTAAACCGCCGCACTTTCCTCGATAACGGCCTACCGAACGACTCGCAGTCGAATGTCTTCTATCGACCGATATCCGCCTCTTTTCCTTTTACAAATTCCACTGAACGTTCGATTAATCGACGCGGGATATCAGTTCACCCTCGATATCCGACTCGTAAAGCAGGTACTTGGAAATCCTTTCACCGATAATCGAGTTCCGAGCAGTCCATCCGAGTCATCCTACGGTTGGTCCCAGAACGGTCGACGATGGTCGGACAGTTTTTGCTCGTCTAAATCCACCACCTTCTCTACTTGGAATGCGTTGTCGGATGTCGTCAGCTCGTGTCACTGAGTATCGAGGGAGAGGGGCGAAGAACGTGACGCGTCGCGGCAAGGCCGGCCGGAAATGTCCATCGCGAGTCACGGAAGCGTCAGCGTGCCACGGAAGCGTCAACGTACCAGAAGAGGAGTCGAACAGAGAGGGTCGGAAATAGAGTGGGGATGATCGCGTGTCTCGCAAAGCGATGATCGATCGAACGACAACGAGAGCGTGCTGCTCCGGTCGCGGTTCACGGGCCACTGAGAGGGAACTTGTGTTCTAGCGTCCAAGTTGTGCTCCGAGCCACCGAAGAGACAGAGGGAGCGACAGAGAGGAAGAGAGCGTGCCGTACGTCACATGCGCGTTGTAACCCCAAACAAAAATGCCAGCTATCCTCGTTCCACCTGGCCGAACCCGGTGTCTGCCGTGTTCTCTACCTCGCTGCTCCTCCACCGTGAACAACAATAACAACAGCACGCGCGCCGCACGGGGATGCGGCGGATCACTGCAGAATACGGAATCGGGAGTTCTGCCAAACTGTGCCCGCAACCTCTCCTGCCCTCCTACACGCTGCCGCGTCGCCTTCCCTTCTTTCCTCTGTCTCTCTTGTATCGCGCTGACAGCCGCTCGTAATCACCTTTTTCACGCGACTGCGGCAACTCTTGCTTCGCCCACTGTGCACGAGCTTAACTCCCACTTTCGCTGCTTCGGCAAGGGGTTACGTAACGGATAGGTTAACCGAGTATCGGGATCGTTGGGAAGGTGGGACGGTGACATAGGATCTGGATGCTCGATTGCGTAATACGTGTGTGCGCGCTTTTTCGCGATAAGGACCAGATCCTTTCGAATAGGTAGATTCCAACAGAGTTCGACAAAGACTGTTTGACACAGTCCAACTTGGGGTAGGTCGGTCCGCGTGAATCTAGCGTGGTCAACAGATAGTTGGAACGTAGGTCTACCTTGACCGAAATAGTAGTTGCGGAGGGAAATTGAAAAATGGTCGATAGACGTAACCTGTAGACGCGAAATACGTGTCCGGAGACGCGACGCCTTGCATCCAAATCGGAAGTCGCGGTGGATTTCAATTTAACCGAGCTTCGATCGGCCGATCTAGATACGATGCTGATAAACAGATATGCGAACAACTACCTTGCACAGCCAGTTCCAAAATGTATCGTTTATTCGGCATTGGGACTCACCTGTAACAAAGAGAAAGCAAATTTCTACGTTAGCGCGTGGATTCGTTGGAAGCTTGAAAAACGCATTTGAAAAAGTCCCCTCGCTTTCGACGAAATCTCGTCTCCCCTTTAAAACGCTCGGGGAGAACCACGCGTCGAACGATGTTTCGTCGGCGCCGTATCACGTAACGTTATTGTTCCGACGCGCGTCACCGCAAGAAACCGATAGCGGAAGCGAACACGAGTACCGAGACGCGTTTGATATTCGGCGCGCGGGTTAGACAGCACGGAAACGTGGCCAGGATGCGAGCAACCAGCTGGAAGCCGGGATATCTCGGTTCTTGGTCATCCGCGTGTCATCACGGACGACTCGTAGTGACGTCGTTTTACGGTTGACATCGACGACCGTCACTGACGGGACGCATATAACCAGGTTTACGCGCGACCAGCACGACTCGTTGCGCTTCCCGCCGTAATTGCCTGGAATTCGAGCAACGCTATTTTCGATCCGAAATTTCCTTTCTTCTGCTTTACAAGATTTAATCGTTACGGAACGGTGGATCCAACGATGATGATCTTTTGGAAATTACCTCGAGGGGAGAAGATCGTGCTCGGCAGAAAGGTAAATTGATTTTAAGTGGTTCGAGCGTGGGTGGGTTTGATGGTTTTGGCAAGTTTTTATTTGCCGTGCTGGGGTGAGGTTTAGAGGCTCGTGAAACTGTAGAAACTACCAGCCAGGTTTTAATTGCGCAATTTGGAATGTTTTTATGGGTGCTTGAAGGGTGTTTGGGTGGAATTCGACTGAACGAGAAGATGGGTGCTAATTAATTACGAAGAGAGTTTTAAAACGCGTCGAACGAATGAAGTTTCGAGCAAGTATACCGTCGAATAAACGATTCAACGAGGCTCGAAAACTTCTTTAACCGTTTTTGTATTTTCCGAACGACTCTTAGGAAGAACGATAAAGATACAGACAAGGGGAGAGGGAACGAGAGAGTTTAATCCCTCGAAGAGGATTCATTGTCTGTCAGTCGATCGGCTCCGCAGACGCTTGGAAACTTTCTTTCGAGTCTCTTGTTCTCGATGATCGTTCGATCACCGTCCCTAGTACATAACGAAGAAACACGGCTCGTTTAGATTTCCAAACGCGTCCGCAGATCCAAGAATAAGACGTGTCGGTTGGCTCGGCTTAACAGGATAACCGATTTAATTTCCCTCGACCTCAGCTGAACGAATGAAATATGTGCGAATCTCTTAATCGCGGAAAGGTTTAACGAGATCCGTAGACGTCGTAAATTCTCCCTTATTTCCAAATTAACCGAGCAGGCACGAGTATGCTTTTATTTGCGCGAGACGAACGCGCGTCCACGTTCAAACTGACCGCCGACAATATTTTCTGTCTACTGGCGTGGCCGCGTCTTGCCAGGCCGAGGCACGCAGCAACTGGGCCGGAAGTGGCTATTACGCGCGAGGAAAATTAAGTCCCGCGCATAATCGAGCTGCAGCTCGACGAATCCATCGTGCTTCTCGTCTTCTCTGTTCGTAGAGCGTTAATTTCCGATTGGATACAGTGAATAGATGTTCGATCTTTTGGATCGCTGAACCGAAACTGTAATTCGCAACCCTTCGCTCGCAGGACGGCGTATCCATCGATCGATCTGCACTGGCTCCTCTGCTTTAATCCTGGCGTGGAAACAACAGAGCTGCGTTGTTCAACCATGATAGATAGAACGATGTAAACAAAGAAACGTGTAAACAACTAGATAAATAAAAACGCAAGCAAGCGAAAATGTAAATAAATAAAAACGTCAACGAACAAACAGGAGGAAGAACAAACATTTTAGAATAAATCGTTGCGAGATGCTCGTCCAAGCACGAAACGTAGAAACTACAGGAGCACAAGAGAACGAACGCCAGAATTGTAGGGAACCAATCATTCGGGTTCCTGAGCACTGTTCCATCAATTTCTTCCTAATCCTAAGATCTGGAACGGTTGTCGTGCACAGAAACGTCCATCATACCAGAGAATCACAACGTAATACACTTTCTTCCGCTTTAACAGAGACCAGGATCTCGATCCTTGTCTCTTGCAGACCAACTTCTACCGCCCACGTGTTCTATGCGATCTCCGAAAGCGCGCTTCGAGTGCCTGGAAAGATGATTAATCGATCCGATCGGTTAATTAACCGATGCGGTTTCATTAGAGGGGCTACCGGTGACCGACGGCTATGCCGGGAATTTTCGCGACCGGGAATTCTCCACCGACTCCAGAGCGCAGTTCGTGCTATGAATTTTGAGAGGCGATCCGGCCGCGCCCACGCGTCGTCCCGCATCAACGACGAGCGTTTTTTTCAATTACTCGACCGCCCAGGCAACCGGCGACGTCGTAATTATCGCCGACAACTTTGCAACTGGGTCAGGACCGTAGCTTAATCGCGGATCAACGACGTTCTCCTTGCGTGGCTGGTCGCGAGCGAAAGAATTTCTGCGTTGGACGACGGAGAATTCCATCGAGCCAGCCACGTTACCGTTCCGACCAGCTCTCCAGAGCTGCGCGTTCTTAGGTCACTTTCATCAAACGATTTTCATCTCTTATCATCAGCGCGAGAGACAAAGGAAACTTTCGTCTGGAATCCAACGCTAATGGACGTTTTCCCCAAGTTATCAACGTCATTCGGCAGTCGAGTACTCTTCAACAAGGCGGGGCAGGGGAGCAAGAAACGACGAGGCAAAAGAGGAAGCTGCGTATTTTCCCGTAGGCCACTGCTAATAGACTCATCAGCTGAGCTACTTAGCGGAACCCAGGGTCGGGAACAGACTCGTGGTTGCGGTAGACGATCTATATCGAGTGATCGATACACACCGTGCAACTCGTGCAATAGCGAAAATCGATGAATTCGCGCCGGCAATAGCGTCGGCCGCCAACAACAGCTTAAAAGGAGACCCTGTAATGCCTTAGAACGAACCTTCCTGCCATTTTTTACACCGCCGTGTCTCCGAAAGTTTTTCACGGCGGCGGTGCAGGAATGGAAGCTGAATAGAACGACAAAAGGCGACCGGGACCAATAAATTTCGATTCATCGGCGCGGCATTCGAAGTTCGGCAGCGTCTAAGGCACGCAAATAGAGGCTAAATCGTTTTCACCGGAGCTTCGAAAGGATAGGAAGCCTGGTAGCGCCCTTTTAAAGTCGACGTAAGTGGATTTTCGGCCAAAATCAGCGATAAACTTGTCGACGTCCCCGCCCCTTCTCCGCCGGTTCGCGAACAAAATCAATATTTAATTCTGCCAACTTTTCCCGCTGCCTGATAACCGGATGAACGAAGAATGGAGCGGTAAACAGGAAGGAAGGAAGAAAAGAAAGAACGAGGTTGTGGAAAACGGAAGGAGAAAGGGGGGCCGCTCGATGGGGAAGCGGAAGTTCGATAAGACGTACCGAAAACCGTCAACCAGAAATCTATCGTCTTACGATTGTACGTTCACGGGTGAATTTTTTCTCCAAACGTTCTTCTTACTTTCGTTTTTTATTTTCTTTTATCTTTTATTTTTAGGGCGCATGGTACATCGAAAACATGTTTGCGCGAGGTGTATCGATTTAACTTCTGCGAGATTAAATATTGCATTTTGGCAAGAACTTGCCAGTGCGATTAAAACAAGGTGGAAACTTTGGTGGAACAACGGGAGACTGATATAATTAGCAGCGCGCCAATAACCTTTGCACCGGCACCGTTGAACGTTTAACGCGCGACGTGGAACGAGGCAGAGCGTGATTTCAAAATCTCACGGCATAATTATCGGAATGTAAATGCTGCATAATGTAGTTCCATTTAGTTCGATAATTGGTAAATGCACGGAGGCGAGGCGCACCGGTCGCGGCGGCTTTAATTAAATTTTCGCCTAGCCTCGCCAGACCGGCCAAGTGCTGAAAACGATACGCTTCCGACACCGTAAAAAATGTCCGATCACGTTGTTCCTCTTTATCCTTCACGGATCCAATTTTATTCTTCCTTGAACAAATACCAATTTCCACCGAAATTTCCAACAAACTCGGACTTTCGAAAATGAGAAACCAGCTACGCTCAGGCTCGATTTAGGGCCGCTTTTATACTTCCAACGATACGAACTGTACACCGGGGACCATAGCGTTCTTGTAATTATCACAATTTCAATAAAAATATATTGCCAGTCAGAACGAGGCCACGTACTTCCATTTAGATGCCAGGAAACATTTCACGAAGAATCCTGTGGCCTCGCGAGAAACGTGTCCGAAAGCAGCCATAAATTGTCAGGGAAGAAGAACGATATATCTAGTCGAAACTGCGGCGAGGGTTCGGAGCTAACCCTACGCACGGTCAAACAAGTCCCAGGAACCGATAGGCGTGCGCGTGATGAAATTTAATAACGCTGCCGTGTCCGTCTTACAAACGAGCCCGATTAATTCCTCGGATAAGGCTAATCATCGCGGCGATCGTAGCGAGCAAAACGTTCGCGTCTAGCGCGAGGCTCGGTTACCCCGCATCCCTGTAAACGCAAATCTAACGAGTCGAATCGGAGGGGGAGATGAGAAAGAGAGACGGTCGATAAGGAGTGCAGATAAGCTTCGAACGCGGCGGCGATTTTTTCCCAGGCAGCAGATAAGCCGGATATTCCGGGGGCCTCGAGTTTCCCCCCACGAAGGGTGCGCGGACGTTGTCGTGGAAAATTCGGTCGCGAAACACAGCCCGTAAATTGGCCGTTTGTCAGTGCGTCTATGGTCGACACACCTACGTAAGGATCTATGGGCCTGTGTAGTCGGGGAAATAGTTTTCTGTCTGCGTATAGGCCAACCAATGATGCGACGATAAATCATCGGCCGTTGTACGACCAGTAGTATACGTGCCGTCATTGATTTCCCTCCGCCGACACGCGCACCGGTTGCGTCTCGCGATTTATCGCGACCGTTATTGTTCTGTCAGCTCGTGATCGCTGAATTCTCGGGAAATTCGTGTTAGAATAAATACGCAAAGTTGATAGGGCATTATTAGAACTAAAGGATTTCGAGGAATTCGAGGTATTTAAAGCAGAGTGGATTTCATGCAAGTACGAGCGTACTCGGAACGGACTGACTCATTGGCTGATTGATCGAAATCAGCCAGATTACGCGGGCTAATGGTTTAAGCATCCCTCGAGCCGGTTCTGCACTAATGTAGCGCTCTACAATACCAAGTTACGACGTCGTTGCTCGATCAACTAATTTTCATGACGGAGACTCGACCAGCCTCGCGTGGCTCGTTTACGTACGAACAATCTTCGGTCTAATACGTTGGCTTAACGTCTCGCAGTATTTCCAAATACCGCGACCTATTCCTTGGAAGCTTAAAAATTGTTCGATCTGTCGTTAATAACGAGAAACCTAAATATTTCGAATGCTTGTCGAAAAATGTCACCAAAATCATGGTCAATGAGCTTTTAATTACGCGAAGTGTGTAGAATTTCACTACGATCGGTCTGAGTAGGTCGTTAGACGGGCTCATCGAGTACGTCCTTCGGCTTGTAATCTCCGCGAGAGGTCTGAACAGGTATAACGAGGAACCAGCGAGGAGTACGGCGAAATCGATAGAATTAATGACTCCGCGGCTATATAACCGGGTAATATTATCCCTCGCATGGTCGGGCTGCGCGCGGGATCGCGCGTTTCCACGGGCTTGTTATTCCCGCCCGACTTCCGCTCGATCGATCCTCCTTGACGATTCCTCGAGAGTCTCGCGCCCGTTCACCCCTTTCGTCGCGAAAAACCTACCTCTATAGGCGTCTCTAGACGCTGCATGCCCGCAAAAAGCTATCCCGATGGCTCTGTTTTCGTTCCGGGATCGTTGGGAATTGCCCTGAAAGATTAATCGAGTTCTCCAAGACGAAACGCGTAGCGTAAAGCTTCCAGCGATGTTTTGTCTACCGTATCAGCCAGCTAGCCAGCTACCTAACAAGCCTTTAAGTGAACGATCGTTTCAACTTTCGACGTTATTTGGAAACGAGCGAGTCTGCTCAAAGAGATCGACGATCGAGTCTGCTCAAAGAGATCGACGATCGAGTACATACAGCAGATTATAGAAGAAAAGATCGACGCGTTTCATCGTGGAAGAGAAAAGCCTGTGTTTCATTGAGGATCCGGTGGGAAACTCATCGAGTGGCGGACTAATCAGTCTCGTATCTTGGAAGAATTCTTCTAAAGGATCGGTGATTAGCGTTGAAACTCGCGGTGATCCTATCGTTCCGATGAAAATCTTCCAACGCATCAATCTCCGAACGCGAGAAATTAGAAAAAGAAGGAAAAGGAGGAAGAGAAAGATGGAGATAAAAAGAAGGAAAGCGCCGACAAAAACTCGACCGCCATCGGAGATGAGAGACGGTGTAATCAACGCGTTACATTCGACAGCGATTCTAAAACGCGACTCGACAGGGAAGAATACAGCTCGGTAATTTATATTTCTGATGCGCGGATGTGGCGCACAGGGCCACGAATGGGACAAACAAAAGCGACGTGTAAATAACGAGAACGCTGATGCTTTCCCAGCCACCGGATGATCGTCATTGTTTCAGCTACAGGTACTTCTCGTTGTTCGCGAGATGGCCGACGAGAGTAGGGGGTGTGGGGCCACTCCCATTTACCCGTTTTCGTTCGCTCACGATTCCTCGATTACAATGCCTCGCGAGCTTTCCAGCAGCATTAACGGAACACTGCAGCCGTGTGCGTTTTATTGCGGTTCGCATTAACAATTTAACGTGCAGGAATTGAAGCTGCCATATGGAAAGCGTTCACCATCCTAAGTGAATAATTGGAACGCAAATGGTCTGATCGCTGTCGGCTTCTTCTACATTTACGGAGCGAAGCAAGAGTACGGTACGAACTTGTTTATACGAATTTGTCAAGGTACAAATAGTTTACACAGAACCTCGATTAACTGGCTAGATCGGGTGACAAACAGTCAAGATAAATCGAGGTTCAACGGATAATCACAGGACCAGGGAAAATAAGCGAGACTGCGTTTCCTGCGCTACGATAACCTTGATATTTCTCGGCATGTATTCTTTTTTATGATATAATCGTTCTTTCTTTTTCATTTATTATTGCAAGGAAGAAAAATATTTGGCCGGTCGGGTTACTAGACAGGGATTCGAACCTGGATCTTCAGCTGGCCAGGAAGATGCTTCCTCGATTAAGTTACCCAGGCTAATACTTTCGTCCTAAATTCTTAGATTGTTCACTGGACGGTTGCTTACGTGGTAGAATTATTTAGAATGTAATAATATATATTTTCAATTTTGCATTTACAGGTGCCTCTTGAGAGGTGTTAAACTCTCTGTTAAGTTAGGTATGTCGTCTTGTTGCCCCAAATACTAAAGAGCAAAATCGAAACACCTTCTTTACGACTAAGTTCATCTTCTACAAGTCCACCGCCGGGATCATTTTATAACAGCGATCATATCTGCATCGGCGATGTGCGAATTATTAGCCACTTTCTTATCTTAACTCACAACTAATAATTTTTATAGATTAATCTCTCCTCTTTACATCTCCAATGGTAGATTCACCTGCACCGAAATCAAGAATCGTCGATTTCAGTGACTCAACCGAATCTATTCTTGTAATACATAATATAATATAACAGTAATAATAACTGTCGATACTCGGATGGTACCGTGCGACTAAACGACAGAATTTGTTATGTACATAAGACACGTACACGCGAGTGTTTGTTACTAGTAAACAGAAGACTCCGGCTAATCGAGATCCTACTGCAATTGCAATTCATATTATAGAAGTTCACACTCAGATTGGTAGATTCAACCGTCGGCAGTTCGCTTAGCCGACCACTAACTAAAATCTCGTTCAAACAAATGAGGTTCTATTGCGAAGCGCATTTGCATACGTAACTCCAAAAGTAAACAATTATTAATAGAAGATGAATAAATTTTGCTGGTTGTCTTGTACGAATATTTGTGAGAATTTCAAATTTTAGTCTCCATTGTTTCCATTGAGAATGAGAATTTCCATTGTTTTCTCACCATTCTGTACAAAAGTTTCCCCCAAAAGGATATCAGTGACTGCCACATGGCATCCGAGAGGAGAGCGACATTGCCACGATGGTATTCAGATGGACGATTTGCACCGCGCTATCCAATATTTAGACGAGGACGCATGTGGCAGTCGCGTCGGTTCGTCTTTCATCCCCGAAGAACTGGCGATCACCGACTCGCAGGGAGCTCGAAGGAGCTGCCCTAATAAAAACTGCATCGTAGCATGTCGCGTTACACTATTTACCAGCGGAATCTCGAGGATCGTGGCCGTGTATCGCGTGTAAACGACGCCGGCTCGAAATCCGCGGTTACGTCGGCATCGCGCTGGAAGCTCTATTCCCTGCTCCTCGGGGAATTCCCGGCGTCTGCTTAGCGCCCGGCCCATCCCTGGGATTCCCGGCTCCCAATGACACGCCATTCGTGTCAGTACTAATCCGGACTAAGGAGGTTGAATGTAGGATTGTGGCCATTAATTCGAGCCACCCCTCGTGGCGAGCAGCCCGGCCACCGCAAACAATTCCGTCGCCACCCCTCGCC
>NT_176510.1:446794-481554 GCF_000188095.3 Bombus impatiens
CGTCCCGCTTCGCTCTCGTCGTTCGAGGATCATCGAACGCGTTGCGTGATCGAGGATCATAAGTGACGGAATTCACACCCCAAAGATCGTGCTTTGTTTTTAAAGGGAGAAGCTTTTCAAGAGCACGATATACTTGTTCGAAAGGGTAAACCGTACCTTCGCCAAGGGTTAATCCTCGAAGCGGTGAAATATCCTCCACAGTTAACCGTTTCTACACTTTGAAACTGATACAGGATTCACGAGGTTGCTCGCGGAAGATGCTTCCAGCACTGAGATCCGGATCGAGATGCTGTGAGATTAGCTTTGTTGCCTGTTTACTACCCACGTCTAAAAATACGGCGATCGATACGGAGCGTTAAGCGGTCGGGGGTCAAGGATGAGGAACGCGTGACAGGGTTGGTTCCGCGTTGGATTCTATTCCTGTTTCAGACGCCATTCGCCACGGGACTCGGTTAAGCTCGTCGATGATCCCGTTCGTCTTAATCCGAAGCATCGTGTCAGAGGGTTGAAGAGAACGTGACGGTGTAACCGATCGAGCGAGCGTGAAAAATCCGCGAGGAATCCGCCCGGACGAACGGAGGCTTATCCGATCGCGGAAGAACCAGCAGCAGGAGACATCGAGAGGGGATCGTGCCGGGCGATGATGAATTACCGGAGGAACCATCCATCATTGTCATAAACAGCGCGAAGATCGCCGTTCCGGGGAGCAACCCCGAGCTGCAGGCGGCCCCTTGCTAAGATAATTACCGGCACCTTCCAATAATAACCTCGGAACGCCGGTACTGTCAGTCTGTTAAGTATTATCGCCCGATTCCGCCGGGCTGCAGCTTCATTCGCCGAAATGTAACGACCTCGTGTACAAGCGGCGAAAAAAGTGTGGGTTATATGGCGCCTTCTGTGACGTGTTTTGCTGAATTTTCAGGAAGTATCATCTATTTCAAGAATACGTTTGAATAACAACCGAGTGAAAAACAACGTAATCTTCAGTTCTGCGAAAAAAGATCATCAAGGACACTAGGATGATTCTACGATTCTAGACTCTACGATGTTTTTACGAAGTTTTTCCACTGATAGAACTGACTTCGGATGTTTCTCTCTTTGCAGTCGTTGGAATCGCCCGAGAGCTTTCGCTAAAATTAATACAATGTTTCGATAACAGAAGTTTGGTAATTGTAATAATAAAAGTTGGAATAGCGTTAAATTTTTCATTTCTTTGGCGCAACACGGCGCCGCGAACGGTAATTCTACGACTGTGAACATTTATTCCCCATAAGATGCTACATAAACGCAACGCACGCGAGCGTAGGGCACGAGCGATATTTCAGCGATGTTTTCCACGAGGCAGGTAGCCGGATCGCTGGCGGAACCGCAGCGGATGCAACGAGCGCTGACAATATACCTATAAAACCGTCGTCGTGGTCGCGATCTTCGTTATTCTGGCGCTATTTTCGACGGCGTTTCCGGCGACGTCGTCGGTGAATCAGCGACCAGACGAATGGAAACCCGCGCGTACGGTGAAACGCAGCGAACGGAGGACAGGGAAAGGGAAGTGTACTCGGCGTGGGTGTGCTTTTATTATCGTGTCATCCCGTAAGTGCAGCCGGTCCTCTCTCGTCGTTTCGTATCTCGTCGTCGTGCTCTGGCCTCGTTCGCTTTTTTTCTTTCCATTCTCGACGTCCAAGAGCCTCGCTGTGCGCACGCGATAAGCGGTTTGTTTGCATTGACCGTCCACCTCGATCGCTCATCGTTCAATCGCGGCGATTTCCAACGACGCAACGGATGTCACGATGGTTGCTGTCGATCGACCGTGACGATGTCTATGAAAGGACGGACGAGGGAATCGCTGACGAAGCTTTCATGTGGCTGACGAATACTTTTAACCCTTTACCTGACGATCTAATTCCTAACTCGCGTGTAATATAGTCGACAAAGTCTTTTGCGCGCTACAATGTTTATTTATAGGCTACCAGTTTGAAATAGTAGGTTAAAAAAATTCACGGATCGATTTTCTTGAGAGGTTCGATCCGTATTAGGTATATTGACAAATACACAGGTTCGCGGTCTCCACGTTGGAATAATTCAAAGAAATGGATGTTTATTAAATAGAAAAAGATACGGATACTCGTTTGCATACTAATTAACGACGGAACGTGTCGTTAATTTTCCATCGTTCTCCATCGTCCGACAATCACATACCTCGGAATCGCATGGTATTTTATGGCAGGTCCTAATGAGGTTTCCCTCACGACCGAGATGAGTAAGTCGCGGTAGTGATGCGGCAAGTTTTTAATTAACACGTTGATGTACTCGTCACCGAGCATTCCAGGGAACAACGGGTTCGGGCTCGTAATTTCGGTCGCGTCAACGTTACGTCGTAAAAGTTGGTTCCCCGGACAGGCTCGTGTCGTCCGTAACGGGGCGAATAATTCCGGGTAGAAGCAACGGGAAAAGAAGCCGTCAGCTTTACGATGTAACAACACCGAGAACACCGCTACGTGTTGATTAAAGTTACCATCGTTGCTTATTCGACGTACCGCTAAAAACGCCTCTGCTATCTCTGCACCACGCGCCAAACGATCGTTTTAACGACAGTTGTAAAATATGGCGGTGCATGAAACTCTCTACTTTCCTCGTAGATCTTGCAACGATTCGAAAGAGAACTAAAACTCGATCGATCGATGTTCGAGATACCGCAGGTAGCATAAGATTACAAAATTCGAATCAACTTGACACGCAGATATCTTAATTGCCCGTCGTTGAGAGCAACTCGAACATCCACCGTGTCAGAAACGAATCGTACGTGAATAAGTTTTACGTTTAATTGGCCGTGCTCGAGAATAGCGTCTGTTACGCAATCGTACGCATCCTGGCTTCTCCCATGGGGAACAAGCAAAAAATCCAAGGGAAGACCCCCGAAACGAGGAGTGAAATACGGGTGTTGCGAGACCGCGACGGATATCGATGCGACAATTTCCATGGAGAGTTGTTCGCCGTGAAAAGTGAAGACGGACGAGAGGGAAGAAAAGCGAAAGTAGAGAAAAACGAGCGTACAGAGTGAGGCAGAGAGCGTGCAGGAGGAGGTAAAAGGAGGATCGAGAGGGAGAGCCGCGTTCGAAGAGACGGCCGGTAGTTTAATTTATAAATAGCGCTGCCGGCAACGGACGCTAGCAGTTAATAAGCCCCTGCTTTGAACTTGCCACCAAGTGCGATCGTTCATAACCAGCGAATGGATCGATTCGAGACTCACGCGACGACTTGTACTAATCGTCGCGATTAACGATTACGATCCATTCTCGCGTCCGTTATCTTTCTCTCCGACACGCGTACACACGCGAAACAATAGCGGGTGCATTAAGAAAGCCACGGAAAGAATAGAGGCCTGGTCTGTCTGTGTCTGACAATGGCAGACGCGTTCTACTGGCGCCAGGGCGGTACGCTCACGAATCACCCGGAAACGGGTGCGTCGTTTAGATCCATTTGCAAAAGCCAGCTCGCTTCAATTTCCTACCGCCTCTTTCTTCCTCGTTCCTCGAGATATACTCGAACGTATAAAACGGACGGTACGCGACCAGACCTCGAGAAAGGAAGGAAGAAACCTCGTCGCGTCGCGAGAAAATGGCTAATCTCGAAAAGCTGAATTTTTCAAGCATCGATTTAAAGAGAACGCTCGTATTCGAAGCAACTGGGCTCTGAAAGTCGGTTACGAGAAGTTTTCACGCCGATATGGGCTTCTCTCACTACCGGTAGAATCCACTAACCGACGACGAAGGCAGAAGCAGAATTTTCACTTTACGATTCTCTCGCCTAATCCGCCTAAAGGTCGCTCGTAAGCGAGACGGTTCGTTCGTGACGGGTACGACGATTGGATGGTCTCGCTTTGTCGCTCATTGTGTACCAAACCGTTTGCGCGTCTTCTTCTTTCTTTCTTATTTTTTCCTTTTTCTTGCCTGTTCGAGAAGATCGTACGGAAGCCTGATCCGCGATATTTCCGCTCCGTTTTATTACATCGTAATTGTGGAATTGTCCCGGTAAAGGGTCGCACGCCAACGAAGATTCTGTTCCGCAATTTCGCCAGTTATCGGCCCTCCTCTCGTTTCTTCCTTCTACATCCCTGCCTTTTACGCGGCCGACACTTAATGAAACGTAGCACGAGTCCGTGTCGTACACGCATTGCCAACGAAATGTATCAATTTCGTTGATGACACGACACCGCTACCTCGCCAAACCCATCTGGAAAATACCCAAACTCGCTCGCCACGTGACGCGTTTGATGTGGAACCGGACCACGATAATGACCACGTCGAGATCGATACGGTATCTAATTGATAGCGGAGTGTAACGAGCTGTGTGTTGCTCTTTTACGTATCCGTATCCGTGATACAAAGGCTGTCTGAAAATTCCGTCTGTTTTTTTTTTTTCTTTTTTCTTTCTTTTTGTCCTGTCACGATCGTTAGTTGAAACATTGTAACGAAAAAATGCTCGCATCCAAGTTTGAGAATCGGATTTTGTTCGTGCTTACTTTTCCGTTCGTTAATAACTCTTAACGAATTCTCCGGACGAAAAAAGAAAATTACGAACACGTCGCCGTTTCGCGACGGAAGGTTCGACGAAAAAAATCGATCTCGGCTGATATTTACGAGCGGACCAGCGGAATTCTGAAAAGAGACACGTGGAACAGGGCAAGCTGGCACTGTAACGGCGGAATTACATTTTTTTCAGTCGTGCGACAATTTCTCATTCTCGTCCGGTACGGCCGAGAACGTACTAATTAAAATTCTTGCGCGAAGAAAGGGCTGCGCGAGAGCACTCGTTGAATAAAACGGAGAGAAAGGAAAAATGAAAAGCCGAATATACATGCAAGCGGAAAACCGGAGGCCGCGACCCGGAAAACCGTGCCGGTAAATAAGGATAGCGCGGCTTTACGTCTCGCGGATACGAATACGCTCTACTGGCGAGTGGTAATAGCCAACTTTTCAACGGAATTTTTCCACGGAACGTTTAACGATCTTAACGAACTGTGGGTATCGACGCGATAATCGTTACACGATCGTCTTACGAATTCTCTTGCTTCTCCACCTTTTAACTGTTATTTTATTTCTACGCCTTTTAACAAACTTCTACTTTCTATACAATAGCGAAAGCGAAAGAAAAGTTTCGTCTATGGCGATTCGACACATCTACAGGCAATGGCTGACGCGCACCTGTTTGGCGCTGCAGAGTTTCCAGCATTGAATTAACTCGAAACAATATATCGCCGGCATTGTTAACCGAGTCTGCGTTGAGCTTCGGCGCGAGGCTACTTCATTTATCAAGTTAAACAATGGGTCTGGTTCCCCCTGGCTGGATGGGCTATCAGCCCTCTTCGAGGTTTCCACGGAAAATCTCTTTCCCCGTTCTCATCTTCCGCTCAAAATCACCTCGAACGTTTCTTGTCTTTCTCTGCGCGGGCCTGCTGTTTTTCTCTCGGCTCTAGTCCGCGAACGTGAGATTTTCCACTGGAGAACACGCCAACCGGAGGAGACGTTTCATCGTATCTCACACCACTTCTCGTCGACGAGGTGCTGCGGTGGATAATCAAAACTGCCGCGCCGCTCATCTTATCGGGCAACGCGTTTCACGAAATTCTAACTCAATTTTCGGCGGCTCGTTGCCCGGCTTCTCTTCAACGTTATCGCGGCCTAATCACCGCGAGAACAAACCTTCGACCAGGCACGAATGCGACGTAAAGTTGGATGTAAAATCGTTCTCGTGCAGCTCTCCTCGGGGAGAATTGGTATTTCTACGGAGAATTTGGTACAATTGCTACGTTCGTTTTACGATAGGGAATTTATGTAGCTGTACTCACAGAAAGTGGTTATAGCGGCGGTATTTCGCGCTGGTTATTTCGAACGGAGCGCCAGGACCGAGGTAAAAGTCGATACGGAATCGAACATACAACCCTTTGTTCCTCTATTTCTTCGTTACGTTAGCGAACAAAGAGCAGGTGGATCAAAGGAACGCGTAAACCCTGGCCAGTTTAGCAGATGCCGGACAACAAGCGGAAGGAGGAAGGCGGCTATCGTTCGTCTTCGTGACGCGACGCCGACCGGGCAGGTTTGTTTAAAAGTGTGTTCTTTGGAGTCGAGCCAGGTCCGGTGTATCGATAGATTCCCATTGAGCGAGACTACGTTCAATTAAAGCTAAGTAACGAACCGTGGAATTAGAATGGTACTATATAACGCGATAACACGCGAAACTCGAACACGGCACCGGAATCGCGCGAAATTTAGTACTTTAATCCGGCCGACCACGTTTCTTTCTGCTCGTTCGTAGATGTGATTTAACGGTCGATGAAATTCTTGTTTATCGTCGTCTAGACTGTCGCAGAATTTTTTCCTTCGTGGTCAAATTGTAGCGCGGCAAAGGGAAAGGTCGTTCCATTTTCCTCCGGCGAATCACGACGAAGCAAGGACACATTCGCTAGCAAAGACTATTCTCCTCGGCAGAATGATTCTGGACGAGAGTTTCAAATGGTTGGCATTTTACGTTCCTCGGTATCTGATTCTTCCTCGCTTCGAGGAAGAGGAGACGGTCGAGGAAAGAAATTTCACGCCTGGAAATCAGTAGCGAATAGAGCGTGTCGTCTCTTTTTCTACTCGCGTTTCGGCGTCGCTCTTATCAAACGCGCGCACACGCGGCCTTCCTTTCGTCCACTGTTCGAAGAAGAACACCGTGAAATGGCAATTTTCTACCTTGCAACGCGCGCTTCTTCGCTATTTACTCTTTGCCTAACCCGCCACGCTATTTATCTATCTACTTGCTCGTACGATCAAAACTCGTACATTAAACGCTTTCGTCCATGACGTAGTATTCGATTTCGCGTGATTTCCTTCGCAGGACAAATCGAGAAGATTTTGTAGAATCGAGGACGATAAGTTAGTTTGCCGAAGCAATCTCGCGTGCATCCAAGTTCTCCTACTTTCCGACTTACAACGATTTCTTCTTCCCCGTCCCGATCTACTTACCGCTAAAAACCATGGATTTCGAGGAAGATTCCGTGAAGTCGCCGCGAAAGTTCAACGAGGAAACAAGAGCCAACCGGATGATTTTCTATCCCGCGTCTCCAAAGTTGTCGTTACATTCGTCTAACCTTTTAATCAATTTCCAGAAGCTCGAAAGTTTTCCTACCTTCAGAAGCGAGCCTCCTTCTCCTCCTATTCTATCTTCATCATTCTGCAGCTATTCTCATTTGTCGGAAACTACATATTACGAGTCAATGTTCCGGACGTTTCTATCTTTTCTCTTCGATTTGTTCCTTTCGAGCTCGATACTCGATAATTTTCCAACGGGGAGAAGAAAGGCAAAGAAAGAGAAGACGAATGGCGGAGATTTCGTCAGAAAAATTGGAAAAGCGGTGCCGGAAGAAGATAACGCTCGATCTCCGTGAATCAAGAAGACGCTATTGCACCAGCAGGCAAGAGATTTCACCGGGAGGGAAGAATCTCGGGCCAGATTTTGCAGCGGGGACCAGCAACGACACGCTATCGGGCCGAGATTTCCTCGGAAACGGGAGAAGATCGTTCGGGCTGGAACTCCGAGGCTCTAATCTCGCCGTTAGTATAAACTACGCTTCTCGTCGCACCTCGAACGACGCCCTCGTTAACCGTGAAAGCGTCGTTGTTGCCGACCCTCTTTCGAATTTCTATTCCCCCGATTAGGAAGTCGGGAAACGAGCTCCCATCCAGTCTTCGTCCGGAATATCTTCGCCGAGCGCTCTCTTGTTTCGTCGTTTACCAGAGCTAAACTCGGCGAAATAATTAAAACGATCGGTCAAAGAACCTCTCATCTCGCTCGTGTTCACCGTAAAAACACGAGAATCGGAGTTCGGTTTATCGTCGATCCGAAGGGTATCGGGCAACAGAACTTTCAAACTTTTCTCGAGGACGGAACGTGGGTAGAGATAAAAAGAGCGCTTGGAATCGCGACACCTGGATACCTTTTGGATTTACTGCGTAAGTCTAGCAGTTAGTATCGTTCCGGAGTAATCGAGTGTTCGAGGAACAGGATGAGGATCGATTAGATCCGAAATGGACCGATCGAACAGTCTTTTTTCAATTAGATTGGGAGGTTTCAGGTGGAAGGGGCTCGGTGAAAGGGGGCAAAGGGGAAAAGAAAAGGGTACGACGGTGATCGAGCTGGACGTGGAAACTCGGTGGAAGGTCTTCCGTCGCGTGGACGATCGTCCGTTATCGCTCCGAAGGGAACCGCTTGACCAAATCGCTCGATAAAAAGCCCATCAGGCAGTTTATTCTTTTTTTTCGTCAGCCTTTGTCTCGATTTAAAACTGTCCCTATTCGGAGACCCGCGGGTCCCATTATACTGGCCAATTCCTCCTTTATTTTCGCTTGCGGTAATTTATTGAATTATTTCGCATCGTCGGAAAAAAGGAGGAGAACGCGCCACCAAAGCGCCAGGGAATTTCCCCGATTGCTTCTGGTTCTGTTTGCGATCGTAAACCAAAGAGTATGTTTTTGTGGCGGCACTCAACAGCAAGTAGCAGCACTCGACACTAACTAGTGTCGGACGATGGTAGCGCAGTGGTTAGCGCCTTAGGTTACGAACGTTCGGGACCCAGGTTCGAATCCCGGCGACCGATTTTTCTTCCACGCATCTAAATTAGAAGAAAAATAGTGCAGTACCCCCCATCAGCGACGACATCTACAGCAGCTCTACAAGTATCATGGACAACCTACGTTAAGTTTCGCAGGATTTTAAGATAAAATATTTCACGTTCAGCGTTCGAAGTCTGACCCGGTTTGCTTTATCAATTTTCCAAAGGCTTAACGTTGAATGCAAACCGAAGTGTTTCCGCGGATCGGGGCATTTCGATTCATCGAGCTTGTTGCAAACGTTTAACGCTTGATACCTCGTAAAAATAACGAAGTGGTAGGAGGGAGGGACCAAGAGCGACCACGAAAGCTCCGCAAACGAGGAGCCCACGAAAATAAAACCACGCGGATCCCGATGATTCCGGCTACCGTGCCTTGTTCCCTGCGTTTTTTAATCACGCAACCTGTCCCATTGTTTTCACTGTCATCCGTCTGGACGGCATTGTGCGCCACAGCAAAATGAGTTTCCGTTAGAGCGCGCACCATTAATATATATTCACGCGTGTTCCATGTTCTCGTTCCTTTCTCGATCCGCGTTTCGTTCCCTCGAATCGTCGAATCCCGAAACTTCTGCTGGTATTTATATAGGCGAGAGACGAAGGCGTTCGACGAGGTCCTGGACGGTGATAAAAGACACGGCGTAACAAAAGGGGGGGCACTTAGGCGAGGCGAGTGGCTCGATTTAGCAAAGTGATGGGAGAGACGACGAGGGACCACGGCATCCGGGGCGGAAAAGTTGCCGGTCGGTTGTTTTACGCGATAACGTTACGTTTCTGTTCTCATCGGCGTATTAGTTGAAAAATCGAGCGAAGCAAGGGAGTAAGCAGCTGTCGTGAACAGGAGAGAGAGAAAAGGAGAGAGAGAGAGAAGGAGAGAAAAGGAACAAGTATGGGAGGTGAGGCAAGGTAAAGTGCAGAGAGGGTACTCCCAGAACCGATAAAGTTCGCCGAGATAACTTCTCCGAGGGCTAAATGGGCTCGCCTCGTACGAGCGAAGCTTCCCGTTGGCAACTTTTTCGAAAACTAACAAGAAGGAAGCGACGATCAAAGAGAAAGAGAGAGAGAAAGATAGGGGGAGACTCGCGGAACACTCACGAAAAAGCCAAATGCCGCGTTAATCGAATCTGTCGGAAGCTTTTAAAGCACTCCCGATCAGCTAATTTCCTCGTAATCAGCGGTCAGACCGCGCGTCTCTTTAATCGCAAAACGCCAACCGTTACCTTTACGCGCGCCACGCTCTTCGTAATTGCATTTATCGATCAGACGCTGGAACGCCGTCTTTCGTTAATCTAAAATATAGAAGATAAAAGAGAGGTAAATTACGCTCGTGGATAATAGACGGAAGGATGTTCTGCTTTAGAAATCATCGAGGGATTCAACGTTTAGCGCCATGACAGAGTAGAAACCATATCCGTTAGGACGAGAAAACAGCGGGAAACTACCGCCAGGCTATTAGATTTCAGAGAAAAGAATCTATGCCGATCGCTGGATCCATCAGAACAATCGTCCAGCAAACGAGAGATCCTCCTGTTCTTCTTGCCGCTCCATTAAATTCTTTATCCGATTCTTTTCCTTGTCACGTATGAATCTTACACGCATAGATCAACGATGATTATCGTCGATCCGATCTTAACGACCTTATTCTCTTGCCTGCTTCCTCCATTCGTAAAATATAAATACTCGCCTAGCATGGGATCCAACCACGAGTTAAATCGACAGGCATCCACGATTCGTGTTGCAGCGATCGTTCGACCCAATCCGCGCTTCGTAAAACCGCTTCTTATTCTTTTCCTTCCCAACGAGAGAAAATATACAGCCGGTTGAAACAATCAAAATTTCAACGAGGATTTCTCCGTTTACCGAGTCGGCGTGAAATGAAATTTTCACCGCATCGTCGGAATCTCTGGCCGAGAATGAATCGCTCTCGCCTTGCGCCCAAACTTTCACGCGCAAGATTCCCTTCCTTTCTCGTTCTCTCGCGATGAAAGAAAAATCGCCACTGCGTGCGTAGATACAGCTCGCGCGGCCACTGCCTTGGCCGCAGCGTGCCCCGAGAGTGTTAATAATAATGGGCAAAGTTGCACGGAAAAGAGAATGTACATCCACAGCTTCTCTCCGCGCTCCACTCGTACCCCATGACAAATTACACCCCAGGGTTTTATTGTTGTTCTTCTTGCTTCTTGCCTCTCGTAGCCGGACTCTCCGCATACTCTTTCAGACGCCTTTCCACCGTTCTTTCCACTTTCTTCGACTTCTGTGCGTACACCTCTGGTCGCGTCGTAACGCGCGTTCCGCAACTTTCGCACCCCGTCTAGGGCGTGGCTAATTAATATATTCCGTGGCTTTTACCACCGGTTGCTCTCTGGCCGACCGAGCTACGCGTTTTGCGGTACGCGATCATCCTCGAATAATCGTACTTTTCCTTTCTCTTCCTCTTTTCTATTCCTTTCTCCTTCTTTGCTCGTCCTTCGTCCTTTTAATTAATCGTTTCACCAAGACGATGAACTTGTATACGAATTAGTTGCGCGATCGATGAAGGAACAGAGGAGGAGGTGGTTGAAAGTGGCAAATGGAACTCGACGAAAGGGACAAGCTTCGGCAGAGGCAGCGAGTCAAGGAGCGGTCATGTAATCGAAAGGAAGCCCAACCTTGGACGAACGAGCGAAGAAAGCTCGATAATCCCGTTAAGGTTACTTAGCTCGGCCGTCTTCGCGGGGTCTCTCTGCAAGGGCTGCTCTCTGCAGCTACTCGTTTCGAGGTGTCGAGTTATTTATCGCGAGATACGAACGAACCGGAGGAGAAAGCCGAGGACGAAACAAGACGGGCTTAAGCAACGCGAGAGCTAAAAGAAATTCAAATTGAATCAAAGGAGGAGCGCTGGAATCTAGAAGAGAGCTGGACGATAGGAGTAGAGCAACGTATAGTATATCGGGGCAATCGAATCGGATAGAGTAGAGTGCGGCATCAGCGTATTCCTCGGTTCGCGTAAAAGGAGAAGGACCGAGGAGAGCTTAGGATATATTGACTGCTTATCGAAGCGTTCCCCTTCCAGTTGCTCGTTCCCGTAGGAATCTATTCTTCTTTTCGCGCGTGTCCAACCCACCCTCCAGTGGATCCAGGAAAAAGTCGACTCGGAAGGAAAGTTGCCACTTGCGTTCGACTCACCGGCCAGTATATCTACTTTTTGACAAGCGGATACCGCGGAAACATGGTTGGTAAACAAGAACAGGGAAGCGTTGGAGGGTGGTCGCGAGAAATAACGACGAAAAGGTATAACGTTGTACCGTCGTATATCTCGAAAATTGGATTCGAGTCGAGAGATTCGTGCCTGTGATAAATTCTCGCGGGCAGATTTCCTCCTTGCCACCTGCTATGGCATCCTTGACCAAACTCTGGGGCCGTGGTAACGAAAGATCAAGGCTGAAGGAAATGCACGATGGAGAAATCGAAAATCAAGAAGCCGTACAGACAGTGGGGATAGACGGGACCGAGTCTCGCTACCGAAACGAACTGCTTCCAAGTGGGAAACAACTTCGCTGACGTACTGTTGTACGTTTGGTATTTATACGCAGGCAGAACAGGGGGAAGAAAACGGTTTATCGCGGAAGGAATATTAAGAACGGGTTCTTGAAGGGAAAATTGTTACGCTCCCCTTTTTTCTTTTTTCCACTTGAATTCCCTTCCCGACTTTTTCAGCGGGAGGAATTAAAACGCTTGTCCGTCGTAATTTTAAACCTCACCCCCGCTCGGTCCGCGAAAGGGTGAGAAGCTCGTTTCTTTGCTCCCGTTTAATTTATCTGGTCACCTGTTCGCTTCAACGATCGTGATAAAAGCAATGCTATTCCCGGTCCTTTCGTTCGACACAACAAGTTCGCGTGCAATTTAAATTACAAGATCGAAGAGAGGAATAATTCGAGTATTGCCGCCACGTGCAAGTTACCGTTTCTAAGAAACGAGAAAAATGTCTAAAAAAGAAACACGATTGATCGATGGAAAATCGCATAGTTAAACTTCGATAGCCTTTTCTCGCTAAGCAAACCGATCGTCGAAGCTCTCTGACAATGTGACTAACCCTAAAAGCACGAAGTCGGCCGGTTATTACGAGAGAAGTGGAACGAGCCGAGGGTGAACCTGTGACCTCGACTTTACGAAGCCTGGTCGTCCTCTAACGAAATTTCCAGGCGCGAGAAATTAATTACTCCGACGGTTCGTCGCCGAGGCTTCGTCTTTGAGGGCTTAATGGCGGCTTCAAACGTCCTCACGTACGATTCAGCGTGGCAGCAGAGACAAGAGAAGAACGGCAGCCTCTTGTCATCGCCCGTTGCATTTCGCGAGATGGATCCTCCCTCGCTTCCTCGCGCGGCCAATTATTGTCGGACCGAGTTATCAACGACAGATTGTCGACGATCGATTCTCGTCTCGTCCTGGTTCCTGGGATTCTCGATCTCTCTACAGATTTGTCTTCCAGCGAGCTCAGTCTCTCCTAGGAGCTAGCATCGATTCGAACCGGCAACGATCCGCTTCTGTCGTGGTAATTGAACACACGCGCGATAATAATTCGAGATTCGACTGTTGATCGATTTCTGAGATCAACGAGGTGGATTTAATTCGATTACAAGGAGAAAACTGAAGTACCCGCCGCTATGGGATTCGAACTCGGAGGAGGATTACATGGAACGAGACGTATATGTGTACAAAAAGGGAGGGATATAATTGAAATTCTAACTATACCGAAGTATATCTGTTTCGTTGCAATTACCTATCGTGGATGATAGTATGGGGCAAAGATAAAAAGTAAGAGAAAAGCGTCGACGCACGAGAAGCCATCGAAATAATTGGATAGCCTCTCGGCGCTCGAAATTACCGCCATAAGCGATCGTAGCTTAAACTGCGCAGCGCCGTGCTTTCGGTCTTCGTGCTTAAATGGGGTCGTTTGTTATATGCAGCTGATACTAAGAAGATGGTCAACGAGGCAGCCACGACCGAGTAATCAACCGTCGAATATCGTTCATAAATGTTTCGCTTTTTCTTAGAACGTCCTGTCTTCGTTGTTCTCACCTTGCGTCTCGTTCCAGAAGATTATAAAACGTTTCCACTATCCGTCTCTCGCATTTCAGCCTGTTATCTAGCTACAAAATTTCATCAAACTTTCGTCGAGAGAAACTAGCTGGAAACCGAGACTCGTTACCAGAGAGCCGCAGCAGATTACCGCGATCGGATCTATCCCAGAGAGAAAAGAAAGGGGAAAGATGCAGGACAGAGGATCGAGAAGATAGAGTCGTCCGAACATTTCGGACAAAGGTAGAGATGTCCGGGGAACGAATGTAGGAAAAGCATGTACGATCTTTCAACGTCGTTTCACGACGAACGCCAGACGACCGGTGCTCTCGTAGCGAGTTCCGAGCGTAGGACCACAGGATAAGCCTCCTTTCTTCTGCAATTTTCGCGGCCGTTCTCCCAAAAATCCCTGGAAAATACACGATCCTACGGAAAGCTTGCTTTTATCACGCCGCGCGACGAGAGACCCGGTCTCCTTTGTCCTGTTCTTAAGCCTCCCCCGTCTGAGCTTCTTGGCGCGCGTTTCGAGCAGCCGCGTCGTCGACACGGACGCAAACAAAATTGCGACCGTAGCCTGCCGGCGTAGCTCGCCACTTTGGAAAATTGGAAAGAATTTCGGCGAGAATTTACCGGCGCGGCCTGTTCGGTGTTCTGAAGACGATCTTGAAACGCGGGAAAATTGAAGCCGCGAAACAAATCGTCCTTTTTTAGGAGACTCGTTAACAGCTTGCTCTTCACTGTACGGTTAGGGAGAGAAGAGAAGTGGAAGTTTCGCAGCTCGCTCGACCTTCGTCCTTTCCCCTAGGTTCGCGACGACGAATCCAAGTTTCGCGACGCAGACGCCAGACACAAAGACGAAGAGCAGATCCCTGAGAAAGCAACGGGGAGAAAAGGGAAACGAGGACGACGAGGGGAGAAGGAGGACGAGACCGACTCCGGCTCTCGTTACAGAACCGACTGCCGGAGAATATTCTTTTGTGCGGCCTCGGCTTCGTTAAAATTAAATATCGATTTTGCTTCCAGGGCATTTCAAGCTGGCCTCAGGAGCAACCGCAATTCCGCTCGTGAGCATTTCGTCGCCCGAAACGGATATGACAGACGGGAAGATGCTCCGTTCAGTCTACTACGATTTTCTCTGATTTTTCTCCGCCGCACGAAAAACGATTCAGAGAATGACGGAACGACTAGCGGACGATTGCGAAGGATCGATGAACGATTAAAAAAGCAAGAATTCGGTCAACCGATATGTAACAGAGTTGCGAATTGACCCAGAAAGAAGGCGCGCAACAGTGACTAAGCGCATGATGAAATATTAAACGTCACGTTCTACTTTTTCCACTTTTCCTAAGCCAAAGGAAGAGCCACGAGACGATGCTAAAACACGACCTCGTGATGGCTTTTGTCCCGGACTCTGTTTCCCCTGTACTGGGTCAAGACGATGCGCGGATAGAGGATGGATGAGACGGACGAAGCAGAGATAAGAGGTGCTTTCTCGAACGAGTATCTTGGACGGATCGAAGCTAGACGGTGCACGATAATTGATCATCGCTGCCTGACACGATTCGGAATCGAATAGTTGGCATTCGGTGCGACTCGAATTAGCTCCTCTTTGTCCTCGACGAGTGTTTAATCGCTCGGCGACCCGGTTCTTCGACAGATAACTTTTTCCTTTCGTCTAATAATCCTTTTTCACTCGAACTCTCTAGAACCTTTTCTTCCCAGGACCATTTTGCGAAGAGAAGGAGTCCAGAAGAGTGACGGCACCGTGGAGCCACTTTAGCGCCAGCCACATTCTCTGCCTAACGAGGGGCAAGGGTCGCGTCGCGGCTTTTTCCGTTAGGCACGCACGAAATTAATAAATAATGTCGGTCCACTTTATTGCCGGCTTTTCACGAATCACGCGGAGAAAGCAAGCCGCCGTGCAATATCTTGCCGTATTCCCCTCTGCGAGGCTTAACCCCGATGGCGCTAAGGGCGAAACTTTCGCGAACCCCCGCCGAGTACTCGTCACGCTCCAGCCTAAATTGTAGCGAAGGGCGGCGGCGAATCTATTGACTGTGGCTCGAGTACGAGCAACAGAGACGCTGGTAGGCGACCTTAATAATTTACCTGGGCGAAACGCGGCGTTTTGTAAAATTAGTTTTGTTGTGCCATTTGACGTTCGTACTCCGGTAGCAGATTGTTCCACGAAGCTGATCCGTGTCGCGCGTTCCGTGTGCCTTTCCCGAGGTCCCGCCACCCTCTTCGTCTAGAAAATACGCGCCCGAGCATCTCTAATTTCAGGGTTAGTTAAAGTCCCGCGGTGATTTCGTCTAGCGAGACACGTCACCGCGTTTTCGCTTCGAACCCTCCTCTTGTTTAAGAGAGGAACATACACCGTTTTGCAGTTTCTTCAGCGACCGCGAGTTTCCGCGTTACGCGCCTCGTGCAGCGTTTCATGGAAGATTTAGGCCGGTTTGCGCGTTGGTAGATTTGAAATTCGCAAGATAATACACATTTTTTATCAAAGGAGAAGAGAAGTCTCGCGAACGAATCCAAATAAAAAAGATCGGTCGCAATGCGGAGGAGGATGCGAGTAATTCTATTACTCCGCGAGAAGCTGTCGCGAGTGAGAGAAACAGAGCGAATTGTTCAACGAAGCCGCGTGGAAGATGAGAAGTGTCAGTAACGAGCACGAGGAACGAACATTTCGTGTCTGCTTTGAATCGAATTTTTGTCGCTGAAAAACAGCGTGTCTACCTTCGTATTCTATTTTCGCGATTCCCATGCTCGGCCCGAACATTTCCCTTTGAAACCCAAGGAGGCAACGGAGTGAGATTTTCTGCGAGCGGGCTATCGCGATACCTTTGCCGAAAATGCAACGAACAAAACCTCGCCACGGTCTATCGTAGGTTGTCAGCAGGTCTGACACGCTATATCAGCTCGCTTTATATCGTCGGAGTAATATCTCGCGCCGTGGCGCCCTTTGTTCCGCGCGTCTGCGAGCTGTTCGCCGAGATACAAATCGAACAGCTCCAGTGAAATTGTGAATCTTCTTCGTTTCAAGCTTCCTTCTAACGGTAAAACGAAAAAGCCACGATTCGATTCCGAGTTTAAGAGATTTCAGGTGGCCGAAGGAATCGCGTCCATCGATCATCGACGACTCCGGGATGAATCGGAGCGACTCGGATCTCTGAAATAATATCGAGAACCGCAGAGAATTTTCGCCAAAATTTCGTGCAATACCAGCGAATTTACGACTTCTCGAGCCAGGGAAGAAGATCGAGAAGGAGCTTTAACGATAGGAGATCTTCGAACCTTTCTCGAAATCATCCAAATTTCGAGGGATTAATCCACCCTCCGTGTCTGTCCAGGTTTCCCAACCGTCCAAAAAACCTTCTCTCTTAGAATCTTGTAAACCCATTACGACTTCAGTACCAACGACGATCTACGTTCGCCTGTTACCGCGAATAATCGTGTCTACGATGAAAAAGGCTTGCGTTACGCTCGCCAGGAGGGGAAAGCTTTATAGGCAGCGCAATATGTAACTGTCGCGGGAGCGGCGGTCGTCCAATAAAAGCAGGCTTTTTCCTTGGCCCCTTTTTCCCCCGCGGGGATAAATGGATCGGGCGGACGTGGGCTTTAGGCTCCGCGTTGCTAGCCGAAAAGAGAAAGAGAGCTACCAATCGCACGACGTCGCTCGCGTCAAAAACGTCCAGCGGTGTCCAATGAAGTTGCGCGACCTGGCTTCCACAGCTGCGCTCACAGAGCAACTATCTTGTAACGAGTTAGCGACACGTGCATCGAACTGTTGTATCCTGGCGGAAACTGGTGCGCAAAAATACCCTCTATCCAAGTCCGCCGTTATTGTTTCTGTCTAATGGTAACCCAGTTTCCGTGACGAACGGTAGCTCGTAACGCGTTTTTGTCCGCCGCTTATGCCTTCTTCTTGACTCAAGGATACAGCTAGTGACACAGGGATCGCGCCCTAAAAACGTTTCTAAGCTTCCGACATATATTTGTTCTTTGAATCGTTCTTCTATATCGAACAACTAAGATACGAATGGTAAGTGGATGAAACGCAGGAAAATAGTATCGGCGAACAGATCGGAGAAACGCGGAAATTCTTGGATGGAATTTAGAGGCGAGCAGACGCGTAAACACCGAGGGAAAGTCGAAACCGCGAGCGATTCTTACTTGCTCGTAGTATGCATACGAATCAGATTTCGCTTAAAAAGAATATATACTTGGGCTAGACACGCAAATTTCCCGGGAACATCGAAATTTATCGAAAGGCTGGCCGCAGCAGGAAACAAATTCGCCGCGCGGAAGTTACTCGTTCTGGGAGAAGTCGAGCGCAGGAGCGTTGGAAAAACGTGGCGGTTTTATTCCGCGCACGTCTCCGTTCGGCCTGGCAACGGTATCGAGTAAAATCGTTTAAATTCGCGAACGTGGATCGGCGGCATTCTCCACGGTGAATCGGCGACGCCGTTCAACAAATTCGAGCCGTTTTCTTCTCTCTCTTCTCTTCTCTTTCCGCAGTCGATATTCGTGCGAGCCCGCGGGACAAACTCAACCATGCGTCTACGCGTCTACCTGATACGTGTACGCGTGTACCGTACGAGCGTGTGCGTGCCCTCGTGTAATGGACACGGGGGAAAAATCAATTGTTGCCCGAGGGCTTTTAATCACGGACTCGATCTTTTTATTTCCACATCCCCGACGAAAAGTTCACGGGTTTACCACCGCATTTTTTCCATTACCCGCCCCGACGAAGAACACCAGGGCCAGCCGGCCTAATGAAAAATCACCTGTTACCCAAGGAAACCTGCTGCCGAGAACACTTGATCCGTTTATCAAATTAACGGATCCTGATGCGTTTCCAATTAACTTTCTGGATTACTCTATCCTTTTAAGGCTTCCTTTCAACGGGAAGAAATTGGGAAAAGATACGGATTGGAAATTTCCGCCTACACGCATTTATATTTCTCGCGTAAGTGTTGATTTTCGGCTATGTGCGAGGTTATCGATCGAAGACTCGTTGAATACGTAGCAGAGTGTGACGCGGTGAATGGCGGGCCGTGAATAGCGTGCTTATTTCTATAAGCGCTAATCGTTTGAATTAGAAGAGGACCAACTACGTCTAACGATTCAACAAGTACCAGTCTATTGAAACACACGTACGTACGTACGTGCACGCGAGTCTGCATCAAGATCCATTTCACTTTGCGTTCTCTCGCACAGAGGCGAAACAAAGAGCAACTTTCGAGAAAAGTGGAACGACCGCGATCGATCACGAAGCGGGAACAGAGCGAGACAATGGCACGGTCCAGGCTCGTTCGTAGAAGTTCTCTGATGCGTTGGGAAATTTCCCGCCCGTCAGACCCACCGTGCCAACTGTGGAAAATCAACCGACGAGAAAGAATCGAGCATGACGTTATTTAGGAAAACCGAGCCGCGAGATTCAACCAGCTAAGGGAAAAGTTCGTCCCTTCGACGAATATTCCTGGAGATATTCCCCCGCTTCGAATCGCTTCTGTGATTATTAATCGCGAAATTCGCTAGCCATAATGGAAACCACGGACGACATCTTTGAGAATTGAATAGGTAGAATTCCGAGATCGAATTCCGACGAAACGACACCGACCGAGGAAATAACCCGCGACAGAATCTAAGGCGAACGAAAGGAAGCCAGTGGAAAGACAAAGAATGTTACAGTTATCTTCCGACAGGATTCTCAGGCCATCGACTTCGAAATGTAATCATCGAACTCTACGGGACATCGAGATACTGCTACGTCCAACCTACTACTACGTGGACAGTTTGCACGGCGACAGCTTTCGATCGAAGCGGTCGATGTTAAGGATATTATGGAAATTAATTCGACTCCTCCGTTTTTCCCCCCATTTCGATCCAATTTTCATGAGAATAAAATACTCGTTTATTAACGATCGAATTAATTCGCCAATTTCATCTGGCAATAACACGCGCTACATCGACGCGATACAACGTGACTATCAAAAGGATTTATCTATTAATCGAAGCTTTCAATGTGGAAAACGATTGTACCGTCGAGACACAATAACGACAGCGACGATTCCAGTGACGGGTCTCTCGCAATCGTCGTAACGTATCGACGCGATATCGCGATATCAATTCTTGCCGTTTCGCTCGGTATCCTGTCGTAATCGTATTCGCGACAATACACTGGTCGGTGGTGTGTGTTGCGCGAATAGAGGTGCGCCTTTGCAGCCGTTCTATCGGCCCGCTCGATGGACGATCCGCGACAACCATTGGCTCTATTCAATAGCCGGGATATACCGGTCTAACGGACGACGTGTGTATACTGCGATGCCAAAAAATCCCCGATCGATCGATCGCGCCGCGACAGCTTTTACGAGCCGTCGCGATCCAATAAACGCGCGACGAGTGGCTGTGCCCGTCAAAAGTAGATTACATTGCTCCAGCGTGGAATTACCCCGGAATTCTCGTTCCACCGACTATTCTCTCTGCGATGAAACGCCTAAACCTGATACCGATCGCTTTTCACCCTATCTTACGATAACCGAATAGAGACACGTTGAGACTGGGAGAAATCCTGACGTAAAAATCGATGCTTTAGGACGACAGGGGGAGAGCTCTCGGTATCTATGGACACACCTTTGAACGAGTAGAAACGAGGCAGTAAAAAGCCATCGGTATCGCCGATATTACGCATCGAAATCAAAGAATGAGAAGCACTACTCTACTACCGGCTAACATACGATCTGTTTGGAAAACAACGAGAAGAAATTGCTCGCGCGACAACCGATAGCGGAGTCACAGAATCGAAAGAAGGTTCGTGTATCAGAACGAGTGTATTAGGGGGTGCGCGACAGTTTGCGATCTCGTTACCGTTCGGTCGGTCGCGAGTGCAAGCACAATTTGCTGCCTGTTGAATCGCGAGTCGGGGATGTCGCAGGACATACGAGCAACCCTTACACAAAGAATTCGCTCGTAAAGGGGCTGATGGAACGGAGTGGGAGGTTCGGCCCGTTAGACACGAGCTTTATCGTACGTCTGGTCAAATGAGCCCTCGGTGTGCGCTCGTCGTCCCTGGACTGTGAAACCGTTCCTGCCTCTGACTTCTCCAAGGAGCGTTTTCTTCGAGATTTACGTATTCTCCGGTGTCCCGGTTCGGGCAGAAAACCAGCCACCGCCGGAGGGTAGAGCGCGAAAACGGTAAAAAGTCGGGGGTCGGATTATTCCTCGGTGCTTACATGTGGCAGTTTCCCGGAAAACGAGCCCAGAACCCGGTCCAAGATGTATATACTCGGATACGCGAGCATTCGAGGGAAAAAGTTTTATTTGCGACGTGAAACGACCGCCACGGTGCTGTTGAGTTCGTCTCGATTCCACACCGTCGGTATGATATATAAATCGTTGATTTTGGGATGCGTGAAATTGATTCGAAATAGAACTTCAAATACAATTCTTAAAGGTAAATCGTACGTGGCAGGATTTTTATTTGAATACTTTCAAAATTCCGATACGATCAGCGGAATTATAAAAGAAAAACGTTGTTTCCGTTATTACAAGAGGGCGGATCGTTTAACTGGCCGCGCGAGTTATCGCGAAAGTAGCGAGTTCATTCGCGGCTTATTATTATTCCGGAAATCGTGGGGCGTCGTGGAATTAGAATACCGCGGTAGAAGCTGACCAAAATTCCATCGGACGTCGTTCGACCGGAAAAGCCTTGGAAATTTAGTGGCGCAGCGAGCCGCCCCTAATCGTCCGGAGTCGTTTCAACGGGAGCAGAACGGTGGAAGAGACGGACGACGAGGAGAATTACACGGAACGAAACGAAACAGTCCCCGATGACAGGGGTTCGTGGGGAGAACTTGCTTTACGATCCGCGAGATGGAATTCATAAGGTCGTCGTGACTGCACTGCGGACGAATATCGATTACGCTCGTGAAACAAATGGAGAAAAACAGACTCGTAGGACGGATAGATCACTCGATAAAAACGTTGAACGGTCACGCGAGATGGGGAACGCGTTATAAATCGTTGGAGACTTGCTCGTTCGCGGAGTCGCGGCGCGTAACCGCGGCAACATCTGAAACCGGGCTGTCTGAAAGAGGGTGTACAGGTGCGTACAGGGTGGAATGAAAGGAGAACACGCGGTAGTACGGCGACGCTCCTCGGTTGACGTTACACGGGTATGGGTGAGCCACCCCAATTTACGATTACGAGACACTGGAGGGCTCAAACGAAGGGTTAAACCGGGCTTAATCAATTCTCGTCGAGACTGTCGGTGTTTAGGGGCTGGATTTTCAACGACATATGGAATCACGATCGGTGGCAAGGAAATTCGAAAGAAGAGAATTCTCTGTCTCACGATAATAATAACCACGATATTACATATAGTGGACGAATGAAAATAAATGACTAGCAGATTGGATGATTAAGAAATAACGAAGGCAGCGGACGTAAAAGGGTCGGGATCGAATTGTCTCTATTTCCCTTTCATTCGCCGCGTTTTCACGGTGATTCGATTGAGGGATGGGGGTACAGAAACGCTCGGGAAATTAGTCACAAAGGGATCCCCCCGACGGGATATCGCCGCGCCACTCGGACCGTCCGAATCTCATTCCGGAAAGCCACGGCTTCCCAATTTCGTCGTCTAGGCTACTCCCGATGAAATTCGTCGCCCGTGGGAGAAGACGACGACGACGCCGCCGCCGTCGACGCTCGCTCGCCGCCCCCGTAAAAGGCTGGGACAAGGAAGGGGGAAGAGGGGAAGAAAGACGTGTATCCAAAGGGTATTGTGAACAGGTTTGTCGATAGGATTTTATCACGGACTCTAGGGTGGACCGTACGTGCAAAATCGACTGCCTCGTAGCCAGCCGACCCGTGACGTACTAGTACAAGGCCTGCGGTTCATGGATACTTAATCAGACGCTCCAGCACGTGCGACTCGACGATTCTTCATTGGTTAAATCGTTTCGGGTGGAAAGAATAATCACTGGAAATTCACGAGAACTTGGAAAACTCTACGAGAGGATTATTTGTACTTTAACCAGCGAGATCTAAACGCCAGCTTTCGAGCGCGTTCTCTGTTAGAAATATGTTTCGAGTTTATAGCGTGCAGCGTGATCATGGTCCGGAGGGGATCAGTTTCTTTTTACGAAAATAGTTAGCAGAACGCATCTGAGCCACGTAATAAACGAACGACTTAGGAAAATTCTGCTAAGAATAATTCTATATCTTAAAACCAGACTGAATCGACATTATTTCTCTCGGAACTAAGCTATACGCCATCTTCTTGCTCTTTATTTTATCGAAATAATAATCTATCTATTTACGTTCCTGTACAAACGAAGAAACTAAGCTACTCCAAGTATACAACATTACTTTGGAACTGGCAAAAGCTAGGTCCTACTATTTCTCGACGACGATTTCCCTTTAAACAAGCTGGTTGAAATTGCAAATTTCGTCGTCTGGTTACACCGCTGGGGAGCAACCGTTGACGTAGGAACAGTAATTGAAGTACGAAGTACAAGCTGTAAAGCAGGACACACGTACACGGGTTAAAGCAACGTCTGTTTGTCGAGATGAAGTACAGACGGATGTGTGATCTGGGGCAAAAGGGACCCTCGTCAAACAGGATCCGGAAGAAACGCGGAGAGGAAGCACGTTGGAGCTTTGATCATTCCCTGTGGAACATGTCTGAACCAACAACAACGCTTTAATCTCGGACCTTTTGAAAAGATTCAGGCACACGTACGTATAATTGCGAAAACGTACGGTTGTTTCTAAAAACTGAAAACCCGGCCACCTTCCTCCTAAACTGCTGATAATCAAAAGAGTCAAGATGCCGGTAAATGGTCGCGAGACGGGAACGAGCTCGTAATAAAAATGAACGACTGCCTAAGGAGCGGAGAAGATTCGAGACTCGTGAAAGACGATGCTGCATCGGAAGTTTTTCGACTTGCAAAGTCTTGGCGCGAGCTCGTTTCGCCGCGCGCGTTACCACCCTTAATTCGTATTTACTAGAACCGCAAAGCTTTCGTCTTTACGAGCCTATACCGAGAATTTTTACCGCACCACCCATCCCCCGTGTTCTCCGCCGTTTCTTCTTTACGAACGACCATTTCACTCGCTACGCAACATGGAACAATCTTTTTTTACACTTGCTAAAAGTTAGATGACTCGTAGATGAAGAAAGATCAAGAGTAGGAGAGAAAAACAAGGAGAGATCTATTCCAAATCGATACGAAGTCTGCACGTTTTACCGATACAGTGGCGTGCAGCGTGAAAAAGTCAGAGGGTGGTCCAGTTCGAGCGAGACGAGATTTATTCAGACGCGGTCGCTTATTGGTGTGGAACTTTTCTCGGCAGACAAGACGACCGGCGTCGTGGCGCCGGCGCCGGCTCCGACACACGCACGTACCCACACCGACCGTGCAGACGCGAGAGAATCGAGAAGTCGTGTTGGTAAGCGAACGAGCTCCAGGCTCCTTCTTACTCCGTTTCGCGTGGTGCTCCGCAAATAAAGGATCGAATTCGGCGGACTTCCGACCGTGTCCTCGACCACGGCTACGGAGAAACCGCCAGCAGGAAAAAGGGATGATGAAAAAGGAAAAAGACGGCTACCAAGTATTTTAAAATGTCGCGCTGGCCTCGTGAACAAGAGGGACAAAATTCTGCTTCGATCGTGAGCAAATCCCTTTCGTGAAGAAGCGCCGAAAGTTGGAAGAACAGACTCTACAGAAAAACGGAGCAACAACCCGACGAATTCTACGTGAAAACGTCTGCGATGTCTCTGACCGTTCTCCTTTATTCGATTTATTCAGAGAATTCTCGGCGTTTCGCGAATTCCTCGAAAGCTCTAGAAAATAAAAGAAAATATATGCGCAACTATGAAACACGAGCTTTCGAGACAGACGATTTCCATGTAAAAATATACATAAACCAGAATATACAACGAGCCGCGGTATTCGGTTTGATATTCGCGCTTCTTCCGCGTCCTGTCGTACTCTTTGCGATGACACGCAAAGCCGCTCGATTATCGGATCCAGTTCGATTGCAGTCATCTCGAGGCCAACCCATCCTCGTCATCTCCGAGACAAGACCAGAGATCGAACGGCTGGCGCACGCTCGTTTCTCATTCCAAGTGGAGTAACACACGCGGAGACGACACGCGCAAGGTGTTCCGCGATAATGCACACCGCTCGTATCTCTTGTTGGCTTTAAGAGGACGGATTGAGCGACGCGTAAAGATAAACGGTAATGTTTACTACGCTCGTGTAACCGGCATTAACGGCACGGCTCATTTGCATTGATAAGTTACGTCGCAATATTAAACGCGTCACGCGCCAACACTTTCTCCCGCTACCACTAAAGAGATCTAAAGTCGAACAGCCTGAATTGATACGTGAATTTACAACGCTATTCTTCTTGGTCGATGTCTACCATAGAAATTGGTTCACGTTTCCTTTCTAAAAAGAAAAGGTACATTGACTCGTCGATGGTGGTCACGGTGAATCAGAAACTTTACGCAAAGGAAAAATTAGGAATAATAATTTCATTTTATAATTAGCAAAGAATAACGTGATTGGTATTACTACATACAAACGTGCGACAAGGAAGATCAAAGGATTAACGGATCCATCCTCCTTGCACTACGATCCACGCACGAATCGACACACAGCACACGAATTTTCATCATCGACGAAGAAAACAGAATATGTTACGCATATCGAGATCAAACTGCAACCATTCGCGCATAAATTCTGACCGCCTAGCCTATAACGTTGCAAAGTTATGGAAACAAGAGAATTACAACTTAGAAGCTCGAGATGTATTTTGGCAACGTTCGACGATATTAAAAAGTAGCTAGGACTCCCACGCTTACAACTTTCACCAGGGTGTTTGCAAATAACCGACTGAGAATAATTCGACGATTTCTTAATTCGTATAGAGGGAAATTTGGCACGGACCGTGGCGATTATTTCAAGAGAAACGCGCTAAAAGTGGCGATGACTCGAAGCATGATGCGGATCTAAAAATCGAGACGAAGTTCGAGTTGGGTGCCCCCGGAATGGCCGCAGACCGATTCAACGCCGTGGAACGATCTCGTGTCGTGGGACGCGAAGTTTTAATTGAGACGCGAGTTCTCCGAACTCGAATTTCGTTAAAGTTTCCCGCTGCCTTGGCTACTAATTGGACACGATGTCCGGGTTCCTGGTGCCATGCAATCCGACGTAGTCGTCGGTTACAACGAGGAGTTCGCAGATTGTAATTTTCCATCTTACTTCTCTTACCCTACTGTTTCTTCCCTTCGAATGCCACGTGTATTTCTATATACGAGGTGTCTGACAATTTCCAACCCATAAGATATCATTCGCATTTTAGTTCGCGGTAAAATCATAAAAATCAAAGGTATCGTGAAATATCGTCTAATATGGTCGATGAAGATGGCAAGGTGCTGTTAACAAAGATGGAGAAATATTCTAAGAAAGCTGCAAACTGTTTAAAGCACCGGCTTTAGTACCTTTCAAAGAAACCCACACTACTCAAGAAAGCAATTTTCCAGGCCGCTTTTCTCGGCAGACACACGCCGCAGTGGATTAAAACGAGACACCTTGTGCACGTACGTGTGTATGCGTGGCTCTCGTCCCTCTATCGTCGGAGTGGCCGCGACGAGAGGGCCGAGGGACTTTTGAGGGTTCCGTGCCACGAAAGGAACCGAGTCGAGTCGCTCTTCCTGCCTGCCTCAAAGAGAAAGAGAGACTCTTGACAAGCACACGGGGACACAAGGCACGGAAACTTGGAAAAATATATATAACTTATGGGTGGCCGTGGTTGTAACGAGTGCGAAGCCTCGTCGTCCGATACAGCTCGTACAACATCAATGCGAAAATTACCAACCTCTATATCTATGACATCTTTAACGATGTTTTCGGTTCACCCTGCTTTGATTAGCAGCCGGTGCATTCGTCGCGGAAAATTCGGTCGGTCACGATGGAGACGCGAAATATAGAAGACAGGAAAGTGTGAAAATTCGGATCGTACGATAAATTTAATTGTAAAGCAGCTTAATTTAATTCTCGACTCATATCACGTCGTTTCGCGGATCGTCTTCCTTGTTCAAAGAGAAATCTTCGTGAAAGCGAAGGAGCCGAATCAGAAACATCCCCGAGACGGTTCGCTTAAAAACAAACACCACTAGCGACGGTGGTCGAAAATAACCGGGTACCACGTAGAATTTTAACGGGCTGTCGCCAATATTAATTTGGAAAATTTGCGTCCTGATAAATATCGCTGGTTCGCCATGCGGTGCCGGAAATGAAACGGAACGAGATAAAGGACGTCGGCTTTTGAAAACGAGCCAGATACACGCCTCTCTGCGCGACTAGAAAACGAGTCGTTTCACGGTCTCCTCTCTAGCTATCTAGGTATACCTGTATCTCTTCGTCGTCTCGTTTCGTGCTAGCGACGAGCGCACCACCGTGCTTCGTTGTCCATCGTGTGGAGAAGCGTACGCGTGTGCAGTGTGCAGCCAACGACGGGATGGAACACGCGGAAACGGAGAAGTTCTCTCTTTGAGACGACCTCTCTTAGATGGGGCCAATTAGAGACACCCTACTCCGCAGTCTCGTTCGGTCGGCGCGTCTTTGGCGTATTGCCCTGACATGCCGGAGTCTAAGCCGACGCGAAACAGGAAACAAAGAGCGGCGGAAGAAAATGAGCCGAAGGGAACCGATAAACGTTGCCCGGAACTTTCGCGACGTTTGCTCGCCATAGACTTCGACCAGTATCAAACAGCTTTCAAAGAGACCACCAGACCACGAGCAGACTTTCGTCGATCCATTCACCCCACCGCGACAAACTTCCTCTTCGAAGGATAATAAAGTTCGCGTGCTACGACTTTTCGAAAAGCAAGTCGATTCTTAGCCCCGCGAAACCTTGTACGCGAGTTTGCCCGAACAACTGATTCACCTTGAAACCTCGTAAGAACCGAGGTACGAGGATCGACGCGACAAAATCGTGACGAATTACGGATGGCTAATCGTTTGTGGTTGCAACGGGACGAAGAATCGTGCACGTGTTACTCGGTGAAACGGAAAGTGACGTGACTGATCGCGCGCAAGATAATCGACCGATCCATTACGATGAAACATTAATGAATGGAGCGCGAGCGAATCAACGAACTGATGGACACGATGTGGGGACACTCGGTAGGTATACAAATCAAGATAATGGCAAATATTTCACGGTAATGTAACGGGTGGCTGAGTCGTATAGGTCCCACGAGCATTAGGTATATACAAGGCCATCATCTGTATCAATAGAGTGCCACAGCCGGCGCGGGTTCTCTCCGTTTCCCTCTTACTCTTTATACCCGCTCCGATTCTGTTGCATAATGCTAGTGGAACGCAAACGGGCATCGATAAGTCACCTCGTGTAGCTCCAACGAGCCAGGATTCACCGGGAGAATGTTCTCGAGGGCAGTGGAAGAGGAACGCAGAAGGGGTGGCGTGAAACGATAAAAAGGAAAAGAGGAAAAACGCGGTCGGCGTGATCGATATTAAAGCGGGTCGTCTTCGAATATTGCGAGGAATTCGTTCGAGTCACGCAATTATTTCCCTTCGTTTGTCGACCAGTTTGACATTGAAATTCGCACCATTGGCTCTGGTCACGAAACCAACGATAATTTCCCGGTGACGTTCATCGTTACGTAAAACCATTCGTTTTCGCGTGTTATTCGGCTTTTTGGAAAAAGGAGAAGACGGTATTTCAGCGGCCGGCTATTCGTAAGAGAATGAATAAATATTGCATCGGGCACTCTCGCAGTTTTACACGACCGCGTCAACGACGATTTTAATGAAAAGTTGTGGTCACCGGAGGTACGTCGAGCGGACGATTCGCACGCGGATTCCACCCTAATTCCAGAGGGCAATTTTATTCGCGTCGCGCGACGCCAATTCAATGGGTCGGCGAATGCAAACATCGAAAGTGTCGGGGAATACACAAAACGGGTCGTTACGTTTGCGAAGAATCATCGCTAAATCCCAAAACTCATTTCGGGCACGCGTACGTCCGCGCGAATTAGTTATCGCAACGCCAAGTATCGCGCGATGTGAATAATTTCATTAGCCTCGTTGCCTCGCCGCTCACGTTCCCGATTTCGCCAAGCCTTCGGAGAATAAATCTATGGAAAGCGACGATCGTGTCCCACGCTCCGTTCATTCGTCTATTCTCTAAACATCAACTAAATACGAATCCACGATTCGATACGATTCTCTATATTCTCTCGATTGAAACGGAAACGAGAAAAAAAAAAAAGAGGCGTGCGCCAATGGAGGCATCGACAAAAGCGAGAAAAGAGATAAAGATACTCGCGGAGGAGTCTCCAATTTTCAATATTCCCTGAAAGCGTAGGAAGGCACGACGAACGCTCAATCAGAAGGCTCTGAGTAGTCGCTCAGCCTTCAATATCCTTTCCGCTCCCGGTGACAGAGAGGAGCGAGGCGCCAAGTTAACATCCGTTTCATCCGTAAATAGGTCTGAAAACGTTCGAAAAGGAGGTTCAGCCCTCCCTCCAGCTGAAGCCATCGAGGAAGGCAGCCTTTTGAAATCTGCGCGGCGGAAGGCTCGTCTGTTTGCACGAGAGCCTCCATTCACGCCGTCGCCGTCGAATCAATATTGATACGGACCTTTATATATGTATGTGGAACGCGCCGCTGTGCACGCCGTTCCGATGGAATGCAATATTAATAGGACGCCTGAACAATATATTCCTGGCTACCTGTGTGCACTCGCGTATACCAACGCGGCGATATTTGCTTAGGCGCGTCCTGGTTCGGCCTGTCATCGTCGTCTGGATAACGAGGTGTCGTCAGTTAGACAGGCGTCGTTTCCTACCGTCTCTGTGGCGTACATCGCCGCGCAAATTAACCTTTTTAACGATACCGACAATGGAAAATCGGTGACGTGTTAAGTCGTAAGTCCAAGGATTTCTAAGTGTGACTAGCATGGTTTTTCAAGTTGATCGGTGGATGGGGCAGAGAGTAAGGCAAACAAGAATCGAACCGCTGGTGTTCCCGTATTTGTTCCAGTGATGGATGTCTTGTTTGGTGTTTGACGCGATGTATCACGCCGTGCAACTGACTAAATCCCAATAGTTGCGCCGAGCAAGATTAATTGAATCGATAGGAACAACCGGTCTGAATTATTAGCTCGAGGGAGCATTTCTACGGAGCATGTACACGGACGTGACACAATTCCGAAACTCGGATGTTAGGCGTGTTATTCGTGAATCCGCAACTGACACCGTACAGTTTCACAGTACATAGTCGCGGAAATGGGAACGCCTCTCGTGGAAACAAAGATGACAAAACGGAGAGACGATGCCGCGATGTGGCACGAGACGATAATAAGAAGTACCAGCGAAGGTAGACAAAGGAGATCCAGGGCAAAATCTCTCGGGAAAGAAATATACCAGTTGGGTAAATAGCGGACTTCTTTTCGAAGGATCGCGAGCGTAAGGCGAAATATCGCGTAATGACGGGCGGTGTATAAATTAGAAATTCTAACGAAGACTGAGAGAAGGCTCGTTCGAGCTCTCGGCGAAACTGACACTCGGCCCGAATCTCCGTAGAGCGACGCTTTTAAAGAAGCTCCAGAGATACGCGCGCACAAGGGAAGAAATAGCCATCGCGTGGAACTTCGCCTGGAAACGTTCGTCCGAAGATTATATCAGCTTCATCGTGCGATTCAACGGCGCCGTATTTTCCACGTAGCATAATGCTCCACGGCTTTAATATTTCGCAGACAACTACCAACCATTTCGGACTCATGGCTAGAGTCACAGCGTATCCGTCTCTGGGAAGATTGTCTCTGTAATTTATTCATCAAAAGTAATAAACCTTATACCACGACCTTTTATGCCTCTGTCATTTTTTTAAAATTCATACCTTGCCTTGTCTACGTTCGTACATCTACTCCGAATCGATATTCATTAGCAGCATACATACGTCGATTGCAGCGTTTCGCCAGGAATCAGAACGGAGGATGAAAAACACAGCGAAAAAGAGAAAACAGGAGGATGGAAGAGGCGACGAAAACCACGTTCACCGACACGTACGAACGCGTCCGATGCACGTCGCGATATTTACCGATTCCCCGTTTAACTGGATGTTTTCGGGGGTGGAACTAAAACCGTAGCCGGAAGAAGGGCGGAACGCGAGGGACAGTCTGGCAAAAACGTCGAAATATGGCGGGTTCGCGCGGAGGCGGCCGTATAATTTCCGACTGAGCGCGGCTCGCCGAATTCTCGTCAACGTTTCAACGTTCCCTCTCGCTCCACCCTCTGACAACACACGCGCGCGTCCTCACCCTTTCTCGGCCGCAGTTTGTCTGCATTAACGCTCAGCCGGGCGACTGTTCGACGCCGCTTTGCTGAAAATGTCGAGAATGGAAGAAGCGGAAAAGCCGGGGAAAAATTCCACTCGTGGGAAACCGAGGTTCGACGACGAGATTCTTGCGTCGCGCGAATTTCCGCGAGGCCCTAGCTATCTCGCGTCCTCCGACGCGTATATTTTTTCTACTCTTTATGGGCGCCACGACCGTCAGCGGCGGAAGGGCTTTCAACTCGCGGGGAAATCGTATCGCACCGGAAGCGGCCGAGTGCCGTTAATTTTTTTACGAGGCCGTAACTCGTTAGTGCCCTTTGAGAAGGCTTTAAAGAGCGCGATACGCGGATAGTTGACGGCTTGCGGCCCGCTATCTTCCTCCGTGTCCTCCACCGCTGCCGCCTTTTCCACCCTACTGGTATGGTTGAACTATTTCCGTGGCGCGACCGTGAACGCGGAACGTAGTGTAGGCTCTTGTCACGCGACGAAAGGTCAACTCTCGGAGCACGTGAGCAATTTCTAAGAAACTATTCCGCATATACGCGCGCCGCCCCCGTTGATTCGAACGCGAACATTGCGAACGGGGATTCGCGGGGCCATGGAGGAACCGAAGGATTTCCGCGGCCGAGACGCGGATTACAAGCTCGCTGTAACTTCTGCTTGTTAGGACGGTGGGAATCCAATTAAGCAGAGCTATTTATCGATTGGACTAAGGGATTATTCGTCTGGTATACCACGGAACGAAACTACTTACTACCCTACGGCGAACTATGCTTCGTCGGAGATAGTCGGAACTCTGTTGTTTTGAATGGATTTCCAGGTTTCTTTCGTATAATCTTTCTATATTCTAACGTAATTACGTGACACAGTCGATCTGCTGCTCTGCTCGTATGTTCAGTCTCTGATGAATCAGAGCGTGACAGTGTTTTACGTACGTATAAATTAGCAAATATAAACGTGGCAAGTATTAACATCCATTGTTCGGAATTTTGAGTGACCGTCCGTGTACAGCACGGACAGGCTCATTCCCTTCTTTAGGAAGTTTCGAATTACGTGTCCTCCCCGAGCTGTAAACCTAATGACTCCGTGGTCAGGTAACAAACCCTGGGAAAGGACCAGACGGAAGGACACGATGGACAGACGAATCCCAACGACTGGTAGGGAGAATCAACAACGTAGGAGGACAGTTTATCATCAGACATCGTACCATACGGGTGAAATACTTCACTCCCAGCAAGATCTTACCACCACCGTGTTCACAACTTCACATTTTACTTTTATACAAGTGCAAATACAGTGCTAGATTACTCTGACACTCGATCTATTAAACCTCCGCTACCTTGAGCATTAATTCATTCGAGGTACGGTTTGATCTGACCGGTTGCTCTTTAGTCGAGAATTCGCAACATCCATGTTACAACAATTTAGCACTCGATATGACACGAAACGAGCTAAACTAAACGATCGAAGAAGAGTTTGAAAGCGAAGCCAGATACGTATGGAATAGAGTAGCAGACACGGAATAGATTTTTTATTTTGAACTCGTAATAAAACCGTATCTAATTGAAACAGCGAGGGAACCTTGGGCAAAGCTTGGGACGAAAAGCCGTAAAAAGGAGAGAAAGGCGAAAACGTGGGATGCAGTGAAACGAACTTGAAGTTCCGCGCGAGCGTAATCTGCAATCTCGCCGCGAGCCAGCCGCGCTGTAAACAAACGTTACGTCAATCAGGACAACGATCCGGCAGTGATGCAAGCAACGCGTAACGGGCTTCAGCTTGGAGGCGCGATACAAAAGCGATAAGGAGCCATGGTCGTGGCTTGCTCGTCGTGCCGTCAGCTGATTTTACGACTTCTCCAAGTTAAGTGCGAACGTTACTCCACGAATGTTTCGAGTAAAGAATTTAATAATTAATACGATTCAGCGTACGTGTTTGTGATAAGATTTATCATCCTCCGTTAAAGAATTCATATCAAAGAATTCATTAAGATATTGAAATGGAAATACTATCGAAGCTAATTAATTTCTTAGAAGCAATAGATCGATAGAATAAAGCAATACGCGCAAGACACACGACGCTACTTTCCAAACTGTGTATCTGTTATTCGTATCTAATGGAAACGATAGTGCGTTTTACAAAGCTATTCCAATCGAACGATATCCAGTCGTCCGTATCGATTACGAAGTATTTAAATCCTCTTGAGAATATTCTGTCTGCACTATTTCTATCCAAAGTTCAATTTCCAAGGTCTCATCCATAGATTCCAAGCTATTTTTATTATTCTATAGCTTTTCTGTATTTTAAGAATGACAAGGCTAAAGATCAAGGACAAAGAAGTAGATGAAGAAATATCGGTGACTGGCGATATTTCAGTGAAAAGTTGGCGTGATTTTTCGACAGGCAACGAAGCGCGGAAAGCAACGATTTAAGCTGTGGCTGCGTAGTCTCCTCGTCCGGTAAGTAATTCAATTCCGTTTAAGAGGCACGAGGGGTTTTCAGAGAGCAAAGAGACCATTCTCTCTGGCTCTGCATAGCGGCGGCTATGTGCCTTATCTAGGGTGGTCGCGTTAAATCGTGACGCGTGACCATGCATACTAAAGACGTATGTACCTAAGCGGCATTTTGCCCCTCCGCCGACCGGTTCACCCTCCTGCAATTCATTTGACGTATGTCGGGCGTCGGATAAAACCCGCTCGTGAACGGTATAAATTGTTCCAGGATCGTAACGAGGACCGGTTCGACGTCGTTTTCGATCCGAATCGCGACCTACGCGCGTCTGGCGAACGATCTAAAGCCTCGTTCACGCTTGCCGATGTGATCGACCAACTGTACGAACTGCTTGACAAGTATTCGATAGGAATTGGACAGAGCAGAAGGTATTTCCCCAGGAATCGATTGATCGATAATATACGACAACGCTTCTTTCATGTTTTCCCGAATCTCTCCATTCATCGTATCAACTTACGTATTTTAAATTAACCTAACGTCTTCTGTTCCTTCTTTTAGGAGGCATAACGAATTTATCGGGAAATGGATAGAATTCCGGAGGAACGGATGGTTTCGCGAAAATGCAAGCCGTTCGATGGTCGAGACAACGCGGAAAACGGAGAATAGTTATCGGGCAGAGGCCGTGACGCCGCCGGCACGGAACGGGATCGCTTATTGGTTTAGTCACGGACCGTTTGTCGCGATTGGTCCCCGCGGACTCGCTAGAAAATATGGTTCGGGAGGTAAGCCATCTCATCGGCTGCACTTTCCACGATCAACCTCTGTAATTTCCTTAATCTTCGTTGGAATAATACGATTTCTTTGACGCGTTAAACATCGCAGTCGATCGTAACCGAGTAAATTTCCAGCGGCTCTGGAGATACGTGCTCCGCGGCTGACCAGCTGAAGTTTCTCGAACGAATCCGGTGGAAAGCGGATGAACGAGAAAAGAAACGAGCAAGGAGTTAAAGATCAAAGTAAACAGACTCACCTTCTCGCGAAGCATGTCTCGCACCCTGGTGGCCTGACTTCTGCTTCTGTGCAGTTCGAGTTGCAACTCGAGGCACCTCTCCTGCCAATTAAGCTCCTCCACCGCGCTCGAGTATCCATCGAAACTCTTGGACGCGCCGTAAGCGGGTCTGCTCTCGAGCTTCTCCTTCTTCGCGTCCGAACTAGCAGCGGCTGCC